>NC_048267.2:40355758-40665083 GCF_005286985.2 Setaria viridis
TAAAATGTTGTGTTACTATAAGGGCAGCCACAATGTGGACTAAAAGTGATCTTTATAGTTTCATATAGGATGGCTCACCATTGTGCAAGGGAAAAAAATTCTTAAAGGTACCCATACCGCTATTGATCACAATAAAATACATTATCTCTCTCATCTCTTACCCCTCTCTCTCCTCTATGTCAAGAGCTGAGATAGTTATTTTATAGCTGGTAGGTCCCACACCTATAGACCATCTTAGCTTAGCATTGAGGCAATGAAAAAACTACTAAAGACTATTATCATGGAGCCCACGTATAAAGACTACATAGTCCTTATACATCGCTCATGTCCTAACGAGGAGTGAGTCGTCACTTATCAGCGCATTTGGTTGCGTAAATTACTACTTGCAGAGTCCTATTTATTTGAGCTTCCTGACAGCTTGTTAACGTGAAAACTCAGAAGCTTGAAGCTTATCGTGCAGCTTTCGAAAAGCTAGAAGCTCAGATAAGCTGAGTTTGTATGGAAAGCTGAAAAACCTCAGTTTTTTCGAGCATTTTGTAACTTTTTGAGTCCAGAAATCTAAACATATTTTCTAAAAGTTACTGTTTTTCAAAAAAATACCACCACCAGCTTTAAAAAAAAGTAAAAAACTGCAGATCAAACCTACAAACGTTCCTGTAACGCTCTTCTATCAGCGAAGAAAGAAGCAACTCACGATTTTGCGAGCTGGTTACTCGGTCCAGTCCGACCCTATCGCCACGCAAGTTGGACGGGCGTCGCGCGAACACAGGTGGTTTTGGTTGATGGCCGGAAAAGCGCCCGGGGCGAAAGAGAGCGCGCGAGCCAAAGTGTCTCTCCGATTCGCCGATGCAGCAGCCGGTTCTTCCTGTCCCGTCCAAACAGATCCGCCGCACGACGAGACCAAGTGCGACCGCGACCACACGTAGCCCCGCAGTGCACTACCCCGGCAGCGGGCAGCGAATTTCCTTGTCTGAACTGCCGTGCTCTGCTGCCGAGACAAAGCATACTAGTATAGAAACCTGCATTATTGAGGGTGGACAGATCATCTGTCAGTGCCTGGGATCGAATGCTGGGAGGATGCAGGGCACCGCGCCGAGCAGCAGTGCCACCGTGACGCGTCCTGCTCTTACCGCTGTGAACGTGAACTGAACGGGAGGAAGGGCTCCAGGTGGGAGCTCCCCCGGATACGAGCGCGCCGCCCTCCTTGATCTCTGGTCGGCCTTCCTGGTTTTGTAATCCCCACAGTGCAGATCTAGCATAGGCTTTCTCAGTTTTCTTTGTTGCTTGCGAGACCTAGGTGCGACGCAAATGGCAGCTGCACTTACACTATTTGTCTGCGTCTGATGCGGTTTTTCAAAGTAGTGATGTGTGCACGGCACAAGAGGAATTCGTATGCCCAAACAGCTGCTGGCGATGCAAGCGAAGCCCGTGGATTGAGCGGTTTGAGCCGCCTATAGCCTCAACTGTATTTTGAAGTCATGTTTGACAATCATGAAACTATACCAAAAAAAAAGATATGTTACCAAAAATAAAGAAAGAGAAAAAAAAAATACTGACCGGTTGTTGAGATATCTCGTGGCCGTACGCCAGTACCAAAGTTTGAAAACAGTTTAATCCAGAGAAGCATTCCTCTTTGACGATATAGCCCACGGTACGCCGGTATGATCGTTCGCTTATCTACGAAGCTAAGGCAACACGTTACTACTTTACTTATATTTTTCAAGCGGAGAGAAAACTAAAGCAACCTATCGGCTATGGCCTGTATCATCCCCTCTTATCACGGTGGTTGGTGGAAACAATGGCAGTGATGGGCCTCACCTTGCTAACAGCAAACCTATTACACTTTGCATTACATTATTGCTGATCTAAGATTCCAAGGACGTTTCCATAAAAAAAAGATTCCGAGGACGCCGTTTGTTTATCTCAGTTAGTGGTGGATTAGCAGGGACATGCATGATGGCCCGAAAATACTCGACCATGTCACTTGGATTGGATGGCGACGTCTTCCATTCCATTCCAAACATACAAAGGTGGTGTGCGCTCAGCAAGACACAGACATGTGTCACGTCAAGAAAAGATGGTTTCGAATTTGCTAGAGACCTCTGTCACTTGCCAGTATTTTTCTAATGAATAATGATGTCTTCTGTGTTCTCGCTTGTTCTTTGTGTTTTTTTATGGAGATGATAAGAATCATGGACCTTGTTAATAATACGCATGTCATCTCAAGTTGAGCGAGAATTGTTAGTCCATGGGTGGTGCCTCTACGTGGTTGGATCGTACATCGTGGGACCGGGTATAAATCGTTAGTCGTTTCAATTATCATGCTAAAAAAGACTAAAAAACTTTTTTGATGAGCAAAATAAGATTTGATGGTCCTTGTTAGACCTTTTCACCGTCCAATCAGGATTGAGAAAAGTACTGTGAGTGAGCTCATCACCCCCATGTAGTTAGTACACCAGGAGTATTATTTTAAGCGCATAATTGAGCGCATTATGCCTGCCGGGGGTTGAAGAATCGATCTCGCTCTATCCATGATCCACCTAGGTGTCTAATCCAGTGGTTGGAGGCTTGCTTTTTACTAGCTGTCAAGCAGAGGAAAATCATGCATGCCTCCACTGGTGGTGCAAGGAAACAAGCACTACTGGCCCTAACAGTAATTTATCATGATTGACAGAGAGAAAAAAAGGGAAGAACGTTGATAATATGACTGTTCTCCTGGCTGGTTTAAAAACAGTATAATAGCGTGCAAATGGCAATATAGTGATGTAGTCAATGCGCTAGCTAAACATACCAATACCATACGCGTAATGATCCGAGGAGCTGAAAAGGTCTCGACTGCAAGCTGAATTGCTTATACACTTGTTCAGTTCTTGGGCAGAACGGTGGATCTATGGGAGGCGCACCATTGGGTTCAGTGAGCAAAAATATGCATTGCTTGTGCTCCACTAAAGACGAGTGCTCACCACGTTGCCGAGATGTAAATTACTCGGTCACAGGCTTACAGCTCGTGCTGTTGTCCAAGACTAGGGGCGGCAGTGACCAGCAGGAGAAAACGGGGGCAGAGAGCCTGTCCATTCGGAATTGGCGCCTTGCTCTTGTTCAGACTTCAGAGCGGCGTGTCTCGAGATTCTTGGCTCGGCGCAAGTGGACGGCACGCTGCTCTCACTCTCACATCGCACGGACAGCGAGGGCCGCCGCTTCCAACGTGTCGACCTGCCAACGATCAGGCAACCGATCCGCTCTCCTCTCCGTCGAGTCCCACAACACACAGGCACAGGTCGCACCAGCGCGCGCAGATTTTACCGCGAAAGAGAGAATCACCCGTGCGCGCGTGCGTCCAAACCAACGTGCTCGCCGAAGGCCGAGCAATTTCTCCACGGCGGGGATGGATGTTGGCCGGAGAACGAGACGCGCCGCGCCGCGTCGTCCACTCGTGCACGACCGGAATAGTTTCTCTTTCTCCAAGCCATGCCCTGTGACCGCGACCTCGGCACGAGGCGCAGAGAGGACACCGCAGGCGCAGTGCGCGGCCCGCGCCTGTTCTTTTCTTCCTTTTCCTCGGCCTCGCTGAACTTTCGCCACGCGCGGGCGCGCTGTTGGCGAGGGACAGCGTTGGCGAGGGACAGCAGGGTATAGTAATCTAGCTGCATTATTGGTGGTGGTCTGGTGGCGGGGGTTGTCAGTGCCCCCTGCCTGCGCGAGGAGAGGGCGCGCAGGAGGCACCGAGCCGGGAGAAGTGCGAGCGTGATGGGTCCTATTGCATGGAAGCTTCAGAACAGAAGCGAGCTCCCCCGGATACGAGCGGGGGGCGCCGTGATCTGGCCCTCGTTTTCTGCTCTTCCTTCGGTGCAGATCTGGTGGTATACGCTGGTGATAGGTTTCCTCAGTTGCAAATGGCAGCTGCACTTGCGATTTGCGTGCATTTGGAGCAGTTTCAGAGCACTGGTCCGTGCACGAAAGAATACTGTACGTTTTGTTTCGAACAACGACAACTACTGATGTGTGTGCCACTGCCATGATGCTTTCAGATGTCGTGTGCTCGTTTGATGCGAGCAGCATCACATTCCATGACCCGATCCTAGAGGCAGTCCTCTTTTTTTTTTGGTTAAAAGGAAATACCAATCAGGCTGCACAAGTAGCTTAATAGCTGCCACGCCCACAGACACTTGAGAGAACAAACGAGGTGTTAAAATGCCACACGATTTAGCGGAGAAAGCTGACACTGAAACGCACGTACCTCCAAATTGGAGACGAACGGCCAGGTCTTTTCTGCGATATCTCGCACTCTCTCTTTCGCTTTCTGTGCTCCTGCTTGTAGTTTTTTTAGCATGAATTATTGGGGCCTTGCGCAGTTGTGGCCATGGAGAGATTCTTTTGCACAGCACCTCCCATTTCCAGGGTGCAGTCCCGTGCTTTGCTTTGCTCCACTCTGCATCATTCAGGTGGTGCATCCAGAACAGCCTCTGGTACTTAGGCTCTACTAGCTAGGGTGCAATAATTGTGGTACTATAATCACTACCTTTGGATCTGATAGGGTTTGTGAGCCCCCAACTGTAGTCCTCTCATCGTCTGTTGTCGCCTTTCTTCCTTTTCTTCTAGATTAGAATACGAACTACTGCTCATTGATGTGAGAGGATTTCGGTATCTGATATGCTGGTACTACGGTTAACAGGAGGACTGTACGTATAGTACACCTAAGTTTCCTTGCAAGTTATTTTCAAGTGTTCTGAATTTATTATTACTCAAATTTTATAGTACTAGCTTCTGACAGCTTCAAGTAAAAACTATTTCAATGATGCGTACGGTAGTTTTTGCTATAAGAAAACCAGAAGAATATAACAGCACTGAAATGCACACAAAAACTATAATATCTTTTGCACAAACTTCAGTCAGGGTTAGCCTTTATCTTTTGTACAAGGAGTGCCCTAGCGTGCAAAAGCTCCAGAAATGATGGAGATCTGATGGAATCTCTGATGATATTTTATCAGGAAGGCTGGTGGCCACCTGTACAGTCATCCCTCTCCTGATATGATCTACTGAAATCCATGTAAACACGCCTTCAGTCATGCAGTATTTTGGGCCTTGTTTAGTCATCCAAAATTTCAACTTTGGCACTATGCAAAAAGAAGATTCCTCATCACATCAAACTTGCGGTACATGCATGGAGTACTAAATGTAGACGAAATTAAAAAACTAATTGCACAGTTTTGTTGTACTTTGCGAGACGAATCTCTTGAGCCTAATTAGTTAATGTTTGGACAATAATTCACAAATACAAACAAAACGTTGCAGTGTTGCTACAATATTTTTGGCACCCCGGGCAACTAAACAAGATCTTGGTAAAATTGCCGAGAAAATTCATGTAGTGGCTTAGCAAAAAAAAAAGTGGCAAGAGAAGAGTAAGTTGCACTCCTCTGGCTTGATGTGAGTTATTAGCCCAACACATCTGCTGGTCCTGAAAAGGCACAAAAGCAGCTGAGAATCGATATTCAATGGCCATGTTACACTTTCAATCTTTCAGATGAGAAAGCTGGGAACTTTCTGCTTTACCTTAGTTTAGCGGCACTTTGAGTCTTTGAGCGTGCGTGTCAATGGCACCAATTACGGATGGTTAGGTTCCCATCGCCGTCCCCAAAAGCTCTGCAGCCTCCTCTAGCCGTTTGACAGATCCATGACCACGATGAAACCTAGGCTTGTTTCTTTTGGTTTTGGACATGACCTCCAAACCAACGACAAACACGTGATTGATGCTAACACTAACAACAGGTCGATCGGTGGCGGCAGGCGGCAACAACTCGCGCGACGACGCGTCAAGTAGGCTGGTGCCTTCTTTTTCTTGTGAGAAGTAGATGAAGGACACGCCAATCGCCAAGTATGGAACCCCAGCCCGTTCTGAAACCATAAAGCGATCAGCTCTTTTTTTTCTGCATCAGCTGTTGTCGTAATTCAATTTCCAATACTAACATTTTTCATCTATCGATTCCGTGAAAATTAATTCGTGTAGATTAGCATCCAACCTGAAAGTTTCTGCATGGTTTTGCTTCGATTCAAAGCAAATGCTGCCTCATTACTGATGCCTGCAGTCATGACATTGTTTTACTTTGTGGCCACAAATTCTTGCATGATTGGAAAGATGAGCTTTTAACCGCATCTTTATTTAAGATATCCGCTTGTAAGTGGTTTACTACGTCTCGTGCATTGTAGCGCGCCCCATGGAACCTCTTGAGGTCAGGATCAAGCACGATCTTCACGAGCCAATCTGCCTCTTGGGGAGTCCTGAGTCCAGCACGTAGCAGACGACGCACGCAGTGCAGGAGCTGCCACCTCCATTTGAGCCTTCATCACTTGCCACGCAGGTAACTTGGGAAGTGACTCGCTTGAGCACAATTCCATTCCATCCACTTCATTCTGTCCATCGGCGCATCGTGTAGTGCAGAAACTTATGGTCTGTTCGGCTGGATTTATAAACCAGCTGAAAAGCTGAAACGACTGATTTGTTGTGAGAGAAAAACACTGTTCGATGGCTGATAAACCGGTTAATAAGCGAACAGGCTTCAGGCTCCGCACCGGATTATCCTGGGCTTGGCTCCTAAAAGCGTACTAATGGGCCAGTTCGGCCCATCGATCATGCTTCGATTAAACTTTTTTGCTTAAGTACGCGGTGTGGCCTGAATAATTCTTCGGTGAAAACATGCGCGCTCAGGTCGCGAGTCCTGGGGCCCTGGGCTTCCGATTGCGGGCCTAATGTTTTTGTCTTGTGGGCGACGGCCTTGCTGGGACTGTTGGAAAAGGTAGCCCATTACAAAACATGGGCTTGAGATCGCGTCTTCACTCCTTTTATCACTCTGTTGCCTTGGCGATCTCCTCAGCATTTTCGACTGCACCAGACATATAAGCAAGCAGGGTGCGATCGCAGCTGTGCACCATCGTTCTCAAAAGACAAACCGAAGCAATGTTCACGGCAATTCCCTAGTAGCAGCTAATAACAATGTGAAAAACAGATGCAACCTCAAGCTTAAACAACTGACGAAATGAAACGGAGCTCAACGAGAGAACACTGTAACACCGCATTCCAGTTCATCGGAGGCTACATACGCACGATTAACTTGCAACGAAAACTTTAACAAAACACGCTGTTCTGGTTCACCACAGCAGAGGGGCTTCAACTTGATGAAGCACATGCTAGTAAAAAAAACCTTAATGAAAAGCAACGGGATCACCGCGACATCCCCTGGGTCTCAGGTCCGATGATCACTCTCTCTCCCAGATCAGCGGCCTCCGGACTGGAGGCCGAAGAAGTCATAGAACGGCACCGCGAGCGCCTCGCTGTACGAGTCCGGGCTCTCCTCCAGGCTCTCGGACTCCCCCGAGAACGAAGCGGACGCCGTCGACGGCGCCGGCGCCATGGACGCACCACCGCCGGCGGCGCGCCCCTTGTCGGCCGGCAGCAGGAAGGTGGGCTGCAGAGGGAACAGCTGCAGCGTCTCGCGGCTGGGGCCAGCATCCACTGCTGCCGCCGGCGGGAAGTGCAGCACGTGCATCGGGGTGGTGCTCGCGTTGTTCCCCGCCGCGGCGGCATGGTACATGGCGCCGGCCGCCGGGTGGTGGCGGTGGTGGTGGTGGTTGTGCTGCGCCGCTGCTGGGATCATCTTGTCTTGCGCGACCTCCATCCTTGGGTACATGACTGACGCTGGCACCTGATGCTGGTGCTGCGGGTGGTAGTAGAGAGCATTCGCCGCGGGAGCCTGCGGCGCTGCTGGCATGTAGAATGGAGACCTGTACATCACTGCAGCAAGGAAGGACGCATTGATCCATTCGACAACTAGTGAGCAAACATGTTGATCGTTGCCATGTAAAAGAAATGACACGGCACGCAGCACGAAATCTGATCGCTACTGTAAAAATCTCGAGAAGAAAGAAGGAATTAATTGCTGCCATTTTAAAGCAATGCAGATATCCTATACGAAATCAATCGGGTACCACGAGCTTCTGACTGGACGAGTGAATGGAAACTAGCCTGCATATTTGCGAGGCAATTCATCAATGCTGTACAGGGCGAAGCGATGAACAGACTAGACGCAACCAAACGCAGTGACGCACAGATACACAATCATTTTTTTACGGGGAAACGTATGCTGGTCATTACGGGTTGACTGGCAGGCATTGATGGGATGGGGAAAGGGAGCAGCTAGGGAATGATGTGGAAGCCTGTGTCTGGCCGTTTCGGTGGCCGCTGCGCCTGCGTGCGCAGGCATGCCTTGAATTCCTTCAAACCTGGGGGCAAGCATGCACAGCACAGGGGACACGGGATTGAAAGGAGCTACAAAAGGGTAGCAGCAGCACCTACCATAGGCAGGCCGGCAACGTTAAATCGCGTGACCATGACTACGAGGGTTCGCTCTGCTCCACTGACGTGTCTCGCGAGGAGAGAAACAAGGGACACGCCCTACAGAGAAAAAGGCGAAACAAACAGGCGATCGAGGGAGCACCAGCGAGAAGCAGTGACAACGTGAGCGTATACAGCCACAGGACACAAGTCACACGCACGAATGTTGTGAGCACGGGAAAAGCAAGCGTGTGCATGCAACGCATGCACCATGGATCAGCACATGATAGAGTACTCGTGCCTAGAGTATACTAGAAGACAGCTATCGTGACTCGTGCTACGACCTTTTGTTTGCATCGTGTCCCTGTGTGCACGGGTGGGCCCACATAGGATCATGCACGTCAAATGTTGCCCAGTTGTCAATTGTCATGCGACCCGCGCACGCTCACGAAACCTTTGACAAGGAAAGAACCAGAATAAGACTGGTCTTAATTGGTATGAAGGAGTAGTAACGTACGCCACCACGTCAGCGTTGACCCCCCCCCCCCCCCCCCCCCCCCCGAAACTCGCGTGAAAGCCATGAATCGGGATGAAAAAGAAATGGGAAGCCTTTAATCCTATCCTGCTAAACTCGATCGATGCGTGTAAAAGCTAAGAAAAACTCAAAAACTTGCAGGCAGTAATCGAATCCATCGATCTACGGCGCGAGCTAGTAAAAAGGAAGCGTGGAGATGGGCATACAGTACGTACCATGCGTGCCACCGTTGCTGCTGCTGCATGCAGCAGCAGCAGCAGCGGGCGGCGCCGGGACGGGGAGGCGGCCGTGAGGGTACGGCAGCGGGCCGGGGGGTCTGACGAGCATGGGCAGCGGCGGGGGGCGGCGGAGGAGCCTGGTGAAGTAGGCGAAGCTGTCCTGCTTCTGCTTCTGGCGCTGGCGGGCCTTGTGGTTCTGGAACCAGTAGAAGACGTTCTTGCCCTCGATGTGGCCGTGCTCGCGCAGCCTGGCCGTGATCTGCTTGATCTGCTCGGCGCTGGGGGTGCGCAGGCCGTGCTCGTACAGCCCCTCCAGCGCGGCCAGCTGCTCCTTGGTCGGGTTCCACCGCGCGTTCGCCAGCGCCGCCGCCGCGGCCGAGGCCGGGGACAGCGGCGGCGAGAGCGGCGCGCCGCCGCTGCCGGAGCCCTCAAGGTCGATGACCCCGGCGCCGCCGTGCTGTGGCGCCGCCTCCATGGATCTCTCGCTCTCCCTCTCTAGTCTCTAGACCTGCCGGCTCTCGGGGAGGAGGGAGGGCGGTGTGTGTGTTCGGCTGCACTGCGTGGGGTGTGCGGGGTTTTAAAGCGTGCATGAGGCTGCGAGAGTGCGAGAGGGGGGGTGTGGCGGAGCAGGGAGCGCGTGCTCGTGCGCTGTAACGGCAGCCGCGTTTCGGTGTGAGCTGTCACCTTGCGGGTCAAAGCCGGTGGGGCCGGGGCGCGGCCGGGAGCTCTCTCGTGCGGCGGCACGCGCGCAGTGCCGCCGGTGCCGCCGTGTCGCGATAAGCACTGCCACAGCGGCGCGTCCGACGCACCGCTCCGGTCGTGGGCGGTGACGCACGCACGCAGCGGCCGGCCGCGCTAGCTCTCCGGTGCCGTGTGACGCTGGGACCGGCGGTGCACGGAAGCGTGCACGCCGCCGCGCGCGGCCAGCCACCAGCCGAGCGGAGCGTATACGTTTTCCTATAGCTTTCGAGTGGTAACCCTGCCAGTAAGGAGAGCGTGTAACGGTGCACGGAGCAAGCGTGGCCAGTGTCGAACTGTCGATCGGTTCCGAACAAACTTCCCATCGTGCTTGGGGGCTTGAGGCTCGACCTCGACGCGGGCACTGAAAACAATGGGGGCGGCCGGGGTGGCTGCGCAGGCAGGCAGGAGCTAGCTAGCGCATGCACGCCTTGGACGGGGAAGAAGGGGAGATGGCGAGGGGGCGTGCTCGATGCCTCGACGGCGACGCTCCGGGCGCCCGCCTCGGGAATGAAAGGAAATTCTTTGCTCGTGCCAGCGCCGGGCCTTTCGTTTCTTCGGGGATTTCGTGTGCCTGGCCACTTTTGGCAGTCGGTAGAAGTAGCTATAGCATCATCATGCACCAGTGCGCGTCAGTCGAACGCGATAAATTTGCTCGTCTAGCTTGCTGCTGGCGCTGTACAGTTTTTTGCTAAGTGCAGACTGGACTGAGTTGTTCCGTCGCATTCCTTTTTTTTTTTTACGGTAACGTAGGCTTTGCAGTGCAAGAGATGGAGATATGTACTTCAAACAAAGAAAGGAATGGACTTACCACGAGCACTAGCTGTTTCATAAAATTGCGAAGCTTACCGCGGACACTAGCTGTCCCTCCATCTCGCTATGTATGTCCAGTCCGTATGTACATCTGTTATGTGCTATAGATGAATAGATCAATTCTGAATCTACCTCGAAAAAAAAGGAGCAACCCAATTTTATGGTGGTCTATTGCCTCTATATATTGGTGGAGGCGTAAGTTCGAAAGCGAGTTAAAATCTCAATATATACATAGAAAACTTGGTCGCCAACTCCACTCGACATTCATAGCCACCCGCATGGTGCTAGGGTGCGTAAAGCTGTAAGGACATTCCGTACCTAGAAGATCCGGGGCTGAGTCGGGGCAAGCGGGTGGCCACCTAGGGCTCGGGTTCCGAAGGACCCCATGTGTACGCACTTAAAGAGTTATTGATTATAAAGTCTAATATAATAATAGCGCTATAAAAACTCAACTAGCAGTATGGCTGGTTACATTTTTATCCCTCGTATGTTTACTTGCGTCGCACGTTTTCTTGAAAAAGATCCCCCAACTTTTATCGACGCGGACACTACATTATCGGGTAACCGTTACACACTAAAATCAAAAATGAAAAGCATAGGTGGCAGCCTCGCCAAGCTACCAAAAAGGAAAACGGCTACATCGATCTATACGCCAAGAAGACGACCTGCAAAAGCCAACGACCTAAATAGAAATAACCGACATTAACGTTCACCAAAAAAGCAGAAAATGATTATCTTGCGAAGTTAACCTTTTTCTATCGCAGAAATATGTTCATCCACGCCACCACTTTTTTGGTCATCCAAGAGTTATGCCAAGAAAAAGACCTTCAAAAGCCAACTACCTAAACAGAAATAACCCACATCAAACGTTTACAAAAAGGCGAAAATGATTGTCTAGCGAAGTTAACCTTTTTTCTATCGTAGAAAGATGTTCATCCATACCACCACTTTTTTCGTCAACCATGAATTTGCAGTAACCCCCCCCCCCCCACCCACCCACCCACCCACAACACACCTCTCACTAGAATACTCAGTAAAAGATGATATTATGAACATAAATTTAGAAAATGATTTTGGGAGTTTATTCCATGCGCGATGAAAGATGATATTGTTCCACAAAGACCTCCAAACAGTGAAAGGGACTCTAGCCTAGTGGTAGTGCATCTGATTACCATCCAACAAGCTCAGGTTCAACTCTTCATGGGAGCGACATTAAAGTTGACACACTCAAAAAGAAGCCAGCTTTAAAAATGTCTTCAGGCTTATTTGAAGCAAGTTCAAAAGAAAATTGCCAAGATGCATGGGAAGAATATGTGATATATTTTTTTCCACCCGCAAATGATACAATTTACCTCACGTTTACAGTTCTTTCTCTTAAGTGCTATCCTTGTTTGTAGTCCAAAGCTTAGCAAGAGAAACACCTGAATCTTCATGCATTGTCATCCCATTCCTCCATTTTCTGCATCCTCTTGTTTGTCAATCCAGTAAAGGTCTTAAATTTGTTAGTATATTTGGTTTTTATAGTTGATATGACATATCCAACTTGAAAATTGTTCTACCCCCTACTCATTTAACAAATGTGGGCTTGAATTGCATCCCTGATGAGGACACAATCAAGGTGGACTTGTTAAGCTCCAAAAGGAGAGAGTATGCCGAGATCAACTCCAACAGGAGAGAGCACACAAACTTGTCAGAAAATATACTGGTAGAATTGTTTTTTTTATTGGGAAAAGAGAGAGACTTTCTATGACCCCTCCTCGTATGTTTTGTTAGTTGGTGGTGGAAAAATGAATTGCATTTTCCGCTGTTACACCATATCCATTCCCTGTCATAAAGATCCCCTACTCGTATCGATCATGTCTGCACGCTGCACGCATGGTAATCAGCTTACAAACAGTGAATGAAACAGAGAAGCAGGGATTCATATATCGGGACAGAACCAAGACGGCCGTGGCTTTAATCTCCGTAGGGGGCAGAGCTAGCTAGGAAGGCTGCCATAGGTAGGGATCGAAATGGCAAGGCACATTGGGAAATGGAGACACGCGCCAGAGTGTGGGAGTAAACGCGACTCCTCGCGTCGCATGGCATTGCATGCACTGTGTTTAATTTGCTGGGGACATGCATGCGAGCGCGAGGCAGACCAGACGGGTTCAGCAGGCGGATATTGAGAATCTCGCTTCCCGTTTCCCCGTAATCTGAGAGAGAAAGCGAGCGAGAGGGAGCTAGAGCTATAGAGTGAGGGGAGCCGAGAGGACGCCGCGCCATTGCCAATTTGCCATTACTCCTCACAAGCCGGGGGTGAGCTGCAAATTGGCGCTTGCCGCGTTGGGAAGTGCCACACTGCCATGGCGTGGGCGTGGCACTAGCCTTACCATAGAGCCGTAGAGGCTACACGGGGGCCTGCGCCAATCGCCTCCGGATGGCGAAAATTTCTGTGCGCAATGCATCGCATCGATCTGACGACAGAGGACATGGATTGTATTGACTTTTGCCCACGGTCACGGCAAAATCCTCGCAAAAAAGATTTGCTCATTTCAGGCGACAGGCGAGGAAGGATCGGATCGCGCTCGCCGATCCGAATTGAAAAACACCGGTGCGCTGCCTGCCTCCCTGCCTGCACCGGTTGGGAAACGCGACGCCGTTTGATTAGGCGGTGTGAGCAGGCTCACAGGGAACCTTACCGTAGAGCCGTAGTATGCACAGGCTCACAGGGAACCGTAAGATCCAAAGCCCGTGTGCTAGACGACGGACGCTGCAGGGGCGCGACATGGCATGAGGCGTCCGGGGGTCAACACCCTAAAATTCCGGACTTGCATGCAGCGAGCGCGATGGTGCGTGTGCCCGTGGCCAAAGAAACGGGCTCGATCAGATCAAACAACGCAGTGGAGGAACAGGGGACCTCTTGGGGCAGACATTCTGAATGGGTGAGAGGAGGGACACGAGAAGCGTAAGTACAACCAAGTTTTCAGGGTCCGTATTTTAATTTTTGACTTCATTGGCATCATCCAAAACCATTCTCCTAGAGACTAGAGAGTCTCAGTTTCACATCTCTCTCACCGTTCAAAATGTTCAAGGCAGTGCTCCAAATTTTTTTTTATCAAAATTGCCCTTTGTCCAAAATCAATATTGCAATTACCTTTTCATGCGGATCAAAATACCTGCACGTTTGTGAGAGCTTTTCATATTGGAATTGGCTCGGCGACCCTTACGTATATGTCAATACGGCAGATATAGGAATTTTGCGCGACGACCCGTATATGTTGTCTCAAGCAGAAAAATGAGCAGAAAAAAGGTTTGGCGGGAATGCTGATCGGCATACTACAGAAGGCTGGTCTATGCGCATTGGGCTGGAATTGATCCTGGCAAATGAAGCCTTTCTACAAAAGTTTGCGCAATTTGATCACTAACTGGGCTGATCATAGACCGGCTCATGTTGCTGAAAAGAATGAGGCCCGCGGACAAATAGGCCGCGAGCCTCCGAAAATTTCAAATCCGCATTCGAAATCGGGCTTTCCGCAGCGAGCAAAAAGATGGACCATATGCATGGCGCGCAAGCAGTAAAGAAAGAACAGAAATTCGCGTTGCTAGCTGCTAGCTAGCTATTCGATCGTTCATACGCTGTTTCCACCGGCCGGCGTCGATCAGCATTCAGCAAGACAACAGCAGCGTCGACCAGCAATGGAGTTGCAGGGGAAGAAGGGGAACCACAACATACGGGTACGAAAAATCGCTTACCACTAGTGAGCAAAACAATAACCCAAAGAACACCCGACAGCAATGGGCACATATGCAATCTGCTCGACACATCCATCTTGGTGCAGTGGTAATGCACAAGTGACAAGCTTTACCAAGAGGCATACCGTGTCATTGCAACCGGCTAATTGGTGCTTGTCATGCACAAGCAATAGAATAAACGGAATCTTTTTCAAATCGATTGAGGCGATCAGCAAAGAACCCATGTGGCGATAATAGTTTCCAAAACTTCATAGGTTTACTCAGAACACTGGGTTGTTCTTGAGGCCAAAACAGTTGCCAAGGCTAGAAAATTCCTATTCGCAGGGACTAATGAAGCACATAAACAAAGGACGCCACAGGATCATGATTCTGCAAAATCTATTTCTTCTTGTCCGCAGCACCACCACCAGACCTGTATTGGAAAAAGGTTCAGCTTATTAGTATCCATTCAGAACATGGAATGAATCTAGAGAAAAATTCGCACAATTCAGCAGCATTTGGCTATGTGCATATCCGCATGTTACTGTGATCGGGAAATCAAACCATTGCATGCAAAGCATCGTGTTTAGACTGCACAGTACTAGAAACATAATAAACTAATCACTTCATCCTTCTTTTACATAAAAAGTACTGCTGAAAAATCATTGGCAGAAACATGAAAAACAAAAGTGTGGCCAGTCAACCATGTGCCTGACAATCTAACCATTATACTGTGGTATTGTGTACACAACATATTATTCCTTCACCAATGAATTTAACAGGTCTGTTACCCAGCAAGTGTCAAAGAACTCATAGCAGACTGACATGATACAACAAAGCAGTTCAAATTAAATATGAATAACTGCATCAGAACAAAACAGACCCAGCAAGTGTCAAAGAACTCATAGCAGACTGACATGATACAACAAAGCAGTTCAAATTAAATATGAATAACTGCATCCGAACAAAACAGAATGAAATAGCATGGTATGAAATGGCAAAGAGAATGTTCCGCACCTCATCTTCCTGACGACATTTGCCATCTCCTCTCTCTTCTTCTTTGCTCTCTTGTGAGTACCAAGCTTTCTCTTGGCCACCTTAAGTGCACGCTTGTCCTTCCCAACCTTCAGAAGCTCAGTGATACGTTTCTCATAGGGGGCAAATCCAGCAACCTCCCTAATCAGGCTTCTGACGAAAGTCACCCTCTTAGTAGCTTTCTGAAATTATTGGGCCAAGACAAAATATAAGAACATGATGCTAAACAAATAAAAAAAAAAGGACAAAGCACATATATGAGCAGATGACAGCAAGCAAAGCCTCAAACTTTTCTCTCAAAATTACATCAACTGATGCAGCAAGGTGCATTTACCAAGATGTTTTTAGAAACAAAACCAAAATGAGATTTAGCTTCCACGTTATGTCTCACCCATAGATATCTGCCTCCAGGACTAGCAACTTGAAGTAATAAAATCCACAGATTGCCAAAGGTGAGATGAGGCATGACAATCAATATAGATGGTGGGTCTGCTTGTTACTGTACAGTAATGCTGATATCTTTTCCACTATTCTGCAAATGTTTCAAACCTAGCTTTCTTATGCCTAAAGCCACATATCCACTAGACCAACCAATACAGATCATTCAACAGTATACTCTCATTATTCCTAACTCCTAAGCTCTATACCCATAATGTTACAAGGTGAAAGTTCTGACTCTGATTCATGTATCAAGACAATCAATTGAAAAGATGCATTTAGTGAGAAGTTTTAGAAACAAAATCAAAATGTGATTAAGCCTCCACGTTATGTCTCACCAATTAATATCTGCCTCCAGGACTAGCAACTTGGAGTATTGAAATCTCTCCAGATTGCCAAAGGTGAGATGAGGCAAGAGGATCAACATAACACAACAAAACTGTTTTCAAACAGGAGGAATACTTGTAACCATAAGGTAATCATGATATCTTTTCACTAATCCACAAAAGCAACACATCCAATTGACCTAACGGTTGAATCACCCAACCTACACTTGCATCACACCTCAAAATCTAGCCATTGGTTATAGAAGTTAGATCTACAGTAACACTAAGGTTCAAACGAGCAAAATCAAGTCGATTCTAAGAGTGTGAAATTCAGAAGGCATTTAATACACAAATCATAACGAATAACTCAGCACAGATCTACACAAGAGGCTCAGCGCATCATCATTACAGGTAGTGGTAGCTCCTTAGTTAGGTTCAAACTAGCACTTGAGATCACAGAGCGGAAGAAGTAATAGATCGGAGGTTCAGGACAGAAATTCTTACACCCTTGCGGTCGGACGGGCGAAGCGGCAGCTCGCGCTTGGTGACAATGTGCCCCTTGTTGATGCCGACGAAGAGACCTGACTTGGCCTGTGTCGGCGCCATGGCCGGCTTCGCGCTCGCTCCGCTGACCTGCGACGAACGCAATGGAACGAACCAAATCGAGTTAAACGCAACGAGGTAGAGGATTTGTAGCTTTGGGTTGAGAACTTAAGATTTGGGATGGGAGGCGGCGCTCGATGAGGAAACCTGGAAATGGTGCGAGCAAAACCCTACGCCGCCGGCTGAGTCCGTCGAGAAACCCTAGAGCGAGAGGGGTGGGACCTATATACACGCACCCTCGGGGTGAGATTTCATCTTGGGGCACTGATGGGCCAGACCGGGCTTACTGGGCTCGTTTCGCATATGCACATGGGGTTTTGTTTTCCTTTTCCTTTTCTCTGTGGAGATTTTTTGTTTTCAAAAAGATTTTGCCTCTACCCTATTTTTATGTGATACTAGCAAGGTGGCCCGCTAGTATGATTTTCAGATAGCAACATGTAATTTTTTTCCTCTAGATATTTTTCTCATAGTGACGAGGCATATGTGTAGGGTTTTTGAGTTTTTCTTCTCCGACTGTGTTCCTCAGCAACTACATCAATGTACACTCTTCTTCCTTGTGCCTTGAGCAAGCCAATTTCCTCGAAGAAAATAAAGATCTCAGTGCACATCTGGTCCATCGACATCAACCTACTATATTTGATACTCTCTGGTCTTTTTTTAGCGTGTTTAGGTTGGTATCAAAAGTATGTGGACATCTTGAACTGCAGCGGCTCGATGTTCTCCTACTATTTTCTTATCACATCCAATCAGACTTTTGTGTAGGTTTCTTTGATTTGTTATGCTACCGGTGTAATTCTAAGCAACTACACCAATGCACCATCTTCCTTTCCCACACCTTGAGCAAGCTAATTTACTCGCTAATGATCATTATCTCGATCGAAGCATGTGGTGTAGTCCATCGATATCTTGAACTAAACCACTCCTTGATATTCAATTGGACTTCTTTTGGTATCTAGACCTCCCCACCTTGTCATAGGTTCTTTCAGCTATGTTAACCTTAGCCCTCAGCCCTCATAGGTTGTAGTAGTGCCTTATTTTGTGCTTTTTACCTTGCCTTAGCCTTCAGCGTATCATTGTTCTTGCCTTTATTGGTATGGTTTCTCTCTACAGCGTGCGTGTTGACACTCAATATCTATATACTTTTAGTGTCATTTAAGTGGTGTTTTCATACATATTCTTGTATTAACCCATCACTTGACACTCGAAATAACCCCGCTTTTGCATATGTACTGTATTTTGAAGGACATTCTATTTTCGCAGGAAATTGGACTATATTGGAGCATAATGGAATAAGGCCCTGGACAAGCAACAATAAAGAGAAAGATGAAGGCCAACGGGCCCAAAAAGGGCATAGGCCGATCAACCTATAGGTCCTCAGGTCCCCGATCATGCTCATTCTTGGTGAGCACTCCTCCAAGAAGACTTAGGGGCTAAGTTTCTTAAGATATGGCAAGTTCACTTTGGTATCAAAGATGGAAGCAAGCAGGATTTTGAAAAGATATCAAGATCCAACCTTACCCTGAGGCTATCGACGAGTTAGGCCCACATGCATAAAAAATAAGGTTCATAAACATTAGGGGAGACTTGGAGACGAAGGAGGGCGCGAGATGACAAAAGGAAGGCCCAAGCCGATCAACGTGGACCCCCCTAGGCCGATCGGTTTGGGGTGTTCCTTTGCCCAATTACCTTCCAATTTCTGCCACACGCTCTCCAGACTATAAATACCCTATAAATTCACTGAGCCCTGAAGTCCATCCACCGGAACTCAACGAAACCAAAGGCATACACCAAAGGAAGCTAAGGGCTGCTGCAAGTATTCGGAGTTGTCTAGGAGATGGCTTAGGCTGACCCTAGCCGCCATGGCCTCCTCGCGGGGTTGTGCCATGGTGGAGTTCAGGAGAGCCAGTAGTAGATCATTGATGGTATGTACTCGGAGGTGATGATCTAAATACATCTATTATATGAGTAATGTTCTTCATATCATCCGATCTATTAGTGACTCGTTGTCTCCTTCTATGCTTTCTACCTATCATGAATATGCTTGTCCCTTAGTCTAATGCTAGTTTAGACTACATAACATACTTTATGTAATCATGGTGATTAGATCTAGTATGTCGATCCTTCATGATAGCTATATATATTCACCTGTGTTCGTGCCCTTAAATTGCCTGCGCCAATAGGGGGGATCGTGACGGGGTCTACTTCTATGTAGGGTGGGGGTTTTCGGGAGGTTGACCGGAGGTAGTAGTAGTTTAAAGATTGCTTTGGATGAGATGAATGATGTGCTTTTTCGTTGGCTAGCACTACAACTAGAAGATGATAGGCTCTTGCTACCCTTGGTGGTGTTATATCATATATATATGTGGATGTGATCTACACTTATTCATGCCATTGATCTTTACAACAAGTTTGCCTTCATATACAATCAATGCTTCATATTAGGACTAATCTGTTAGATTAGATGGAAATCTCTAGTCAGTTCGCTGCCGATCCACGAATTGATAAATCTTAGATGGAATACTCTAAGGGAAAAACTACGATGATCCGTGCGCTTGCGGTTCACAACTTGGTGTGTTAACTACCATCAACTATGCTCCTACTCCATCTTGATCTGCAAAGCTGTCCACATTCCCCATTCATCAGCTCAACGGTGCAGATGTTCGAACCCCCGCCAGCTGCCTCCCACTCTTGGGAGCTTGCTACTGAGGTAACTCGTCCGCAAAAGATCTTTCATTTCACCATTATTTAGCCCTGTTTTGTTTGGCTCCGGGGCTACTTTAACCCATACATTGATCAAAGTCCATTCTAACCCTGGTGGAGCCTGGTACATTGCCTCACTCTTTTGGTGGGAGGGTATTTTTATCTTTTTATCATCTGTGGTATAAAATTAGCTCCCATTAGTTGAGTTTGGAGGGCTAATGTGGCGGAACCGCCCAACTTAAGCTGGTTTAAGTGCGCCTAATCGCTGTCGGAACAGCAATTATCCGAGACGCACCTAAAACAGCAAAAGCCCGGTAGTCCGTCGAGTGTCCCTGGGACTCCTCGAAGAATCCACGACGTGTCACATCACCATACATCAGGATAATATCCGCGAGGGGATAATATCAACAAACATTACATTTTTACATACATAATTAAGAGGTACGAGTTATTACAAGACATAAGTTGAGACAAACTTAGTGATGTAGAATTAGACAAGCTCTAAGATTAGACATAAACAGTTCAGGAGAAGATGCGTCGATAAACGGTTTTCTAGAGTATTGTGAGACTCAGGTCAATACTCTAGGTCTTCGGGGTCTCCTCCTCGGTAGCTTCCTGTGGAGCTTCTGAAAGATAACCACAAGGGGAAAACCCTGAGTACGGGGTACTCAGCAAGTCTTACCCGACTAACCAATATAATAGTTTTTCTTTGGAATGCAAGTCAGCCTTTGGGTGTGCTTGGTTGACACAATTTTTGCCGAAAAAGCTTACTACGAGTGAGGCCTTAGTTTTATCTTTTATTATAGTTAAGTCATTACCTAACCATTTTAGATGATAACAGAAGTAAAACAATCATAGCTGTTAAATCATACAGTACTTGGCAACAGGAGATTTTATATCGCATGAGTTTATACTACGATGCTTAACAGCGATCAAGTGCATTCATAACCGAGAATTGCGGCGATCCGGATCAATTTACATCCTGCAGGAGAGTACCCTGATCACCAGCATTATACGATTGTCCAGGTCGTACTAACAACCTCTCGATTAGCAAAGTCAATGATTAGGAATACAACTACCCGGACCCAGGGATGCACCCCCACATGGGACCCCACGTCTGGCCTGATCTCCATGTGAGTTTCAGGCTACACCCCTGCCAATCTCCAGCACGTCAAATGCGGGTACGAAGCATTCCTGATCATAGAATTTACTAATCTACTGGGCTTTACTGGTCCCATACCCAGTAAGTGATCAGATGTTTATCACTTGATCAATGGTTAAGACACGGATCGGTCCTTAACCAGATTAATCTAGCAGACAGAATTACATCTCTAGCTTCTGTCTGGTTCCATATTCCAAACTATTCTTCATAAGCAACATGTATGACTTAAGTGTTTGCCTTAAGGTTGGTAAACCAAGCATGTAAGCAAGTAAGCAGTTCTAGACTTGGGTAGTTTCTAGGATTTGAACAAGTGGCAAAGATGTCCTTAAATCAAGGCAGGATCATACACAAGAATAGGTTTCATTCAACTCCTAGACTTAGTGCATGCGATCAACAAATAACCTATAACTAGTCACATGAAATAACGATCCCAAAATAGATAGGTATAAATGCACCGGGGCTTGCCTTGATCGTTAAAAAGATTAGTAGAAGCCGACGGATTTGCTTCACAGGGAACAAACTCAAACACCTCGTCGGACTCCAAGGGTCCTTCTGAAAATTCCCAGTAATCTTCTTCCGGTGCTTCTGGATCTACGTCATATATATACATGCAGGGGTTAGAATGTAAACTTTTTGAACAATATACTATACAACTTTCCTTCATGATAAAGTTGCAAGCCAACAAGGACTATACGACTTATCATGAATAAGTTGCAAGCCAAACACATAGAATCTAAAAAGATTAACCTATACTTTTATTTTTCTTAATTAACCCTTCCTATAGCTTCTCTTTTAATTTTTAGAAAAAGTGGTAAATATTTTCTAACTTGAAAATCTAATCTCCTATGGTTTAAGAATTATTTGTGATTGATAAAGCATTATTCATATTTTATACATTTTATAAATAGTAAGTATTTATTTAATCACCTTAAAAGGAAGGCATTAAATAAATACTTAAATTTTTATTATTTTCCTAGGGTGTAAAAATTTTAATGCATAAAGGAAAATAAAACAAGCCTAACAAAATTGGTTTCACTAATTTTGGACACTCCTACAAATTTCTGTGATTAAAATGGTGTAAAACGAATTTAAACGGATTAAATTACTAAAGGAAATCTAATTTTTCCCGAAAATCACCCGAGAAACCTTTCTTACTCACCCGCGCTCTACCCTCTCTCACGAACCACTGGACCCCACGGCGCGGACCCCACCTTCCTATTCATTTCTACCCGCCGGTTCTCCTCCTCCCCCTGACGGGCCCCCACGGGCCGCTTTCCTTTTCTTTCTCCTTTGGCAGCCCAACGCCGGCCCACGGCCCTTTTTTTTTCTTCCTTTACTTCGCGACGCCGGCCTGCGTCGCTCGCGCGCGCGACTCCCTGGGCCTCCGCGATGTCGGCCCAAGAACCACACCGGCCTTTTTCTCTTTCGGCCGAATCGCACGCGCGCTGCTCTTGGGCCCCCAACGCGTTGCGGCCCAACAACCGACCGCACCGCCTCGGCCTGCTCCTGCTCCCCCTCTTCTCTCTGACGCGCGGGCCCGAGCGCCCAGCGCTTCTTCTACCTCCCGCCAAAAAGCGTCCGCGACACGGGGCGGCGCGGCTCGCCGGCCGGCGCCCTCCCGGCGGCGGAACTAGGTCGCGACACCAACCCTAAACCTACACGACCCCGTGCGCGGCAACAGCTCCCCAGGAGATGGCCGGAGCCATCTCCTCCACGGCGACAGGCGGCGACTCCCTCGGCCGGCCGTGGCTCCTGGCGACAACAACTTAACCGACTCAAACGACTGCTTCTACTCCATCCTCAGACCCTAAGGACTTGACTACGACTGCTCAAGAAGGAAGAAAGGCAGCGCAAGGTGGTTCTCACCGTGAGCGGGCGGCGCGACGGCGGCGGACAGAAGCGACGGTGAGCACAGCTATCCCGGCAAGGATGTGGGACAACGACTGGATCGGGGTGTAGCTAGGGTATCTGTGGAGGAGTGGGCGAGAGGAATCGACAGGAGCTACTGGGAGGTGGTAGAATTTTGCGCGGCGGTGATACTGGTCAGAGGAGAGCGGGCGGCGGTAAAAAGAAGAGCAGTGAAACGGTGGCGCGGGAACAGTAAACATTCAAGGGTTTCACCGCGCGCATGGCTGCCACCGTGGTCTACCTCTAGGCTTGCGTGGTGAGGAGGTGGCCTAGCTAGTCATGCTGGCGGACGACCGACGACGGCGGCGGCGACACGTCTGGGTGCTCTGTCACCGCTCTTCTGGCGCCCGTGATCTTCAGAAGCGACTGACGGTTGATCCTTAATCCGATGGCCTCCCGTGCTTTAACAGAACTTGAAGATAAACTCAAGACCGCCATCTTTTATTTTGGCGTCGGCTTGAGATAAACATCGAATCACTGGAATTTTTGAAATGTTGCTCGAAGGGTTCTGAAATTGATTGAATTTCAAATTTGAATTTCAAATTTCGGTCAAAATTTGGCCGAATTTGGAATTTTTGACAATTTCCTTTCTTTTTCTCTTGGATTTCTTTCTGAATTTTCATGGTCACTGTATTACTTCAAATGTCACTGGGATACATGAAATACGTCATGTATAGAAGCAAGTTGATCAGGCAATGACAGCTTATATGCCACGGGACCTTTTCGTTCCAAGATTTCATAGGGACCAATATATCTCGGGGCTAATTTACCCTTTACTCCAAAGCGCTGTACGCTTTTTATTGGGGATACCTTTAAGTATACAAAATCTCCGGCAGAAAATTCCAAAAACCGTCTTCTTCTGTCTGAATAACTCTTTTGCCGGGATTGAGCTATTTCTAAGTGCTTGCGAATTTTCTGGACCTTCTCCTCGATTTCCATAACCAAGTCCGATCCCAGGTGTGTCCTTTCTCCTACTCCTGACCAATTTAGAGGAGTTCGGCATCTTCGACCATACAAGGCTTCGAAAGGTGCCATCTTAATGCTAGCTTGATAGCTATTATTATAGGAGAACTCGGCTAGGGGTAAACATTCATCCCATAGCTTAGAGAAGGTAAGAACACATGATCTTAACATGTCTTCTAAAATTTGATTGACCCTCTCTGTCTGTCCTCCAGTTTGAGGATGATAAGCAGAACTTCTAATAAGGGTAGTACCCATATCCTTTTGCAGTTGTTCCCAGAATCTGGAAACAAACTGGGAACCTCGATCGGAGATTATGGTTTTTGGCACTCCGTGCAAAGATACAATCCGGGCTATATAGAGTTTGGCATATGTCGACACGTGGTAAATTGTTTTGACTGGAATAAAATGAGCCGACTTAGTAAGGCGGTCGACAATAACCCAAATGGAGTCATACCCCTTTGAAGTGGTAGGTAATCCTACTATGAAATCCATAGAAATATCTTCCTATTTCCAAACAGGAATTTCTGAAGGTTGTAACAAACCTGCCGACTTCTGTAATATGGGTTTAACTCTTTGACAAGTGTCACATTCTGACACATATCTTGCAATTTCCGGTTTCATTTTGGCCCACCAAAATCTTTGCCTTAAATCTTGGTACATTTTATTGGTTCCGGGATGAATGGAGAACTTGGATGAATGTGCTTCTTCTAGGATTAATCTTCTCAGGTTCTCATTTTCCGGAACTACTATCCTGTTCTTGAAATATAGTCCTCCGTCTTCTTCTTGATTAAGTTCAGGAATCTTTCCTTCGGCTTTTTGTTGATAAAGTGTTTTAATCCATGGGTCTTCTTTTTGGGCCGTTATGATTCTTTCTTTTAAGGTATCTTGAACCATAACATTCTGGAGGGTACCTTGTTTTACTATTTCCAAACTTAATTCTCTCATTTCTTCGCACAGGGTCTTCAGGTTAGACTGGACGGTAGTGCAATGGCATTGGGCCTTTCTGCTCAAGGCGTCGGCCACCACATTAGCTTTACCAGGATGGTCATGAATCTCTAGTTTATAGTCTTTAATCAGTTCTAGCCACCGCCTTTGCCTCATGTTTAAGTCCATCTGAGTGAAGATATACTTTAAGCTCTTGTGGTCAGTAAAGATACGACATTCACTACCTAAAAGATAGTGTCGCCATATCTTTAGTGCATGCACTACGGCAGCAAGCTCTAAGTCATGAGTAGGGTAATGCTCTTCATGACGCTTCAACTGACGAGAAGCATAAGCAATAACCCTGCCTTCTTGCATTAGAACACACCCGATGCCTGTTCCTGAGGCATCGCAGTATACATCAAAGGGTTTTTCTATGTCAGGTTGAGCTAGTACTGGGGCTGTAGTCAATAATTTCTTCAAGATTTGGAATGATTCTTCACACTCAGATTTCCATTCAAATTTCGTGTCCTTCTTTAATAACTCGGTGATTGGCTTAGAAACCTTAGAGAAATTGGGAATGAATCTACGGTAATAGCCAGCCATTCCCAAGAAACTTTTTACTTCATGAACAGAAGTTGGTGATTTCCAATCCAGTATGTCCTTGACTTTTCCGGGATCTACTTCGATTCCTTTTGCGGATAGTATGTGCCCAAGGAATGGAACTTTCTTTAACCAAAATTCACACTTACTAAATTTGGCATATAACTGGTGTTCCCGGAGTCTATTTAGAACAATGCGCAAGTGTTGCGCATGTTCCTCTTCGTTTCTAGAAAAGACAAGGATATCGTCTATAAAGACAACCACAAATTTATCCAGTTCCGGCATGAATACTGAATTCATGAGGTACATAAAATGCGCTGGGGCATTTGTCAGCCCGAAAGACATAACCAAATACTCATATAGTCCATATCGGGTTGAAAAGGCTGTTTTTGGTATGTCTTCGGGTTTTATCTTAATCTGGTGGTATCCTGACCGAAGGTCGATTTTTGAAAAGACCTTAGCTCCGGACAACTGGTCGAACAACAAGTCATTCCGTGACAGCGGATACTTGTTTTTAATGGTTACCGCATTCAAGGGACGGTAATCCACACATAGCCTTAATGTACCATCCTTCTTTTTAACAAACAGGGCTGGGCAGCCCCATGGTGAAGTACTGGGTCGGACGAAACCCTTATCCAACAATTCTTGGAGTTGTGTTTTTAATTCTGCTAGTTCTTTAGGTGGCATTCGATACGGTCTTCTAGAGATAGGAGCGGTGCCGGGTTCTAATTCAATAGTGACTTCTACCGCTCTGTCAGGCGGTAGCCCAGGCAAATCTTCTGGAAATACATCTAAGAACTCATTAACGACAGGAATAGATTCTAGAGTCACTGCTCTAGTCCTTTTGACTATTTGGTCCAAACAAGGCCGAACGGGTAATTGGAGTTCGAAAGAGTGGCCTTGGTCATCTTTCAGGCTAATGCTTCGTGTAACCACATTAATTTGAACTTCATGTGCTTTCATCCAATTTACTCCCAAAATAATATATATTCCTTGATCTTCCAGAATTAAAGGGTAAGCTCCCACTTCATTCCCTTCTAGGTTTAAAATCACATTGCGAGCTACTTGATTGGTATTCTGTGTGGCACCAGTAGCTTGAATAGCATATTTGACATCTAAGGTATGAAATTCTAGTTGATGTTGTATAACAAACTCTTTACTTATAAAAGTATGCGATGCACCGGAATCAAACAAAACCATAGCAGGATAATTGTTAACAAGGTACATACCTGCTAGGATTGGCTCTCCTTCTGGAATTTCTTCTACAGTCATATAGTGAGCTTGGCCCGTCTTGGTGTTGACAAACTTGCGACGGACAAACTTTTGTCCAGTGCCTTGGCCCGAGGTCTGAGCCTTTAAGTTCGCGTTTCCCCTAATTTTGGGAAAACGACAGTCTCGGGCGAAATGTCCTGGCTTCCCACAGTTGAAACAAACCTGTGGGGTTCCCGAAGGAGTAGGGTTACGAAACCCGAAAGGTGGTGCAGTTCCAGGACGAGGGACAGCACTGGGAGCGCTGGCATTCCAGGACTGGAAAGGCCTTTGCTGGAATGAAGGACGATACATGGGTCGGGGAGGACCTCTATATACCATCCTCATCCTTTGAGGGGCATTTCCAAAATTTCCAGAAGGAACAGCCTTCCTTTTTAATGCTTCCTCTTTTTTCAAAGTTTCATCCAATGCTTTCATTTTTTCTTCTACGGTAATGGCTGTGCTTACCGTGGAACTGAAATCAGCGAACGTGCAGATGGATAACTTTTCCTGCATTCTCGTATTAAGTCCTCGGAGATAACAATCCCTCTTTCTGGTTTCAGTGTTGACATGCTCTGGAGCATATTGGGCTAGATGATCGAACTCACTGGTATATGCCAGAATACTGCGAGTTCCTTGTTGCAGTCCTAAGAATTGTTCCAGCTTCATTCTCATGACACCCTCTGGTATAAACTGCGTCCGAAAGGCTTCCTTAAAATCTTCCCATGTGACTTCCCTCCCCACTGGCTGCCTAGCCAGATGACTAGTCCACCAAGTTGCTGCAGGACCTTGAAGTTGAAGTCCCGCAAATTCGGCCTTCTGAACGACAGTACATTGGGGGATTACTCGAAATTTTTGCTCCATGGCCTGAAGCCACTCGTTAGCCTCCAAGGGATGCTCAGCTTTTAAGAAGACTGGGGGACGTGTTTCCAGAAATTGGGTGTAGGACACCCCCTGCTCCGGATCCCTCCTACGTCCACCGTTGCCGGTGTTCTGCACTATCACTGAAGTAATCGGGCTTGCTCTGCCCCGGAATTCATCAAACTGGCTATCGCGTCAGCCAATGTAGGTGCTCTGGGTAAATCCTCTTTCTGTCCTCCGGAACCTGAAGCTCGGGGTTCTCTGGGATCCGTCATGCTGCCAAGAGTAACAAGACATTAATATCTACGGTGCATTTTTATCAACCACTCTCTGCATACTAACATATCACATATCACAGCATGCTCACACACAAACCATACTTATGTACATACTTATTTATATTACATGCCTAGGAGTTAATATTTACAAAACCCCCTTAGTACCACTTGTCCATCACCCATATCTTACAAGAATATATTACAACACTTTCAAACCAAGTCCATTTCAACCGTCATAAGGGAAAATGCCCAGTTCTTCGGCATTTAATCCCAGTCGTGCCATGGCTTCTTGTAGGACGTCTTGGTCCACAGTCATCAGAATTTGCCCTGGGTGAGCAACAGGTGGAGCTTGATTGACAGAGTTTTCACTCCCGGACTCCGGTCCGTAGTCACTCCAAGTGCGGGAAGTGTCAGAGGTGTTAATTCCAGAATTTCCTTCCATTTCTTCTGGCTCCTCTTCTTCTTCGCTTTCCTGTTCTTCTTCTCCCCACTGCTGCATGGGACCATAGCCCTGAGGATCTAGTCCATCGGCATTGGCATTGGCCCACGCAAACTGTTGGTTGCCCGCAGGGACTTCGCCCTGGTCATCTTCTATGTCCACATCAAAGCCTTCCAGATTCTCGTGAGCATATAAATCTATCTCAGGATCTGCCGGTGGCACTGGATTTTCCTCCATTTCTATCACAGGCACTAGTTGATCCGCTTCCTCCGGGTTCTGTGGTTGAGGCTCCTCAGGTGGGGGAGGTGGTGGAACATTGACAATATTTTGCGCAGGTGCTTGAGCCTGCATTTCTTCCAGGGCTAGACGAAGTGATAGAATCTCGTCTAGCTGCTGAAATCTTTCCGCCTCCAGCCTGTGGACATTGGATTCAGCCTCTTCTCTTGCTCTATCCGCCATGCTTCGACTTGCTTCGATGAACCCTTGCATTGCCCGAAGTTTCTCTTCATAATCTTCAATCCGCCTGGACTGCTCTCGCATTGCCTTTTCCATCTCATGCTCCCTCGCCATTGCCGCCTTCTTGTACATTTCCTTGTCATACCGAGCACCCATCGCTTCCATTCTAGTATCTTCGTTCTTCTGCCTCTGATTATAATATTCCCGATACAAGCTTGATGTAAGTTGTACATAGCGGTCATGTAATCAGAAGCAGCAGCCACCAACACATCGTGCTCCACACGAGATGTGTTCTTCAAGGCTTTAATCCTCCGCTTCCATACCCCGTCATCTTGATGCTTGATTGGATAGAATCGAGCAGAGCTCGACCCTATTTCCACCTTATGATTCTCACACAGCTCAGTAAGAGCTTTCATGGCTGCCCTTTCTATAGTATCGTTGAATTCGAAACCCGATTCCATTACTTCCTCCAAACGCCAATTGGGTCGGTTATCATCATCTGGGATATGCACATACACCGTGCAATACTGCTTATGGCCGGTATCTTCCTTTCTCCAATAGTACTCTGGGGGATTATGAAAACCCATCTCTTGTAGTGTCTTCCAGAGTAACTGCACGAACCCCGGTTTGTCCAGATAACGACCACGGGTCCACCCATCCCTATCCGTGTAACCTTCTTCAAACATCCTATAAAAGAAACGAGGTCAGGTCTAGCGGCACTCACCAAACCCAAAAAGTTTTTAAAACATGCAATGCAATTATGATGCAACGATTCCTACGTACTTTCAGACTCATGTACCCACTCGTAGAAAAATTGGTGGCATCGTAATCTCTCCCTAAATAATAAACTACCGAATACTAGCGACACGCAGCAAACAGTTAGCATCTGCAAAACAATCAACCCATTAATACTACTGCCACCTATGACTCTTGTTTTTATTATTTTTAAAATAGAGTCTCAGTGTTTTAAAAAGGTAATATTTGTTGATTATCCCAACTTATGGCTTCGATACCAGCTGTGGCGGAACCACCCAACTTAAGCTGGTTTAAATGCGCCTAATCGCTGTCGGAACAGCAATTATCCGAGACGCACCTAAAACAGCAAAAGCCCGGTAGTCCGTCGAGTGTCCCTGGGACTCCTCGAAGAATCCACGGCGTGTCACATCACCATACATCAGGATAATATCCGCGAGGGGATAATATCAACAAACATTACATTTTTACATACATAATTAAGAGGTACGAGTTATTACAAGACATAAGTTGAGACAAACTTAGTGATGCAGAATTAGACAAGCTCTAAGATTAGACATAAACAGTTCAGGAGAAGATGCGTCGATAAACGGTTTTCTAGAGTATTGTGAGACTCAGGTCAATACTCTAGGTCTTCGGGGTCTCCTCCTCGGTAGCTTCCTGTGGAGCTTCTGAAAGATAACCACAAGGGGAAAACCCTGAGTACGGGGTACTCAGCAAGTCTTACCCGACTAACCAATATAATAGTTTTTCTTTGGAATGCAAGTCAGCCTTTGGGTGTGCTTGGTTGACACAATTTTTGCCGAAAAAGCTTACTACGAGTGAGGCCTTAGTTTTATCTTTTATTATAGTTAAGTCATTACCTAACCATTTTAGATGATAACAGAAGTAAAACAATCATAGCTGTTAAATCATACAGTACTTGGCAACAGGAGATTTTATATCGCATGAGTTTATACTACGATGCTTAACAGCGATCAAGTGCATTCATAACCGAGAATTGCGGCGATCCGGATCAATTTACATCCTGCAGGAGAGTACCCTGATCACCAGCATTATACGATTGTCCAGGTCGTACTAACAACCTCTCGATTAGCAAAGTCAATGATTAGGAATACAACTACCCGGACCCAGGGATGCACCCCCACATGGGACCCCACGTCTGGCCTGATCTCCATGTGAGTTTCAGGCTACACCCCTGCCAATCTCCAGCACGTCAAATGCGGGTACGAAGCATTCCTGATCATAGAATTTACTAATCTACTGGGCTTTACTGGTCCCATACCCAGTAAGTGATCAGATGTTTATCACTTGATCAATGGTTAAGACACGGATCGGTCCTTAACCAGATTAATCTAGCAGACAGAATTACATCTCTAGCTTCTGTCTGGTTCCATATTCCAAACTATTCTTCATAAGCAACATGTATGACTTAAGTGTTTGCCTTAAGGTTGGTAAACCAAGCATGTAAGCAAGTAAGCAGTTCTAGACTTGGGTAGTTTCTAGGATTTGAACAAGTGGCAAAGATGTCCTTAAATCAAGGCAGGATCATACACAAGAATAGGTTTCATTCAACTCCTAGACTTAGTGCATGCGATCAACAAATAACCTATAACTAGTCACATGAAATAACGATCCCAAAATAGATAGGTATAAATGCACCGGGGCTTGCCTTGATCGTTAAAAAGATTAGTAGAAGCCGACGGATTTGCTTCACAGGGAACAAACTCAAACACCTCGTCGGACTCCAAGGGTCCTTCTGAAAATTCCCAGTAATCTTCTTCCGGTGCTTCTGGATCTACGTCATATATATACATGCAGGGGTTAGAATGTAAACTTTTTGAACAATATACTATACAACTTTCCTTCATGATAAAGTTGCAAGCCAACAAGGACTATACGACTTATCATGAATAAGTTGCAAGCCAAACACATAGAATCTAAAAAGATTAACCTATACTTTTATTTTTCTTAATTAACCCTTCCTATAGCTTCTCTTTTAATTTTTAGAAAAAGTGGTAAATATTTTCTAACTTGAAAATCTAATCTCCTATGGTTTAAGAATTATTTGTGATTGATAAAGCATTATTCATATTTTATACATTTTATAAATAGTAAGTATTTATTTAATCACCTTAAAAGGAAGGCATTAAATAAATACTTAAATTTTTATTATTTTCCTAGGGTGTAAAAATTTTAATGCATAAAGGAAAATAAAACAAGCCTAACAAAATTGGTTTCACTAATTTTGGACACTCCTACAAATTTCTGTGATTAAAATGGTGTAAAACGAATTTAAACGGATTAAATTACTAAAGGAAATCTAATTTTTCCCGAAAATCACCCGAGAAACCTTTCTTACTCACCCGCGCTCTACCCTCTCTCACGAACCACTGGACCCCACGGCGCGGACCCCACCTTCCTATTCATTTCTACCCGCCGGTTCTCCTCCTCCCCCTGACGGGCCCCCACGGGCCGCTTTCCTTTTCTTTCTCCTTTGGCAGCCCAACGCCGGCCCACGGCCCTTTTTTTTTTCTTCCTTTACTTCGCGACGCCGGCCTGCGTCGCTCGCGCGCGCGACTCCCTGGGCCTCCGCGATGTCGGCCCAAGAACCACACCGGCCTTTTTCTCTTTCGGCCGAATCGCACGCGCGCTGCTCTTGGGCCCCCAACGCGTTGCGGCCCAACAACCGACCGCACCGCCTCGGCCTGCTCCTGCTCCCCCTCTTCTCTCTGACGCGCGGGCCCGAGCGCCCAGCGCTTCTTCTACCTCCCGCCAAAAAGCGTCCGCGACAGGGGGCGGCGCGGCTCGCCGGCCGGCGCCCTCCCGGCGGCGGAACTAGGTCGCGACACCAACCCTAAACCTACACGACCCCGTGCGCGGCAACAGCTCCCCAGGAGATGGCCGGAGCCATCTCCTCCACGGCGACAGGCGGCGACTCCCTCGGCCGGCCGTGGCTCCTGGCGACAACAACTTAACCGACTCAAACGACTGCTTCTACTCCATCCTCAGATCCTAAGGACTTGACTACGACTGCTCAAGAAGGAAGAAAGGCAGCGCAAGGTGGTTCTCACCGTGAGCGGGCGGCGCGACGGCGGCGGACAGAAGCGACGGTGAGCACAGCTATCCCGGCAAGGATGTGGGACAACGACTGGCTCGGGGTGTAGCTGGGGTATCTGTGGAGGAGTAGGCGAGAGGAATCGACGGGAGCTACTGGGAGGTGGTAGTATTTTGCGCGGCGGTGATACTGGTCAGAGGAGAGCGGGCGGCGGTAAAAAGAAGAGCAGTGAAACGGTGGCGCGGGAACAGTAAACATTCAAGGGTTTCACCGCGCGCATGTCTGCCACCGTGGTCTACCTCTAGGCTTGCGTGGTGAGGAGGTGGCCTAGCTAGTCATGCTGGCGGACGACCGACGACGGCGGCGGCGACACGTCTGGGTGCTCTGTCACCGCTCTTCTGGCGCCCGTGATCTTCAGAAGCGACTGACGGTTGATCCTTAATTCGATGGCCTCCCGTGCTTTAACAGAACTTGAAGATAAACTCAAGACCGCCATCTTTTATTTTGGCGTCGGCTTGAGATAAACACCGAATCACTGGAATTTTTGAAATGTTGCTCGAAGGGTTCTGAAATTGACTGAATTTCAAATTTGAATTTCAAATTTCGGTCAAAATTTGGCCGAATTTGGAATTTTTGACAATTTCCTTTCTTTTTTCTCTTGGATTTCTTTCTGAATTTTCATGGTCACTGTATTACTTCAAATGGCACTTATTACAGCTAATGACTAAAGATTAGTTGGTGTTAGCTAAGTTTTAGCCCACCATAACCCCTATTTGGATCATCAAGAGCTAATTTTTAGCTAATTAAAGTTTAGCCCCTGCATCAAACATGCCCTAGGCTGCGTACCTATTCTAGCTTGCATCATATGTGTGCTAGTCTTTGCAATGCCTTACATTGTTGTCTGCATGGTAACCTCCCCCCCCCCCCCCCCCCCCCCCTCCTCCTGCACAGTGGGTGCTAATTCATCTGTCCAACGGCGCTTTTTGGTCAACACGGCTTCACATAGCGAGGCTGCCTTACATGCGCTTTCTTGCAATATTCCACTATTCTGGGTCAAAGCGGCATGCAGGTTCAAAAGCACCTCAGCTGGCCGGACATGGTGGCTGCGCTCCTCGAGTCTCACTCCTGTTGGAGGGTTCTCGACTTACACTCCTGTTCTCTGTGTAAAAACTCTGGGCTAAAGATAATGCATTGGATGTTTTAACTTTGGACTAGGACTAAAGATAGCCTCGAAGTTTTGATTTCAACCTTATTCGTGTTGGTGCGAGTCGTCCTGTTTTAACTGAGTCCCATACTTCCAAGCTATTTTTTTTTCTTTCTAGTATAAATATAGTCGGTAGGGGCAACCCTCCTGTTTCATAAAAAAAAAAAAGCTTCCAATCTTAAATATGCATATGATGCAACGTGTGGTCAATTCCTGTGACCATCCATCGACATGGAAGTTTTCAGGTTTGCCACATGACCGTTGTATCAGCCAATCACAATAAAGTTAAGGTGTGCCCCATGATAAACGCTCATCATGAAAGAACGAGATTATCCTACATTTGCCCATGATAAATAGGACACCAAAATGTAAAACGTTTTAATTTTGTCCTAAATCATTTCCTTTAAAAAAAGTTAACCAAGAAAAAATTGTTGAGGTGTGCGTATTTGGTGGATTCAGTGAAATTATTTTGATGTTTGTAGGTGTTGGCATGTTTTTTTAATAAATTTTGTCAAAAGTGAGAGGCCTTTGATTTAAGACAAACTAAATTGTCTTACATTCTGAAACTTGGGGAGCATGTCTGAGAGACCTGTCTAGACTCTGGATTCTGGAATAACGATCTGATTTTAGACAGCGGAGGCAGGTTGATCATGTGATTTCACTGATTTGTTCGATTCTTTGGCCTCTGCACCAAAAAAAAAAAAAGTAAGTTCACTGATCACTGACGCAGTACACGGGTTTTCAGCTAAAGACAAAGACCAATTCCACTTTCATTAGAATCATCGGGGAAAAACACTCTCATTAGGAAAAGCAAAATGTCAAGAAAATTTATTTCCGCGCCGTTGCTACTGCAATTTGCTAATTGCTTGTGCAAGCGAAGCGATTAGCTTCAGTCATAGCTCGTGGACATGGCTGGTTGCTCCACCGGCTCGCCTCTCCATCTCGAGGAACTCGCGGAGCGACGGCGCCCCGCTTCCGTTCTCCAGGTGGCTCCGGAGGCAGAGCGAGAGCAGCAGCGCCCTGAGCCTGCCGCTGCTCCTGCCCGCCCTCGCGCTCGGGCGGCGCCGGCTCTCCATGGCGTCCACGAGGCCGATCAGGCTCGCCAGCGTCATGCCGCCACCGCCGTGGCGCGGCAAGGACCAGGCCGACTGCGCTCGACAGGCAGTTGAATCAATGTAAGATCTCGTTACCAGCTGAGATGTTCCAAAGGTCTGCAATGCGTGCAATGCAAAAATTACCTCTGTGTCGAAATCAGTCGAAGGCAAGGATGAAGTGGGGTGTGAGGAGGTGAAGGTCGTGTCGAAGGAGGCCGAGCCTGACAGATCGACGCCTCTGAGCACTCCAGCTCGTACATTCAGAGCGCCCAATCCGAGAGGCCAGCCGTCCTGCCATGTCTCCCAATTAGCCGTAAACTTGCGTGAACAATTTGAGGCTAAAAGGATACATGTGTTACCATAAAACCGATAGAATTTGGGATCGCAAGAAGCTTAGACAACCGCACCTCATGCGCCATGACTGACTCTGTTCCGACTCGCAGAACCACAGGATAGAGCAGAGCAGGTGCGTAGGAGTAGCTGAACAGGACTGGATATGTCCGGAGGTTCCATTTTATGGAGAAGAGAAAGGGTTGTCACGTGAGAAAGCTATGATCTCACAGCCAATACTATCCCTTTTGCATCTGTTCGAGGCTTAAAAGGTGCAGGGAGATATAGAAATGCCACTGCTACATGGACGCGACCACATGAGACGGTCCTACACTCCTATGCTTTCACCCACTGCAGATCAGTGCTGGCGACTCGGCGCTGTTACTGTGAGCCACTGAGCTTCGTGCAGTTCGCATCGGCAGCATCGTGTGGACGAAGCGAAACTGGAGAGGTCCCGTGGTTAAGATAATCCGGGAAATCCTAGAAAGACGGTAGGAACCATTGACGGCGTAAATCGGACAAATGGGCGCCCGAGATCGAGACGGGAGACCACGGAAAGGGGGAAAAGGCTGGCGAGGCCGTTTGTGCAGCTGCATCGCATCCTGCGCTTGACTGCTTGCGCGCAGTCAGGTCTGCAGGTTTTCCTTCTCGAGCTCTTCGTTCGCTTCGTCGCCGAACCGGAGGAAAAAAGAAAAGAGAAGAACACGTCCTGCTGGAACGATGGCCCATCACTGCTCAACCAGGCCGAGGCATTTCGTGGGCCGCGACCACTATATGCGATTCCGGTCGCCAATCTTCACTTCGGCATCCTCTAAAAAAAAACACTTCACTTCGGCAAATCTCTGGCAGTCCAGTCCGCTGGCACTGGCAGTCTGGCACGGACCACGGAGGGGCGGCCTGGGTTTTCTTCTTCCGTGGACGGCATGGCGTTGATCAGCATCTGCAGAAAAAAGTTGGTATTACGACGGGGAGTACTTGACCGGAGCAAACCCATTGAATTCCGCCAGCAGCCATTCCGCAGCGATGCCGAGCCCATTTTATTTCCGGCCTTCCGCACGCGAGAACGAGTCCCTGATCCTGACTGCCAAACCAGAGAGTCAAAAGGATGTCCTGGGATTTCTACGTGCTGATGAGTGCCTGCGTGGCAATTGGCATGGCCTAGATGAGTAGTCACCACGTCGCCACGGCTCTAGCTGCATGTTCTTTCTAGATGCCAATTCATCAGTTGGCTATCGCACAATGTCACTATGAAAATGGTTCGGTCATCATCCCGGAACGAAGCATTAGCACATTCCATTTGTTCTCATAAAAAACGCATGCACGTCGTCGCCGGTGCGATACGATCGAGACACGGCGGGCCAGGCAAAGCCGGACAGCCACAGAAGGACGCAAAAAATAGAGCCCCGCACCCACCACCTGCCCCATATCGATCGAAGCCGCCGGCGCACGGCGGACGCGCCACGCGCAGGCAGGCCGCACCACGTGACCTCAGCCGCGCCCACCACGGCAGGCAGCACCTCCTGCTCCAGTCCTGGCCCGGCACCACGGAATGCGGGTTCAAAATTCAAACGGCCTGCCTCCTCCTCCTCCCGTCCTCCGCCCCTCCCTGTTGACGTTTTGTCGCTGTCGCCGCCGTCCCAGGCCCATCCATCGCCCATCCGTCCCCGTCCCGTCCCGTCCAACCTTTTGAACGTTTCAAAGGAGGATCAGAGTCAGAGCGCAGCGGTGCGCAGCAGCAGCACAGCGCGGTGCTCTCCCCACCAATTAAGCTCGACCAGTGAGCGAGCGTCCACCTCCCCCTCGTTGCTGCCTCTGACCGCCCCCGCCTGTGCGTGCGTCACCCGGTGGTTTGGTTGCGCACCGTACCCAACGGCTCCGCCGGCACGGTACCGCTTGTTCGCTTGCGAGGTTGTGCGGAGTGGTTGCTGGCCGGCCGCCGCGGTGGCGGGCGATAAAGGCGAAGCCGCTGTCTCATCTGCGCTAGCGTCCGTCTCGACTCTCGATCGCTGTCTCTTCTCGGCTCTCGCCTCCTCGCCGCGGCAGGGGAGATACCGATCGCCATGGAAGCGCCCTTCTTCCACGAGCTCAGGCGCCAGGCGTCCTCCTACCTCACCGGCAAGATCCGCTCCGCGCGGCTCGCACTCACCGACGTCACCCCGACGCAGCTGTGAGTTGCTTGTTTTTCTAAGCCCTTTTCCGTGTTCCGTGTTCCGTGGCGTTCACCCTGATGATCGGTTCCCCGGCGTCCGTGCCTGTGCGGTGTGTGTATGTGTAGCATGACGGAGGAGGCGACGAACGGGGACGCGTCGCCTCCGAACGTCAAGACGATGGGGCTCATAGCCCGGCAGGCGTTCGAGATCGACGAGTACGTCAGGATCGCCGACATCCTCCACAGTCGCTTCGCGAGCTTCGACCGGAGGCAGTGGCGGGAGGCCTACAAGGCGCTCCTCCTCCTGGAGCACCTCCTCACGCACGGGCCCCGCAGCGTCGCCGCCGAGTTTCAGAAGGACAGGGACGCCATCGACCGGATGGCCTCCTTCCAGCACATCGACGAGAAAGGGTAACCGCCGTGTCCTCACCTGACGTTCAAACGTACACCTTCGAGCGCGTGCTCATCTCACATGTATGTCGCGACGCTGATGCGATCTGTGTGAACTCGCCGCAGCTTCAACTGGGGCGTGACGGTGAAGAGCAAGTCGGAGCGGGTGCTCAAGCTGCTGGAGCGGGGGCCGTTCCTGGAGGAGGAGCGCGAACGGGCGCGCAAGATCGCGCGCGAGATCAAGGGCTTCGGCAGCTTCAACCTCAGCAGCGCGTCGCGGGCCCTGGAGCAGCCACAACCAGGTGAGGAGGACGGCAGCCGCGGCTACGGCCGGAGCAACTCGCAGTACGAGGAGCGGTGGCGGCGCCAGGACGACGACTGCGACGGCGACGGTGGCCGCGGCTACGGCCGGAGCAACCCGTCGCAGGTCGAGGAGCGGTGGAGGCAAGAGGAGGGCGATGACGGTGACAAGGAGAACCTGATAACAAGGCCGGAGCCGCCGCGGGTCGCGCGGGAAGTGGAGGCGGAGGAGCCGCACCATCGCCACCCGTTCCACGGGTTCGGGCAGCAGCGGCCGGAGGCGATGCTGCTCCTGAGCCAGTAACGGGATCAGGAGGTCGCTCTCATGGCGCGATGTGAAAAGAACCGTGTGCTGAACTAGCCTTTCTCCCATTCTGCGAAGCCTGTAAGGTCAGTGGTTAGCTGACACTGCCAAGTGTTTGGGCACTCTGAACTCTGAACTGGGTGTTATCGTGGATCCAGTTCGCTACGGCATGCTTCGCCATGAATCGCTGCCCAGCCTTGTAAATTTCTATGCTTCAGTTTCTGATGCCAGGATGTACTACGAGAGAACATATAGACAAGTCTCAGGCTTCCGGCAAATCTCTATAAAACTCTTCACTAAGTTTTGTGTGATTACAAAGATCTAATTGGTCAGCAATGTTGACCACGTCTATAATTCCAGGAATGAGATAATGAAATCCTCCTGCCCAAGTGCAGTTGGGCTAATCTGAAGTCTGAACCATATGTCCATATGCTTGCTTGAGTCCAATCAAGCAGCTAGCCTGCCTATCAGTTCGCACTGAAGGAAAGCCAGGGAAAAGTATTGCTGGTCCAGTAATCCAGTTCCTAGTGACCAGTCTATTTTCAGGAAAGCAAGGGAAACTATACAGGTCCAGTTCACATTTCACTTTCAAAGCCACTGTTGAGCTACTATTCCAAGATTAACACAATTAAAGCACCAATCACTAAAACTGTAAGCTAAACACTGCCTAGAAGCCTCGCGCTGTATATACGTTCTACTAGTACATACCTAATGGCCGTCATCATTGCACTATTTACCGTCACAGGGTTCCAGTAATTATTTTCTGTGTGCACTATTGACCACCTCAATACTTTCTGGGGGGTGAGTAAAAGCAAGATGGACCGACCCCTTGCTGTAGCACAAAGGCTCTCCAGCTCGCGGTCTAGGACATGCACATGCCGACATGCGTAGTAGCATAGCAGGATGGTATGAATAGATTCCTCAGGCAACATATAACTACTATGTGGTAGTGGACCAGTGGGCAGCCGCACACCTTTTTTTGACTCTGTTATCATGGTTATAATCATCTGTTTCCTACCAGAGCATGGCATAATTGCCTGCAAAACTAATCATGTAACAAGTTCTTTTTCTAGACCAGCCTGCGTACAAAGTACAAACTACCACTGATAGTGTTAGATAAAGATCAACAGCAGAACCAAAGCAGAATTACGGATTGTCCACATCTACATGTATGCAAGATTATCATACCGAGAAGTGTCACAGACATAATTCGACAACTAGTACCAGCAATCCTACAAAGTGCACGGTCTCCACTAGAAAAGAAAAACAATAACAAGGTAACCAAAAGGGATGTGCTCAACTGGTCAACAGTTCAGACCTCATAAACCGGTTAGAGGTAACTCACCTGTCAAAATAACCAGAAAACCAGTGCAAGCTTCTGCTAGTTAAAACATCCTCCTCTGGTTATCAGATCAATGCATATAGCAAGGATTAAAAAAAATCTCTGAAGCCAGCTAGTAGTGCTACATCTTGAATTTTCCTAACAAAAACCGCTGATTTACTGATGTTATTGCAGCGTATGGCTATGAATTTCACTAGTACTCCCTCCATTCCAAAATGTAGGTCATTTTGGCTTTTCTTGATACATAGATATTGCTATACACCTAAATATAGGATTATATCTAGATACATAGCTAAATTTATGTATCTAGAAAAGCTAAAACGACCTACATTTTGTAACGGAGGGAGTACATTTTTATTTTTACCTTCTTACGTAGCTAATAATATCAGAAAACAGAAAGTACAATAATATACATGAAGAGCTAACATGTGATCACAAAGTCACAGGCTAACTTCCACAGCTGCATCGAACAAAAAGCATCCACTGACATCAAACCTGTCCTCCCAGTTTGGATCACTTGAAGTTGCTCCAGTCTTTTGCTTTACCCAAGATATTTTAGCATGTGACATGTCTCCTTTCACATCTTTCAAGTCCTTTGAAAATACAATTTTACAGAAATGTTAAAGCAAAATTTAGCCTCCTTTAACTTAGTCTGCTGTGTTAGTATCGTAGTCTTATCTCCAGAAAGATTGATGTAGTCTTATCTCCAGAAAGATTGACCTTGTTCACATTCTAGGCTAATGTAGTAATGTCAGATGCAAAAATGTGCAATGTGCATATCGTAAAACAGATGAAGAATCACAGGCTAATCTAGCATTAATAACAGCAAACTGAGTGAGACTAGGCCTTGCAACAGAAACATGGGAAAAATGACCAGATTCTAAAGCTGTAATCTAAAGGACAAGTGGTAAATTCCAGTTCCATATTCAGTATTAACTAAGATCATTTATATCCGAACAGTTAGCTGTACCACAATAGTTGACGAGTGCAGTGCAGTGCACGCAGTAGATCACAATGGTGGTCTTAACAGCATGCTGCAGTAAGACCGCCCTTTCTGATAAGACCTATGAGTGTGCAGTACATCAATGCAAATGCAAGTATGCAACAAACAGTTCTTGCGTAGACCTTTTCGTTCGCAGGCTCTGAATGAGCAGCCCCACAAGACTAACATAAGCCCAATTATCTGTTAGACTGTTACTTGCTTATCATACATTCATACATACCACTGAAATGAATAACGCCCCAGAACACACCTTAGATGCCCAAACTTTCCCCAATGCTGTTTTTTCAGCATGTCTCAAAGTGGTGCCTCATTTTATTTCTTTGGTTAAAACAACCCAAACTCTACTGTTCATTGGGAACAATACATCAGAAAATAGCTTATATTCTGCTCTATTTTTTGAGTGACACAGAGGGCGTGCACATTGAATAGTAGCAACCAAACTGATAGATTAATTTATGAATGATCCAAAAGAGTTTGTAATATTTGCTTGAGTGAAGATCCTATACTTTTGGGATTTTGGCTACAGGTATCAGGTTTTAGTCAGTTTTCAACTATTCCGAAATGCATTTATGCAACAAATCTCATTATGCAACAATGCTTGATTGATCGAACCCATGTTTGCAAAAGAACGAACCAAATGTGGTCAGCTATCATAGGCATCCCCAACATCTGCTTATTTCAGGGTAATAATTCCATGGGTCCCAGTGAGGTCATGACTCCTGCAAAGTACGCATGAGCTGCACATGACGGAACAGGCCTGGTAACTAATCAACTAAAACATGGGCCACCTCTCAAGGGAAACTACAAAAGAATTATCATGCATAGCTAGTGGTCCTGCAAAGAAAACAACTGCTCATGCTGAACACTGAAGCACCACAGAATAGCAGGCATATCAGCATAAGAACTACACGTAGCAACAAGTATTTCTCATTCTGATATGCTTTCCCTCTGTGTGTACTACAGCAACTTGGTTGGTACTCCAGCCTAGTCGATATTTTGTGCTCAGCCACTTAATGTCTATAATCTCCAAAAAAGAAAGAAAAATGATTTTTTTTTCAACTTGATCTTGAGATTCTACTATATAACTCAAATCAGTAATATGCAAGGCACGAACAAAGTGCTTGATCTTGAGATGAGATTCAGTAATTCCACCTAAATTGTTCAACACGTGTATGCAAAATTTACCCCACCAAATTTATTTCAAAAAATTACCCCATCAAATTTCTTTCTAGCCAGAGGCTGTCAGCTGCCAGTAAGTTTCCACAGGGAGCTTTTGCACTTTGAACCTCAGCTGGCAGCTAACTTGTCATTCATGTGAGACCTCAGTTCTACCACTAGAGTCAAATAATCTAACATGGTAGAGTAACCTCATTATAGCATGAGTATTCATACCACAATATGTTGCGAGATTGTGAAACTCTCAGCCTGGGCAGAGCGGGAGACAGCACAACCGCTTATCCATTCCATGGTGATATATCCCCTCAGTCCAGTTCTATTGAATTCACTCTCTCAGATCGAATCCTGATGCTAAATTCCCCACAATGACGCCTCCATTTGAACCTTCAAAGCTGAGTTCAAACACAAGCAAAAAGAGAAGGATGCTCAAAATAGAAAACACCTCAAAATAGAAAACGCTATAACGCTATTCATTGTGGAACACAAGGACTGCATAGATTCTAGACATGATATTATTTCCCTTTTGCCACATGACAACAGGAAAAGAAAATGGAATAATCAAGTGAAGCAACTAATTTTTTTTTGCTACTTTGCAGTTACGGAATTCTCTCCCCAACCCATCCATTTTCCGGTGTAGACGTTCTAGACAGTAAGAAGAACAAAAACTGAGCACAAGGAAGCAAGCAACGAGCACACCTGGATCTCATACCAGAGATAGTAACAGATGCAGCTGTAGATACATGAATCCTATACAACACCAAGAAATCCCATTTGCTGTCGCCAAAGCAGCTGACGACTCACTATCTTCGCCGTGCAGGTCAGGCGGGGATGACAGCCTTGTCGGCGGTGTCCGCTCGTTCCCGGCGTCGCCGGGTGCCATTGCGGCTGAAGGTGGTGCCATGGCAGTGCTCTCAGAATCCCCCGGGCTGAACATTTCCTTGGGTAGTAGAACCTTGGAGACGGCGAAGACTGACACAGGGTTTTGGTCGAACACCGTGCGGGTGATGGATGCCTGCACGACGCCGGTGTCAATGGCAATGGAGCCATTGACGCGGGTTATATTTAGGGTGAAGCGGCCAGCCTCGGTGTACTCAGTCGCGAGCGTGGGCTGGACGGGGTTCACGATGGACTCGAGGGAGCCGAGCGGGTAGTAGGAGTGCAGCACGTGGAAGCGGAGCACAACGGCCTTGCGCTCAGCCGGGAGGGACTGGAGGTGGTCGGTGGCGGGGAGGCCGGCGAAGGCATCGTCGGTGGGGACGAAGACGGTGATGCCGGCGCCGTGCTCGTCGCCCTCAAATTCGCTCACCACACCGGAAGCCTGCAGCATGGAGGCCGCCACGTTGAATCCCCGCGCGTCGGTGAGGACCCGGGTGATGTTCACCGGCGGGGGCGGACGGCTCTCGGAGGCCGCGAGGTCGAATCCGGAAGGGACGATAAGGCCACCCACAGCGAGCACGCTGAGGTTGTAGGGCACCGCGGTCACGGCGCCGAGGACGGTGGCGTTGGACCCCGGGGACGGCGCCGGCGAGCGGACCACGACGGTGGAGTTTGCCCCCGCGGTGAGGTTGACGGCGCCGAGGTCGGAGGGCGCGCGGCCCGTGGTCTGGAACAGCGTCGTCACGAGCTTCCCGGACGCGGGGAGGTGGGCGAGGTCGAACGGGGAGAGGTACTCGAGCAGGACGTGGTACCGCAGCACGTCGGCGATGTCGGCGCCGGCGCCGGCCGCGAACGCCGATGGCGACCGCGGCAGGTTGGCATTCGGCACGGCCAGCAGCGTCAGCGAGGACCTCCCGGCCAGCTCCCCGGCCACGGGGGTGGACGCCAGCAGTCGCGCGAAGTCGGCGAAGTTGGGGAACGCCGAGAGCACGGCCGTGACGTTGACCCCGGCCGCGGGGGAAGGCAGCGCGGCCGCCGCCGCGAGCAGCGCCAGCACCGCAACCTCAAGCGCGAGGCGCGGCGAGACGGGAGCGGCGCCCGAGCCTCTCCCCATCTCGCCAGTGGAGTGGAGTGGGGAGTGAGTGGGACTGTGGGAGATAGATGACGACGGGGGGAGAGGGACGGGGGCTGCCCTGAATCCCTGATGAGAGGGGAATATTTTGGTGTTTTCTTCTTCTTCCGCCCACCTCCTTTCCTGTTCCGTGGTTTTCGGTAAGCATAAGCTTGCTTTGCGGTTTCCTTTGGTGTCTGAAAGGGGTGACTTGTGTGGAGTGGAGCGGCGGAATTGATGGCGTGGGTGTGTAGGTGGCTTGGACTATAGCAGCTGCGCCAGCTCGCAGCCCGCCAGGCGCTTTTGCAAAGTTTGTACCATTGATATGCTGGTAGCGTCACGTGTGCCTTGGTTCTTCTCTTCGACAAATTGGCGCTCACTGAAGCTGGTGGTACCAGTACTCTGCATCACTATTTTTCGATGCTTATATCATCCTTCGATTTGCTGATACAACCCAAAACGCAAAATGTTACTACTCCATATCTCATACCCAGCTTAAAGCTTGGGGACCACATATCTCATTTACCTAGAAAATAAGTTTTGATCCCATCTACTCCATCCTTCGTAGATCGTTTTGGCTTTTCTATTACATAGATTTTATTATACATCTAGTCATATATTATATAGTCATATATTATATCTAAGTGCAAAGTAAAAACTATACAACTAGAAAAATCAAAACGACCTACAAAATTTGGGACAAATGAAATATCTAGAAATCCTAGCATTTTCGTGATAACTAGATGTTCACTCTGGCGTGCATGAGAGAGGAGACTGCCATAGGGGTTCAAATGTAGCACGTGAACAGTACGGGGCAGGAATTATAGCTGTAGCAGGATTACGTTTTTTTTCTTTTGAAAGATCGGCAGGGATACTTTTGTTAGGGTGAAACTTGGGTCCAAAACAGCAGGAATGCTGAACTTTTTCTATTTAACCAGAGTCCGCAGCGCTGGGACGACAGATGATATATCTGAGTTCGACTCGAGAAATCTTGATCAGTAGCAAAAGCACCTGCTAAAAAATGGATCACCGCAAGAAACAAACCTACCTGCTTCAGATCACTACAGTTAAAAGGCTGCCTTTCCACATAATTAACTCAACCAACAAGCACAAAGAAATGAAGAGGAACACAATACCTTTGCCATGATATGCTGATCCATTCAGGCAATCCCCCAGCCTGCTGAGATGCAAATATGCAATGCAGTCATTGCACAAATCCTGCTTGCTGCTCTAGATGCAACATCGACACGCTCACCGACCTCTCACCCTTCGAAACGCAATGCAGTCAGCAAGCACATCCTGCTTGCTTCTTGAGTGGCAACATCAAGAACTAGAATCTAGGAATAAAGATTAGCTTTAGGCTGTTTCCATCTTTGAACTGGTAGTAATTGCTTTGTGTCCAAGTAAGTTGCCACAAATAATACAGTAAAAAGGTTACAGCAAAGAGACGAGAGCTGAATTCTGAGAAATGGTTGATAAACTTAACCAAATGAAAATGTCATCTTTGCTACAAAATTGTGTGTGAAAATTGCTTCCCAGCTAAGCAATGTACAAGGGAACTACTACTACACTGAGTGGATTAGCACTAAGTTGTTAACGTAGCCCTAGATATTGTTACATACATCTACTGTAGACATGAATCAGTGTATTGTTAGCACCAGGGGTCAGATGAAAAGAATTTGATGTATCTCAGTTGCTCCAGGCTATACAAGCAGCACCCAACCTGGGGAGGATGGAATGGACGAGCAACAGTTCAGTAGGGATGCTTGGAGGATATGGAACATCTCACCACCAGACAGCATGCAAAGAATAAGGAATCAAGGATGCCATGACACCGAGAACGAATTGGGGTCAGTCGATCATGTCAAGATACAACTATTAGATGTTATCTGGACTGGATGGATTTGGAGTGTTCTGATTTGTTTGAACGACACATGCAATCAGGGCATGGAAAGGTGTATACTGATTCATTTGCTCTTTTTATCTCAATACCCTTGGCGTCGCTATGTGCTCTCATATTGAATAACTGGCGTTTCAGGGACTTCCACCTGCACAAAACCAAAGCATAATTTGAACAAGATGAAATATATATGTTTAAAAGTGAAGAATGTAGAAGAAAAAGGCAATCAAACATGTCTAATAAATGACAGCAATGGCGTACCCAATACGTGGACTGTCAAATAGTATGGCCAATCTTCTTTTATCGGGCTTAATTGTCTTGGCATGGCCACCATACAAGTATCTCCTATGGCCAATAAGAAAATGAGGAAAATTACCACCTTGGGTAGTCACGAAAACCTCACTATGAACACAAACACTGTAGTCAATAGCTGCCATCCTTGAGGAGAAGTTCTGCAGACATGAGTTGTCTTAAAGATTAGATACTTAAAAGGACAGTAAAGAAAAAAAAAATACAACCATCCTACATACCTTGAATGGAGAAAGTTCTTCATCCGATGCCAAAGTTTCTTTTGTCTGTAGGAGAGGGAACATTTCAAGTAGAGGAGCCATGTTCTTTTCTGCTTTATATATCCTTCCAGAAGCCAAATAGATCGCGGTATTATTGCTGAAACCCATTCCACGCAGCATTAATCCAACCTAAGAATCAGCATAAGCGTGTAATGAGTCAGGACATAATTATTCAGCAACGACTGTTGTATTTGCTCAACGATGAAATTCCTGAAGCTTCTTGCCAAGCAGAAAAACCATCTTTTAAATACAGACATACCTCCAAAGGTGTCAGTGGACATTTCCCATTCATCCTGATTGCTCCAGGCCTTATTACACGGCCTGGCCTAGTAAACTTCCCTCTCCAACCTTTTTCCCTGGCTGCATCCAATTCCTTCTTTTCATTGTCACCGCCATCAAATACGCAACAAGAGAAGGCAACCATATCCTGAAAAGGAATGATCAATGGCTCAGAATTCTCCTGTCTAATCACCATAGGCATAGCATCAGAAGAGGAAAGCAAACAGAAAAGTTAACTTGTGTTTTTTTCCTGTACTTCGGATAAACCAGGGGTCTAGGACCTAGCAGTATCTGAAACATCCTGGTGGTTCTTCACCACTCTTGGGATGTTTTGTTGTTTGAGGAATAAACTGAGGATAAATATTGGGTAGAAAACTAACCTCTTCAAAGCGGAGATGCACTGCTACGTACTTCCCATTGTTTTCGGCACTTTTTTCTCTCATTCGAGAAACTAAAGTGTTAGATAGAGCTGTGATTGATTTAGAAAATTTTAAGGCTTCAAAATTTGCTAGACATCTCAGACGTTGAACAGCCGGAGGGGCATCAAACGACAGCCGATTCGCAAAAGGCGATATCCTTATGAGCCTGAAATCCGTAGACAAGTTCAAAGTTCATAAGTAAACAATAACTATTACTTAGAAATATCACAAAACATCAGACGTTCTTAAGAACTGCAACTCAGCATTGACTTGAACCCACCTTTCTTCAATCAACTTAGGGAGAACAGCATCTTCATAGAACTGGATAGGAGACCAAGCCTTTATCTTGAAATTAAATGCATTACTCAAATTGTGACCAAACCGCTCCATTATGAACTCAGGCACCTTGTTAACCACCCGGACATCATTTTTTAAATGTTGGATAAAGTGATCTTCATCATAAATATCACCAAACTTGCTGTGTAAAAAACATAGATGTAAGTAGCTAACTTGTGCTGTAGTAAGCAAAAAAAAAGTGCCATTAATTAGATATTTTAATCATTTTAACTGTTAACAGGTTTTAATGCACTGAAATTATGACCATTTCGGGGAGAAAAAAGATACAGGACGTGACAATAAGTACATAGACCTGTCTGATGATAAACTCAAGACTAACCAAAGGTCTTGATGCAATGAAGAATACATAGAGTTAATAAAAGGACACATAAAAAATTGAGCGAGTGTGAGAGACCTAGGATCCATCCAGATGCTGTGATAGTGGAAGTTTGGGATTACAAGAGTTGCATTCAGAAAACCGGCAACAGCAACTGCATTGCAAATCTGCAAAATAAATTTTAAGTTCAAAAACAGTAGAAAGGAATTCAGCAAACATTACATCGTGAACCACACAGAGTGGTAGTAGTAATAAAGAACCACTAATGAAAGATACCGATGTTCGTTGTTGATTCAAACCACCATTTGCCTCAACATAAATGTAGCCATTTGATTCAGGCAAACCTACCATGATTAATAAAAAAATGATTAGATACTTCCCTCAAGATAAAAATGCATTACACAAAAATGACATCCTAAAGTACACAAAGTAGAGTGATAAGTAAAGGCAGAGTAAAAATGTCAAACACACAAACTACAATAAATTGCAAAACAAAGGTTCATATGCATCTATCACCAGCTCATTGGCATTATGAGTACTTAGCCCTAAAATGATTTCTTATAAGCAAAATGCTCAAGACCTGAGCAAGTGCAACATCAGATCTCAGCACCAGCCAGGTCTGGAAATGCAAGGCCTTGCTCTTTAGGTCACCCAAAGCCCATAAGAGCACTATAATATTGATGAAAATATAAAATTTTATATAATATTTGATAGTTCTACTTTTTAATAAGAAATACAATTAAACATGTAAAAGATTATATATCATTCACTATATTGAGGCCAATCCAAGCTCAAGGTTAAAGACTAGGAAACTAAAGCCTGAGCATCGGGCCATTCATAAACTGGAATGCCCATGTCTATTTGTAATACAGAAGCCAGGGCTAAGAATGTTCCCATTTTTGTGAAGAGAAATTATACAAGCCAATAAAGCCAGCAACTTGTTCGAGAAAAATAAAGCCAGCAACTAAGCCAATAAAAGGTGCCATATGCCGCCCTTTGGCACACATAAGATCTGTCAAATTGGGTCATCATGAAATAAAATGACCAAGTACCCCAAACCAGAAAACACTGAAATGGTTCCTATGGGGAATGGAACAAGTTAGGTTCTTTCAAAATCGAAGCCATACTAGGACTAAACTACCATTTGAAATTACAAATATCAACAACCAGTTGCAACTTTTGAAATTCATTAATCATGACTTGCAAGATGGAAAAAAAATACAAATGGCATACCATCGGTATTATTGCTTATGCAAGGTCTCCAAATACCACCTCTGTAAGCATGCCGCCATACGGTTGCTAGCTACAAAAGTAAGAAATGACACCATGAATGAACCACATATACAAAATATGTATAACTGAACTTAAGACGGAGCCATGCAAATAGGGGCAGGATAAGTTGAAATGGAAAGTTTCAAAAAATAGAACAAAACAACAAATTTTTACCGCATTGAATATGATTATGTAATTCTAATATATTACATTGTCATACCTGATATGCAATGAAAACAAATCCAGCAGACAGTAAATACCAGTACCCAAATCTAAACTATTCCACAAGGGCACAATACATTTTACACACTTTCTGTAAAGATAGCACATATGTCACCTTACCGAGAGAGTTAGGCGCAAAGGTATTGATATAACTGACAGGGCAGATGCATATATTGTTACCTGCTATAGACTTGGGCCATTTACCTTAGCTATGGGAAAGTAGTGTCTATGTCTATCACGGGGTTATCCTAAAATACCATGTTGAGAAGGCTATTCAATTTACAAACAGTTTCATGCATTTGAATAGTTTTCTCAAAATATTTGTTCTGTTTTCAAGTATAATGAAGTAGGCAATTCATTTAGAAAAAGGTTATGCATTGAATGCGTTACAGCTGGGGAAAAAAGGGTGCATTAATAAAATACAAATGAGATGTACTGCATAAACTCCACTAAGCAACATGTAAACATGAAAACCTACACATCTTATGACTTGATGAACAGACACACAAGTTGATCTGACAAAATTCCCAAAATCCAACATTCTGATTCTGGCCAAGCCAACCATTGTCTGCCGATTGAATAATATTCCATGACCCCCCACAAGCTGAAGCAGGTATCAACTGGTGAAACACCAACAGTTGCTCCAGTCATTCGGTACACACATGCGCAAACTAGCTTAAGAAATATAAAATCGGTACTCCACACATATTTCTATGAGTTTACTGCCACTCTCCAACAACTAGAAGATAACTTAACCCAAAACTTCGACCAAATCAGCCGTCACTAAAATAAACTGATCATGTAGCAACCACTATCCACAAGCACACAGTTCACTGTCTCTGCTCGATCAACTGACATGCTGAATCTTAGTTGGCATCAGATGATCCAAGTACGGCACACCAGAACTAAGGAAACCAGAGCACCGTTAAACCCACTAATCACCCAAAACGACCAGATACTTCCGTCACAAACACAATTCCCAGTCCAACAGACTGGGCCGCAGATGAGCAGGAGGAGCCACTTACCGCGTCGGTGGCGTTATCGGCGTCCATGTCGGCGCGGAGGCGGGCGTAGAGCTGCGGGCTGCGGTACATCGACCCGGGCGCGGGGCGCGAGATGATGCGGGGCACGCTGTCGAGCGAGATGGAGCCCATGTAGAGCAGCATCGCCGCCACGTACAGCAGCGGCGCGAAGAGGAACACCGCCTGCCGCCGCAGCAGCGCCGCGAGCGCCGCCCGCGCCGCCCTCCGCGCGACGCCCGCGCCGGCCCTCGCGGACCACCCACCCTTCGCCCCAGAGCCCCTCCTCCCCCACGCCCGCCGCGGCGACGAAGGCGGCGACGGCACGGCCGCCCCGCCCCCCGAGCTGCTGCCCAGCCGGCTGTACGCGTGGTTCTGCATCGAAGCCCCCGGGCCCGGGACCTCCTGGTACGAGTAGCCGCGCGCCGCCCGGGCTCGGAGCTGCCGTCCAGAGTTCGAGTCGGGGCTTCTCCCGCGTGATCGCCTTCCGCGGCGGCGTGGAGCGCGAGAAACCAAGGGAACGGGGCAGCTGGCGGCGGCGGCGGCGGCGGGACGGTGGCGCTGCGCTTGTGCGGAGGGAGGGCGGGGGCGCATGTGCGCGGCGCGTGACCGCGTCCGCGTGCGCCGTGCGGGCTCGGGAGTCGGGGCTCGACTCGACCGCTCTCGCCTCTCGGGTGGACGGACCGTGGGGTGGCTCAGTGCTGGCTAGTCTAGTGTGTGCCCCGGTGCGGGTGGTGGTGGTGGTGGTTTCGGTGCGTCGGATTCGAGAAATTTTGTGCTTTTGAGGCGTGGGTTCGGTCGCGCGCCCTGGCGCTGACCGGGGATTTGGCCTTTTGGTCTGTTGGTTTGGGGTGGGGGCGTGGGGCGACGCACCCGCACGGGATGGAATGATGTGGACTCGGATTTGGAAGGGTTTAGCGTTCGGGTGGTGATCACGCGTGGGTCGGTGGTGGACAGTTGGGTTTGGGAGTAGATGCGCCGCGATCACGCTCGCCGCCTGTGAGCGTGCGTGATGGGAACACGGTGGTCTCACGGTCATAGTCTGTCAATGTCCCATTATCTGTAATCTGAATAAAATTTATATCGCATCAAATATTCGGAGGTTAATTAGAAGGACTAAACATGAGCTAATTATAAAACTAATTACACAGATGGAGGCTAATTCACGATATGAATCTATTAAGCTTAATTAATCTATCATTAGCACATGTTTACTGTAGCATCACATTATCAAATCATGGACTAATTGGACTTAATAGATTGGTCTCGCAAATTAATCTCCATCTGTACAATTGATTTTGTAATTAGTCTATATTTAATACTCATAATTAGTATCTAAATATTCGATGTGACAGGAATTTTAGAAAGGACTAAAGAAACAGACACCCCTTAATCACATAAATGCTGAATGAGATGGGTGGCATGTGAGAAGCGGCATAGAAGTTGGAACTCGGAAGGTTTCGTCAATGGCTCGGCAATCGCCATGCGCGACTATTCGTCGATGACTTGATGGCGACAGGTTGATCACGTTGCCACATGTGATTACAGGTGCTCCGTACTAATCTTTTGCATGTCGCGAATCTGTGTGGCGTACTGACGTCGTGTAGAAATATTCGATGCGGCATATGGACTGTACTTCAACACGGGTATAAGGATCTGACGTGTCATGTTGGTTTCGGAAGTCAAATGGCACGTGTAGTGTGCAAGTTGCAATGCCAGAGGCAGGCAGGCAGCCAAAAGGCACGCCTTTTCCTTCGTTCCGAAGCCGTGGAGAAAACTTCAGGCAGGCTCTTGGATTGATCCCTTTCCTCGTGTCAAAGTTCTCCCGGCTGCGCTAGTTTGTCCTGACTAGCATCAAATTCTTTCCGGAATATAATTTTTGTGTACAAGGGTGAAGCAAATAGAAATCTTTTCTGTTCTTCCTCTTTTCCAGTGTCGCCACTATTATTGTACGGTTCTTTGCGATTGGTATTCGGCTCAACGTTTTCAAGCTTTCCTTGTCCGCTGGTAAACTAAGGTCCCGTTTGGTTGGCTGAATCAGTTCCGATTTTTCTTTGAATCATTAGAAATGCTTCTAGTGTCTTTGCTTTTTTCTACTATAGATAGAATCACCATCCAGATAGTTTCTCGTGATTCCGATTCTTGTTGTCCTACCTCCCATCTAATCTATAAACATTTCTATTGGTCCTTTTTAAGCGCAACAAGTTAAAATGGATCGCATTTTAAACGTTCTTCACTAAAAAAAAATCAATATTTTTAAAAATATATCAATTTCTATAATTTTTTCATGTAAATATATTGTTTTGAACTGCCTTTCAAGAATCCGAATCTAGCCGGTTAGCCAAACGATTCTACGAAAGTAATTTTGATTCGTACGAGAAATGTTTTCAAAGAAAATCTGGATCCGAAATGTTTTTATGAGAATTTGTATCCCCAAGCATTACAGAGCCCATTCATTTTCGTTCTTTTCAGATGAGCTGGTCAAAGATTTATTTATATGACGTTAAATTTTAAATTTAGGCCAAAAAATCAGAAGCCCGTCTAGCTCAGTCGGTAGAGCGCAAGGCTCTTAACCTTGTGGTCGTGGGTTCGAGCCCCACGGTGGGCGATGACATTGTTATTCCTTTTTTTTTAATAGCTGATTGTATGTACCTGGTAAGCTACTGATTACATGATAGCGACAAATGGTTGTTATCAAAGTTTAGTGGAACACGTAAGCCCAACTTTTAGAAAAGGCAGTCAGCTATCAGCCGAGAGATACACGTGTATCTATCGAAACAGATTAAGCGCACTCTGCCTGTCATGCCAAGTCGCCAACGGGCAGATGTTTCTAGTAGCACGTTTTATCTATTGCAATGCAAACCCGTGTGCCGCCAGTCTACGCAGACACTCAGACTGTCGACGGACGACAGGTAAAGGTAGGCCACTAGGTCTAGATTCTCCGATGCGTGAGATGACGAGGGTGAAGGAGCTGGAGTGCTGGACGATGAATGGCACAGGAGCGCAAGCGCACTCCTGTTATTGGTACGGACTGGGCCTGCTTTGATAGATTGCCTCACTTTGGTCGGGCGTCCCGGGTCCATGCGATGTGCTACTCTTGATGAATCACCGTCATTGGCGATTGGCGTGATTGGAGTTTCGGAGATGCCGGCATGCCGGTGTCCTCTCCATTGTGTAGCAGTAGGCAGTAGCACAGCCGCACAGCTTTGCACTTGCACCTGCAAAAACTGCCAGAGGCACTGCCGACATCTGCTATGCAGTTTTCTGTAACCACGCGCTAACTAGGTAATAAAGTCAGTGACAGACTGACAGTGACCGATTTCACTACTTAGCAACGATCAACTGAACTGAACTGGCAGTGCGGCACCGACAGGCGACACAGGATGGTGAACTGGTGCCTGGTGTAACTGAAACGAAGCGGGATCTTGGCAAGGACAGGCAAGAATGCATGGCATCTGGGCACCTGCAAAGCCGGCGCGGGAAAGAGATCTCCTGTGGTATGGCTCGTCTCGTACTCTCGTAGTCTCGTGTACTGAGCGAGGAGGTAAGGTACAAGCTTGGGCCACAATTCCAAATGAAAGCAACTCGTCGCACCATACAAAGTACAATCCAAGCGCGAAACTCTGAACTTCCCGTCAAGTTTTCCTTCTTCGGCCAACGGCGATTGGCATTAGGCATTAGCGCGTCTGCCGGCGACTGTCTCGTCGTGGAATTCGTGACGCCAGTTCGTAGCCGGTGAATGAAACACCGACCCGCTCGGGGCAGGACGCCAAGGCACAGGCCAGAATGTAATCAATTCATTGGCTGGGCTAGTGGGCCTTTGCCTTTCTCCTCTAAGTAATTCAAGGTGCTGAGGTGGCCCAGCATGGCCCGTGTCTCTTCGGGCCCTGTCTCTTCTCCCCCTTCTCCTTTCTTCCTCCCGACGCAGACCGAGCGACAATGCGGCGTGGGGCGCCTGGCTGTCGGAGCTCTTGGACTCGGGGAGATGGGGATGATCTCGCCCTCCGGCGGTAGGTAGGGAGGCCGTCCTACCTTCCCTTATTGGTAGGTCTGCCACTGCGAGAAACAGGCCAGACCCCGGAAACGGAAAGCTGAAGGTTTCACGCGGACTCCGATGGCGGTGACCACGGCCGCGGCCGTGCGCCGGCTCTGCGCCACAGGACAGGTGCGGTCCGCCCTAGCGGTGCTCGCCCGCGGGGCGAAGTCCGGCGACGCGGCGCTGGACGTGGCCGCGTGCACCGCGCTAGTCCACGGCTGCTGCCGGAGCGGCGACGTGGCGGAGGCCCGGAGGGTGTTCGACGTAATGCCGCGCCTGGGCGTGGCCCCTAACGAGGTTACGTACACCGCGCTGATCCACGGCTACTTCGTTCACGGGCACAGAGAGATGGGTCTCGCCTTTTTTGAGGAGATGAGGAGGGGCGGGGTCGAGCCGAACCTCTACACCTACAACTGCTTGGTTGGGGAATGGTGCAGAACGGGGGAGTTCGAGTGCGCTCGTCTCCTGTTCGATGAAATGCCCGTGAAGGGCGTCGTGCGCAATGTTGTCAGCTACAACATCCTCATTGCGGGGCTATGCAGGCACGGCAAGCTGAAGGATGCAGTTCAGCTGCTGGAAGTGATGAGAAGGGAGGGCATCCGTCCAAGCATGGTGACATTCAACCTTCTTGTTGATGGTTATGGAAAAGCTGGGAAAATGTCCAATGCCTTGCATTTCTTCAACCAGATGAAGGCGTCAGGGTTCCCACCTACTGCAGTGACATACAACACGCTCATTGCTGGGTTCTGTCGTGTTAGAGATATGGCCCGGGCGATCAGAGCTTTCGCGGACATGAAGGAGCGTAATTTGGCTCCAACAAAAGTGACATACACCATACTCATTGATGCATTTGCTAAGGAAAATGAAATGACCAGGGCATTCGAGATGCTTTCAGAGTTGGAGAAGACTGGTCTGGAGGTGGATGTGCAGAGTTATGGTGTTCTCCTGCATGCACTCTGCATGGAAGGGAGGATGGTGGAAGCCAGGAAGCTGTTTCAGTCAATGGACTCGAAAGGTGTCAAGCCAAATAATGTGATCTATGACATGATGATCTATGGGTATGGGCGCGAAGGTAGCTCATATAAGGCTCTGAGGCTGATCATGGAAATGAGGAGGATTGGGTTGGTCCCAAATGTTGCTAGCTATTGCCTGACGATTCGTCTTCTCTGCAATGAAGGAAAGTGCCAGGAGGCGGAGACCTTGATTGATGACGTGGTGTGTGCTGGTCTACAAACAAGTGAATCCATCCACAGAGTATTATTGGACGTTAAAGCAAGATTGGATGATTCTACAGATGTCCCTTTTACTTAAAGTAGTCAAGCACGTTGTTTCTGTTATCTGCCAGGTCATATGTTACTATAGTTATCATGCCAGTGGGAAGATGGTATGCAAAGGAGCAACCCAACATAGGGAAGCTGAACTGAAATCTGTCTTGTAGCAACATTTTAGTCCTTTATTGAACATCCCTTCAAGACTAGCCAGAGTGGTTGGCTCCTATTTGCACATCAGTGAAGATAAAGATCCACGTGCTGAAACGTTTTCCTGCCAGAGGAAGGTCAGTATTCTTTCTTTCTTTTAAAAAGTCAGTATTATTCATGTACTACCAATTGATTTGTTCTGGAGGTACCAAGTTTGCCAAGTCGGTTCTGTCAAAAGAAAAGTTTGTCATGTCTGATTTTTTATTTTCCCTTGTTAATCAGAGGTCAACCTTGGATATGCTGGATGAGTTCCTCAAGGCTCAAGTCTGATTTTTCCATTGTCCATCAGAGGTCAACCATGAATATGCTAGATGAGTTCCTGCTTATACGCAATGATTGGTTGCCAGCCACATTTTGGTTTTTGTTAACTGCATGTCATTTTCTCATGACAAAAACAATAACAACTATTTCCTGTTCATACAGTATTTCACCTGAACGAGATTCCTGTACATGTGCTTGACTAGAATAGCCTTTCAGATTGCTCTGTTGTGATACCTGTTTGGTGTTTGCTCAAAAGGATCTTTGTCTATCAAATCAAGTCTTAGAGCAGCGGCATATCTAGCAGAAGATTATTGTACTGTTCTTTAAAAACATTTGTGTTACTTCAAGCAAATGTAACATGAGGTTGTTTTTTGTCCGTGACAGCTAAACGCTCTGCAGACTGCAGGACTGCAGTTGCCAGTTGCTGAATGCTCTGCATTCTTCATTTGGATGCAGAAAGGAGAGTCGACTCCACCACGTCTGTCATTCTGCCCCCGCCATGACGTAACGATCTCATCAGTGGCGTACCAAATCACAGTGTATTTTTGCATTTCCCTCAAATCTGCGCACTGATCGAAGTTTCTGACTTCTGAGTTCTGAGGTTCACGGAAGTCGTTGATGAACCAGATCGATGGATACAGTATCATGTAAATTGTAAAAGTTCATTCTTGAAAATTTTGGTTGTAGTATGATCCTTCATCACGGTTTACCATGCCAATGTTGATGGTTAATTGGTTATGTATAAAGATCGTGAGTCGTGACGAGACCCCGCTGTATTCCAGAGAAGCTGCTGCTGTGCGGTTTCAGCCGAAGCCGACGACCGCGGGACGCTGCCGCCCACCCTGGATCGAGATCGGACGGCGCAGGAGAACCGGAAAGGGATCAGGACGGCTGGATGCCGCGGGCCCAGTTCGTTCCGCCGCACCACCGCACACACGAGGGGGAGCCGTTAGGGGTTCAAACTCCGGGCCCGCAACGGTAACCGGGCGGCGTTAGCGAGCGCAACAAACCGCTGGTTTCCGTGATACAGGCTGGCCGGGCAACCGACGCCGCCGTCAGCCCCCCCGTCACACGGCCGTGGCGTCCGTCATACGTTTCGTTCCGTCTCCGAGCCGCTTTGCTCCCGTTTATCTATTCCACCCCCTTGATCCCAAAAAATTACATAAAAGGACACCGCAAACGGATGCTGCAGATGAAATATATCTGGCGTCCCTTTGCATGATTTTAGGCACGGAGTTATATATGATTGCACGTTTTAAACGCTCGAGTTTGTTTCCATAAAAACCCTCGAGCTCTAGTGAAAGAGACTCTGGTGATTTTTTTTACCACAGTTATTATGATGTTTTAGTTGGACACACATGCCTCTTTGCCCCTTTCATTGCCGTAATGGATTAGTAAATAGCGTCATACTTCAGGGGTCGATTCAGAAAAGAAGGCGGCTAGTAACGCCTGTTCCTCCTCCTCTTCCCCTGACCTTCAACGGGCGAGGTTTTTTGAAAGCATCCTCTGGCGTTTCCCCTTCAACTCCCCCCGACACCCAACCGAAGCCGTAGAGAGAGGCAGCGAAAAGCTTGCTCTTTTATACCCTCCTAGGGTTTCGGGCCTCGCCTCCCTCGCTTCGCGCCATCTCCCGCCTCCCCTCGCCGCCGATCGATTCGCCGCCCGGAGCCCCAATTCGATCCCCTGGTCGCTCGATCCGGGATCCGCCAGATTAGTAAGTCGGCGTTTCGTTCGATCTGTTTTGGGGCGTGGTTGCCCTGTGGGATTTGATCCGAACTTTGGTTATTTTGGCGGTGATTTTCCGGTTTTAGGTTGTCCCGGTGATGAGGAGGTGATGATGGGGGCGATGGCGGAGGTGGTGCAAGAGGGGTGCGTGGAGAATCGGCAGCCCCTGGCGGCGTCGAGCTCCTCTGTTTCGGATGGCAGCAGCTGTGGCGGCGGAGGTCCGGCTGGGACGTCGCCGCTGGTGTCAAGCTCGGGGAATTCCATCTCCGGTCTGAGGTGAGTCCTTGCCCTTGGTTGGTCATATCCGAGGAGGGATCTGGGCGCTTAACCGTTCGATAGTACCGTTTGCCTTACCTTCTATGGATGCTTGCTCTGGTTGTGCCCCATAGTGGTGGGTGTTATGGGGATCTTATGGGTGGGGCGGTGGTTTTGTGGTTCTCCAGGTGGTAATTTGCCTGGTCCGTGGTGTGATGAGTGTTTCACTTGTAATTTAGAGAAATTCTCACTGCTAGGAATGCTGTCTTATTGGAGCATGGGACGTTTGTTGTGGTGGTTGTTGAGATGGGATTAGTGGACCTTTTGTCTTACAGTTTGCTTGCTTTGTTAAATTTGTGATGGGTGGCATGCTAAACTCATATGAGTTTATGGAACATAAATGCACTGCATGAATTCATACCAGTTCAAGGAACGGCAGTACTGGTAATCTGGTATGCTGATGATGTTTCAGTGTGCTGTGGTGGTTAGTTCAATGGCGTAGGCTGCTGTGTCACAGTGCTTTGTTGTTTATGATGTTTGAACTGCTGTGATTGCTGCGCTCTGTTGTTTGCTTGCATGCAGTACCTGTTGTATTGATGTCAAAGGTGGTGTTTTTTGTGCTATTTCACGACTATTGAGGTTTTAGCAGCCTAGTATGGTCATCCTGCAGTGTTGTAGATAGGGACATGGTTTAGTCATTGTTTTCATAACTTCTGCCTTGTATTTATGTGGTCCTTTTTATGGTGCTAGTAGTGGAGCACCTACTGTAGTGGTAGTGGGGTCTTAGCGGCGTACGGAGCAGCATAGTGGTTAAGAATGTATGATGCTATAGTGATGGTAGTGGATGATGTAACATTTATAAAAAAAAACTCGACCAGGGGGAGACATGCCCCCCTGATTTTTGTCTAAGAAGATTGTGCCGCGATTCGAACCCGGGCTGGCTCAGCGAACCCTGTGGCGTGTTCGGCTGACCAGTTGCACCGTGAGAGTGTTGGCTGATGTAACATTTGTAATGGCTGAATTTGTGGCAGTAGCAGTATTGCAAACTTTTTTTTTTCTAAATATATAATTCTATATACTTGTTAAATGTTGATATTTGAATGCATGCAGTACTGAGTTTTTGGCTCATACTGAACACAGTCCCTGCACTGAAGCTAATCCACTATGGCCCACTGTCTTCTATGTGAAATTCTGTTCCTGTTTTGCTCAGTCAGCTGTTCCTCAATATTACTATTTTTCCTTTATGGCTTGTTTGGATGTCTCAAACCCACCCAAAAAGAAATGGGAATGGCTAGGCTGCCCCACTCAAACATTCCCTTAGTGATGGTCCTGATGAACGGTGCTACGAAGAGTGAATGCCCATTTTTTAATGATGAACAGTGGCAGGAAGTGATGGCTATACTAGTGAGCCGTTTCATTGGTGTAAATTTAATTTGTTGTGTGTTAGTACTGTACTTAATAAATTTGCCGGGGGTTACTTGTTTTGTTGTCAGTACCTTGTTGCCGATCTTCCCCAATACTTTTTCAGTAATTGCAACAAATATGCATTATGTTAAGATTTGCTTGTTCTCTGGTGTCTAAATAGTGGAGACAGAAATTATGGCATATTAAGGCCGCCCATTTAGGTGTGGATTTTCACGTATTTGAATACATCTTTTGTGAGAATTGAATGCCTTGAAAACTAGTTAGTTTTTTTTCTAATTATAACTGATACAAGTCCCTTTTTTGAAAAAAAAGATAAACCTGTTGTGCCAGTAACTTCTGCTTGATAAATATACTCTCTCTTTAGCTAATATAAATTCTTCATTATGTTAGGCGAACAAGTGGGCCGATAAGAAGAGCTAAAGGTGGCTGGACACCAGAAGAGGTCACTATTTTACATTCTTTATTATTATAAAGAATTAAAGATTAAAGAGTCTATGACATATTGACATGCATATATGCTGAAATTCATGCGAATGTCTAGTTTGGTTTACTGACCTATATAACATGAAATGAACTGATGAACATATGCATCAGTATCTTAATGCACCATGCAAGAAAGTTCCTTTTGTTGTTCTATTTATCATTTGTGATTTCCTTATTGTCCATGTCCTGACCTGTTGATGTTTCTTTTGCTAGAAGTTTCTCTTTTGATTATTTTTGAACATATTTATGAACTGTTTATAATTGACTTCAACATATGCCAACAGGATGAAACACTGCGGAAGGCAGTTGAAACTTTCAAGGGTAGAAACTGGAAAAAAATAGGTTGGCTCCTCTTTCCACTCTGCAGCTCATATATTCATTTATCCTTGAAATAAAGTTTCATGATAATTTGACTTGGCATTGTATGTTTAATAATATAATTCTATGGTGTCTTTAAGCCAAGTGTGCCCATCAATTAGGGAGGCATGTCTCTTTCTGATATATCTTTATGCTATGCACAAATTGACGTTAAACATGGCTTCACCTTATTTTCTCTAATCAACTGTCTATTTGCTATTAAAGAAACATTTATATCTAACACTGCAGCCTACGCTATTTTATCTTTCTCCTAGTAGAGGTGAAATAGCTGATCTTGAATCTAGAAATGAGCATGATTCAGGAAAATACTGCAGTAGCTTTTGACATGGAGACCTTAGAATATGTATGGTACAGCAAAGGTTCTCTCCTGCCATGTTTGAAGCTCCACAGGCACTCTCACTAAGGAGCTAAATTTGATTGAGCATATTGTTGATTCTATTAAAATGAGCCTAACTGTTGCATATGTATGTGTGACTACGAATACCAACCGAGGAAAAAGGGTTAATAAGAAGTAAGAGCAGTTTTTGGCGCTCTTTAGCAATGCTGAATTATGGCATTATCTCTATTTTCCATGGGTGGTAGCTAGTATGGGTGCGCACGTATTGTTTTCTGTTATATGTTTTGGTGGATGTGAACTCACAAAAGGTATCTGTATCTATTTATGCAGCTGAATTCTTCCATGATAGGACAGAGGTACAATGTTTGCATCGCTGGCAAAAGGTCCTTAATCCCGAGCTTATCAAAGGCCCTTGGACTCAAGAGGTTTGTAGCTGCAGTGTTGATTTCACTTTCACAAAAAAAAGAACTGCACTTTTCATCCATGACAATTGAGGAAGATGTTATATCTATCATTTTCTACAGGAAGATGATAAAATCATTGACCTTGTGCGCAAGTATGGACCCACAAAATGGTCTATCATAGCAAAGTCATTGCCTGGCCGCATAGGCAAGCAATGCCGAGAGAGGTACTCATCCGATCATGTACAGATTATTTGGAAGGTTGCATGCACCATTCTTAATAAACCTTCCAATTGATATTATGGGAGTGCTTACCAAACCAGATGCGCCTTTTCATTATCATATGCCCAATTAAATTGTTCATATGAATACCTATGCTTGAAGTTTTAAAAAATGGACTGCATGCATCCGAGAATGTCACTTATGTTTAATTGGAAAAATTAAATTAAAATAGTTAGTTTTGTAGCCTAGTTACTTCTATGCAAGCTGCTGGATGATTTGAGGAATCTTTGTCATAGTGTTGGGTCAAATTGGTTCAGTGTGAAAATGGTAGGAGACGGGCTGCTGTTAGTCTTTCTTTTTTTGTTGTGCTCTGTTTTCTTTTAGCTTTAGTTGTTCTATGCTCGTTATCTGGAACAGGGTTAGCACCCTCTCCCTTTATCTGCCATCGTTGGCTTACAAACTTAGGTCAGGCAGGTCTGGTCCCCTTTTGCCCTCTGTTTATGCATTGTATGTTTGTACCCAAGCTTGAGATGGTACAATGCATGATGTGAATTTATGAGCTTATATTTCTAAACTATTGAAATTGTAGGTGGCATAATCATCTGAATCCAGAAATAAGGAAAGATGCTTGGACTCCTGAGGAGGAAAGGGCACTCATTAATGCTCATCGAGTGCATGGGAATAAGTGGGCAGAAATAGCAAAAGCTCTTCCTGGAAGGTACTAATTGACAGCTTACTTCCCTCTGGAAAATTTCCTTTTTTCTTCTGTTAAGTTTATAAAAAAATCAGTTTACTCTTCTCCGTGGACCTTGTGAATTGAAATTGTTGTTTTTGCAATTGTTTGGATACCTGACTTATTAAAACGTGGGAACTGCACGAGTCATCAGTTCTTTTTAATATTTTGAAGAAGACATAATGGTGCCATGGACCATGGTAGCTTATTTCAGGAGTATGCTCTATACTTCACTAGTTGTATTAATTGTAAACAACTGGATCATTTTAGTGGAAATGACTTATGAAATCATTGTACCATAATAACCATGCAATGATAGATTTGAACAATGAATACCGTGCTATGAAGATATCAGGATGCTCTAGAGTCATGTGAATACCATTATATTTGTAATTACAGGCATCACTGCTTTGTGTCATCAATGCATCACTGCCATATACATTGTTTGATTTTCAAAGTTTTACAGAGCCTTAGCTTTGTTTTCCTCTCTGCACTCTGAATGAAATCGGTTCTCTGGATTCTGGAACCATGCTGATACTACAATTTGTTCCAGGACTGATAATTCTATAAAGAATCATTGGAACAGTTCTTTGAGAAAGAGGCTAGATGCCTATGGTGCCAACAGTTTTCTCGCAGCTCAAAACCTTCTTGCCCATGATGATTTCAAGGATCAAATGAGGCCTATTGCTATGGGCAACCGTCTTGATCTGAACAAAGTGCCCATTATTGGTTCAAAAGATGTCCCTGGGAGAGCTCACCGTTCCATTATCGGTTCACTTTCACAGGCATATAATTTGAAAGACTCCTCTGCATTCCTTTCTCTTTCCATACCAACTGCGCAGACTTCATACGAAATGTCATCACTAGTTGATGGTTCTGCTGTTACGTTAGCGGCTCAAGGTCTTGAAAGTGACTCTGTCCGAGGCAAGGGCCTAGAAATCGATTCCCTTCATGAGAAGGGTTTTGAGGTTAGCTCCACACCTGATCCTGTGGGGAAGGGCTGTGCCATTCAATTAAAATCTGCACCAGCCAAAAGTGGTACCAAATCATCTTTAAAGAATGAGTTGTATTCTACCCTAGGTCCTCTTTGTTATCAGATTCCTAACATGGAAGAGGTGGCCCCTATCAGTTCCTCGCTCCATTCTGAAAATCATGGTTCACATCAAACAACACATCATAGCAAGGATGGACTTAAGTCACCCGATGGTTTTACTTCTCCGTCTCCAACGATTGGCAAAGTGTCAAGTCCACTAACTGTTGATTCGATTCTGAAGACTGCTGCTGACAGCTTTCCATGCACACCTTCAATATTAAGGAAAAGAAAACGTGATAAATCAACACCTACTTCAGATAATGAATTGAAGATGGGTGGAGTAAACACTGATAGCTTTTACACTCCTAATGGGAAGGGAGCCAGTACAAATACTCCAGGGTCGTTTAAAACTGCACTTTTGTCACTGGGTCCTCTTGATGGGTTATTGACATCTGTAAGGAGCTCTGATGCTTCACCTCCATATCAGATCAGGTCAAAAAGAATGGCTGCCATGAAATCAGTTGAGAAACAGCTAGATTTTTCAGCAGATGGATTGGATACTTCAGGTTCTGAGATTCTGAACTCTCCTTGCCATAATTCTCAAGGTGCAAATTCTAATAGGACGTAGCACATACAGCGATTTGGATGTAACCTAATTCCTTGATTTGCAGGTATGCTATCTTGAACATCTTTAACAATGTATTGTCTGTTTGGTTTGGTGTGTTTTCTAGTCAGCATGTAGAGTTCATTTTCCTTATCAACTGTCCGGGCACTCAGGTTTGAGTTATCACATCATTCCCATAATTGATTATTCTTTTCCTTTCAGGAACTAATCTCAGTGTTACGAAGTATGATGGGACACATGAAAGTTGCTTCCGAACTAACAAGCTTCACACAAATGTCCCGGTTCAAGCCAAAATGCAAATCAAACGCCACCAGGTGGAGAAAAGAGACTCCCACAATCGAAACGACATACTGAGTACAAAAGGGCCATCAATTACCCTGTCATCTCTTGTAATCAGGGTGTACAAAATACTGTCTAAATTGGACACTCCATAGAAGATTACATTGTTTGCCGCATTTTGTGAACTTACAGCTAGGAGTTCAGATTGTAGAAGCCCACAGCTGTGTACAAAGAAGAAAACATAGCTTTAGGAAAAAAAAACATATAGCTGAATAAGAGCTTCCCCATTGGAATGTCAAATCGTTTTTCTTTCTTTCTTTCAAACTGTGCGTTCCGCTTGTTGCGGCAACAGCTAGTGTCTGCTCTTTGTAATAATAAAGCCTGATTTGTGGGCTAAATTCTGGAATTCTGGCAAGGGTTTGTCAAGAAACTATGACAGGAAACATGCTTCGTTTCAAGGTTGATAGCATCTTATGTGCTTCCATACTTTGTTATAAAGGCATTACATTAGTTCTCTGCTGCGAACTGTTTGCTACATATCGAAATCAATCGTGCCTGGTTTGATATGGTTATAGTTAGTATGTAAAAGCGATCGCAGTTTGTTTACTTGAATGCATATCGAATTTTGATCTGCGTGACTCTGACACTTTTTTCTTCATGGTGTGAAGTTAATAATTGACAATTTGACACGCCTTAAACTCATAATTCTTGTGTTCCTCACTGGATGGTTTCGTGTGCTACACTGCTAATCTGAAAACGGAGGCGCCTGCCTCCTGGTGTCTTTGGTCTCAGGGCCTGCGGTTCGAGCCGAAAACCGGCTGCGTGCGCTCCAAACCGGTTGGCTCCGCGGCTTCTGCGCTACCATAGGGCGCCCGCAGCATCAGCCAGCAAGAAAACGCCGCACAAGGCACATTCCAAAGCCCAAAGCTTCTTTCTTCCGCCGCAAGAAGCCCAGCCACCGCCACCTGTTCGCCCCCCTCGATATATAACCGCCCCATCTCGATTCGATTTGCCTCACGCACGCACAAACACCAACCGAACTCCACTGTCTCCGTCGCGGCTGATCCACCTCGCACGCGCACGACGAGCCATGGCTCCCAGGAAGTTCTTCGTCGGCGGCAACTGGAAATGCGTAAGTGCCCACCTCTCGATTTGAGTCCGCCCTCTCGTTTTGCCGGAGCTTCGGGTGGCTTGGTTTGATCTCTGACGGCATCCGCTCCCCGGCGCGCAGAACGGCACCGGCGAGGACGTGAAGAAGATCGTGACCGTGCTCAGCGAGGCCGAGGTGCCCTCGGAGGACGTCGTCGGTGAGTTGTCTCAGTTCTCGTGATCTCATCGCCCCCGCGGGCCGCAACCGCGGGGCCGTTTGGGGGTGGGGTTTGGTTTTCACTGGATCGATCTGTGTGCTGATCTCCGGGGTGGTTGGTCTTCGGTGACGTGCGCAGAGGTGGTGGTGAGCCCGCCGTTCGTCTTCCTGCCACAGGTCAAGGGGCTGCTGCGCCTGGACTTCGCCGTCGCCGCGCAGAACTGCTGGGTGCGCAAGGGCGGTGCCTTCACTGGGGAGATCAGGTTGCTTCTCCCTCTTGTGGTTCAGCGTTGTGGTAGATTTGGAAGAACGGAGTGCAGAGTGCTTGTCTGCTCTGTCGGATTGGGGTCAAGAGCATTAGATTAGTGTGGGTGTATGGATTACGCAGTGTAGAGGTACGGGTTTCACGTCCTTGTAGCTAGTGTGGTTTCAGTTTCTGCAAATGTGGCTTGATTATGGCAGAAAGGGCTCTAGATTTGGTCACTGGGGATAATATAGGTATGCTTAATCAAACATTTGTATGCTTTTGAGTGACCAGATCTTCAATGGTTTCAAATTTGATACTAGTTGCGTTCATTTTTTTGTATACTAGTAATTGCTAAGAGTCTCTGAACTTTTGGTCGTGTATTGGATCATGTAATATTCAGCAATGCTGGTTACTACAATAGGCTGCTGTTAAGGCAAATAGCACACTTTGTGATTATCGTGTTGAGGTTTGCAGTGCCATAATGATAGTGGGTTGGTCCAGAGTCGCCCATTTTATTAATCCAAGTCATCAAATGACTAGTAAGTGGAGTATTGCTTCCAATCAACTAAGGGGTGTTTGGATACTAGGTGCTAAACTTTAGCAGTGTCACATCGGATGTTCGGATGCTAATTAGGAGGACTAAACATGAGCTAATTATAAAACTAATTGCAGAATCCCTGGACTAATTCGCGAGATGAATCTATTAAGCCTAATTAATCCATCATGGACTAATTAGGCTTAATAGATTCGTCTCGCGAATTAGACTCCATCATCCGATGTGACAGGCGCTAAACTTTAGCGGGTGGTATCCAAACATCCCCTAATATGTGTCAGTTTTCTTGTTGCAGTGCGGAGATGCTGGTGAACCTGCAGGTGCCATGGGTCATTTTGGGGCACTCTGAGCGCAGAGCTCTGTTGGGTGAATCCAGTGATGTGAGTGCATTTTAAATTCTAAGTCTGATGTTGAATTTATTTTAGTTTCCCTGGTCTTATTTATCTCTTGTATTGGCTACTCAATTACTGTGTTATTCTGATGGATGTTTCGAAGAGACTGTGGTCTGATTTATCAGTTGTAACGTTCCTATGTTATTTTTCTATATGCCTGTGAATAAGCTGTCTTGGAAATTAATGTATTGTTTCATAAAAGAAATACTGGAATTGTGTTGAAAAGATATTAGCATTTCGTGCCAGAACTCAACAGTTGAAATTAATTTACTTACATAAGAGCATTTAGGTCCCAAAACTTGTTACTTCTACCATATTTGTCTTTGGTGAAACAGTGGCTGCTGTTTGGCCAGTAAATATTAGATTCACAATTTTGTATTTTGACCTAATAGGTGGTATACGATTCAGGCTTTATTTTTACCATTGTGCAATGGTACGAAATCATGTGATTACCTCTGTGTGGATCACCTAAAGTAGCATAATAGCTGGGTAGCTAACCAACAAGTTCCAAATATAACAGAATCCATGTTTTCTTGCTATTAGTCTTATTAATTGTGTTCTTTCATCGAGCTGTCTAAATCTTTAAAGTATCCTTTCTAATAATATGGAGTACTTTCTTCAATTCATGACAGTTCGTTGCCGATAAAGTTGCATATGCACTCTCCCAAGGTCTCAAGGTAATTGCTTGCATTGGCGAAACCCTGGAGCAGAGAGAAGCAGGAACGACCATGGATGTTGTTGCTGCGCAAACAAAGGCTATTGCTGGTAATTTTTACTTGCTACTATCATATTATTTAAGCAGATTATATGTAACAACCATTTGCCTCTCTGCTTTCAGAACATTTCAAATTTTCGATCAGCTTCTGTTTCTGTTCAGTATAGGTTCCTGTATGCAAATTCTCCATTTTTTAATTGCTTATATATTATGTAGCCAAACAAAATCTTGTGAAATTAAAATGAAATAGAGTACATACTGGTTGATGTGAATACACTGAATTATGCATGACACATACTAAATTACTTATATGCTTGTTTATCTACCTAAGTAAACACAAATTATCATGATTAATTGAATCCGTTTTTAGCATCCTCTGTTCTTTTAGGCTGTTGCTATGCATTTCATGCTTGCATACAAAAATAAAGCCATTATGTTTTCTTCAATCTCACTGTTTACTGGGTCTCTTCTGTTTTTTCAGAGAAGATATCAGATTGGACTAACGTTGTATTGGCATATGAGCCAGTTTGGGCTATTGGAACTGGCAAGGTTGCAACCCCTGCTCAGGCTCAGGAGGTATAACTTCTTAAATAAGAGCTCCAACTGCATTATTAACATTCTTTTTCACTTGTTGTTTCTTGACAACAGTGTCTTCCCCTTGTATCTGATACTTATTCTGCCCTGACTAGAATTCAAAATGCACATGATATTGTAGGTTCATGATGGTCTGAGAAAGTGGCTCCACTCCAACGTTAGCCCTGCAGTTGCTGAATCAACCAGGATAATTTATGGAGGTAGCACCACTGACACCACTAATGGTCTTCCATACCTGTTTGCTAAAGTATTTTGAATTTCTATGAACACTTGATTGTGGGACTGGGAAAATGAAGATAGATTGTCAAAATTAGCTTCTCATTGCTCTGAACTAGGGCTAACCCCTTTTTTGTATCTTGTATGTCTCCAGGGTCTGTGAATGGAGCTAACTGCAAGGAGCTTGCGGGTCAACCAGATGTTGATGGATTCCTTGTTGGTGGAGCATCACTGAAGGTATTATCCCTGTGCCTTCTTAATGAAAATATATTATAACGAAATCCAAGTAGTTATACAAAACAAATGCGTAACTAAAGCTATTCTTGTTACACTGGATTAGAAATATTTTGTTCATAAAGTTCAATGAAAGCATCATTACTCGTATCTTAGCCCTTGTTTAGTTGCCTAACTTTGGGGTGTCAAAATTACTGTCGCAACACTGTAGCGTTTCGTTTGTATTTGTGAATTATTGTCCAAATATTGACTAATTAGGCTTAAAAGATTCGTCTCGCAAAGTACAACAAAACTGTGCAATTAGTTTTTAATTTCGTCTACATTTAGTACTCCATACATGTACCGCAAGTTTGATGTGATGAGGAATCTTCTTTTTACATAGTGTTAAAGTTGGGATTTGGGGGTGAAAACAAGGCCTTAGCTTAACAAATTCTGACCCCAATTTTTTCACTTCTGCAGCCCGAGTTCGTGGACATCATCAAGTCTGCGACTGTCAAGTCTTCATCTGCTTAGTGTCACTGAACGTTGCCAGATGCAATTTGCCCGAGTGAACGTTGCTCCAATTTGCATCGTTTGTTTAGCGTGCCTATTCTTGCCTTTTCTCGTATCCGATGATATTTGTATGTTACCGAACTTTTAATTCATCACTGAGTTGGGAATGTGCTTCATGCCTGTCTTTTACAAAAGCACCTTTCAGCCTGTTACATCAAGCTCATCATCATTGCTGCAACTATGCTACTAGACAGAATCAGTACCCGGGCGTGAATATTTAATTCCAGTACCAAAGTCACGAGTAAAGTCAGCAGCTAAGCTACTCGTACTGCGCAGGATCCACAGTTTCATTTCATCAGCGTTGACGAGGTACAGATAGTACTGACGATTACCACTATCTATCTCAAACAAAGCTTTTGAAATTTGGCAACTGGCATATATTATGTGTTAGGCTCTACACACGTCCTCGTCAGTTAGCTGGTAAACCCTAAGGCACGAAATCAGCGGCAAAAAAAACAAAAAACAAATCAGGCTGAGGTAAGATGCAAACTCGACCTGAAAATTTAAAATGGTGAAATACTACATGACCTGGCACTTGACAAACGGGTGGTCAGTCTTCTAGGATAAAATGGAGGGCTTTCCGGGAAAAAAGAAAAAGATCTCTGCGCGCTGGGAGTTGACGGGCGCGACTAGCTAGCAGCCAAAGATACACACGTAGGAACGAATTGCCCGCGTAGAAACGATCAAACCCGCTCTAGAATCCCAGCGTTGGCCAGCGGCCACAAGCCCACAACCCAAAGTTCAAATTCAAGTACGGGTCTTCGTCAACCCGCTCTGCCGGTCGAGGTTGCGCGTGCGTACTGCACACGGGTCGTTGATGGTAAATGGGAAACCGTTGTCTGATAAATCAGCAATGATCGCAGTCACACAGGAAGAATAGTTATGCAAAGTTCCCAAAAAAAAAAGAGGAAGAATGATGCAAGAGAGGAATCATCGGAGAAGGGTCCACATGGCGCGGGGCTTGGGCCCACGCGCGCGCTGTACTACGTACTCGCAACAGGTCAAAGCACAGCCGTGGGTAGTTGGGGCCGTGGCTTCCTCGAAGACGACACCGCGCACAGCAATTTGCTCGTGCAGAAGCGGCCAAGCTGGCATAACACACGGATGAGTGGACGACGCATCTTTGCGTGGGATGAGAATGAGGTGGACACAGAAAAGGCGTGGGTTCCCTTGTGTGGCGATCCCGGCGGCGACCGCTTCAGACTCCGGAGTTTTGACCTGGGCAGAGCCAGCCGAGCCAACGCAGCGGGGAGCGAGGCGCCGATAAATACGCGCGCGCGCACACGCGCCAGGTCAGGTATCTGTAGGTAGCCTTCGTTAGCACCGGAAGCAAGGAGGACACAGCGGCCGCCGCCCCCCGACTCCCCGATCTCGAGAGGAAGGAGAGACCCCGGGCTTGGGCTCGTGCCGAGCGGAGGAGGCGAAGGACGATGGGGAAGGGCGTCCTGGAGGTGCACCTCGTCGACGCCAAGGGCCTTTACGGCAACGATTTCTTAGGTGCGTGCGTGCACGGGCCGCGTCTCGCCTCTCGTCGCCGAATCGAGCTCGTCCCCCCGGTCTTGTTCATTCGGGTTGTTTCGTTTCGTTCTTGCGTTTTTCTGTGGGTGGCCCGCGGCCGGTGATTGATCTGATCTGACGGTGCTCCTGCAGGGAAGCTGGACCCCTTCGTGATCGTGCAGTACCGGAGCCAGGAGCGCAAGAGCAGCGTCGCCCGAGGTCAGCCCTCTCTTCTACCTGGGATTCACGATTACCTGTTACGGATCGCTAGTACGCCACCGTTGATAGCATGGACTGACGAATGAACTGCATGCAACTGTGTTGCAGACCAGGGGAGGAACCCGCGCTGGAACGAGGTGTTCAAGTTCCAGATCAACTCGGCCGCGTCCAACGCGCAGCACAAGCTCATCCTCCGGATCCTGGACCACGACCATTTTTCCAGCGACGACTCGCTCGGGGAAGCGACGTGAGTGCCCGCCTGCCCGTCAACCATGCCCAACCGCTAGTCCTAACTGCTCCGCCCTCCGGAACAGTTGACCGCGCAACCGCCCGCCCTAACCGTGGGATTCCCCATCAACCTCCGCAAAATTTTGCAGGATCGACGTGACGGGCATCATCAGCCTGGGCGCGGAGCGCGGCACGTACACCCAGAGCGCGGCGAAGCACAGCATCGTCCTCGCCGACAACACGTTCCACGGCGAGATCAAGGTCGGCTTCACCTTCACCGCCACCCAGGTGCGGTAGAGTTTCGATCATCATGCGCGGCCGGTGTTTGTGCCCACATGCATTGTTGAGATTTATCTGCATACCGATGTGTGGTTTCAGGTTCAGGAAGATGGAGAGGAAATCGGAGGCTGGAGGTACAGCAGCTTTAATCAGTAGGCGTGGTGACCTCTGAAGTTCTTTAGTTGGTTGGTTTGTAGTGATTCGGGTTGGGTGTAGCTTTTGTTTATACTTAGCCCCTACTCCTGGGTCCCCACTTCCTGAGTAGGGGGCTCTAATTTTGTGTTCAACTTCAGCAGTAGCCCCACTTTCATGTGCACTGTATCGTATCATTGGACGTCTATTCAAGTAAGCTTATAGCCGACAAATTTAGCCATTGTTGTTTGATCGATTCTTTTTGTGTATAAACATATTCTAGTATGCTTATAGCCGTCAAATCAAATCTGTATGGACCTCGGTGGTTCAGAGATAACAGCAGAAATCTTGTAAGAAACGAAAAAAGGTTGACAACACCAGGGATACCAAATTCAGAAAAATGCTTAACACGTGTACGGCTATACAAAATTCCCCATTTATACGCATTGGGACCCTGATTATCACAAGAAAAACCTAGCTCGAGAGAAACGAACTGTCAACCTCTAGTCCGTCTATGCTTTCCTTTTGTTGTACAATACTGCTAGTGAGACCATACCCTTGCACCTTAACATCTGTACCCATGCTACACTAACTGGACCAACGAGCTCAAGGGCCTGGTCTCGCTAAGGAATCACCTGTACAACCGCACCAAAGTGAACTGCGGTCATGGCAGTGGAACAGCGGACTGCAACATTGTTGTCAAGAACGATTCTCATCCCAGTAACTGCAGATTACTATAAATTCAAAGCGCGAGGATTGAGATTTGCATGCATTTACTCCTCAGTATCATCGGTATCCTCAATAACCTCTCTGATTGATAAGATATCGTCACGTGGATGAGCCGTTTCCACAGCAACACTAACTTCATCTCCCACTTTCCCACGGGAAACTATTGTCGTAACTTGCATCCCAACCTGTCAGCGGCAATAGCCATCAGCATTGGAAGAGTGATAACAGCATTGGAAGAGTGATACTCATGAGAAAGATATTTGGAGGGAGATGGAAAGCAAACAGAAACCAGCAAATCGCTATTACCCATTCACAATACAAGTCCAAGGAATACAATTTATAGCTTATTACGCTAGCAAAGGGATTCAGTTGACCAACTGCCTCTGCAAGTAAAACCTTGTTCTCACAATAGCTACCCAGAACCTCTGGAACTCACAAAAGGAGATGAGCATCCAAGCTGATCCTAGGACCCCCAAACTGGAAGGGGTTAACCAACCACCCCCAACGGCCACATGTTGGATCTCTCTAGTACTATACTCAAACTGGATATGTTCATTTAGTTCTACTGGGATAAGGGTGTCATTTCCTTCCCTTTAGCCAGTTTGGATAAGTATGACTAGCTTGCTTAAGTAGTTGTAAAAAACAGCAAGACAAAAAATTCATAGTCAGAATCAGACTGAACTAAAGAACGGCATTATTGGTTCAATTATGTACTGATGAGCATACCAACTGAATACCACTAGCGGATATACCATGATTTTTTTCCTTTTCCACAGCATGTGTTTTTGTCCCAGGTCAATTTGGCTTGTAACCCATACCAATTTGCCCCAAACCAGTTGTCAGGAACCAGGTTCTTGGAATTAAAGAAAAAGTAATGAATCAGTTAGAAGCAGCATCGATCATCTAGGATCGGTCAGACGAGATGATCAGCCAGACCGGTAAATAATTGGAGTAATTTAGGACTTATGGGAGTTAACTGGAACATATGCACACATACCAAAGCCACTACTCCGTATTCTATTGTGGTGAAAGCAAAGGTAGTATTATATGAAAAATCTGAACCACCAAATAAAAATTTATCATAGGGAGAGAATGTCGATCTACCTCCACCAAAAGCAGAGCTGCCATACGATCCTTAACAAACTTAAGAATCAATGCTTTGTACTGCCTCCCCTTTGGCTGTCTCCTCAAGTATTCCAACAACCAGTACCGTAAGCTGTTGCTATGCAGCCTCCTAGCTACTTTAACATGCATGCTCGCAATAAATGTCATTCCTTCTAGGTCACCAGCTGAATATGGTGGAGAATCACCTCTGAGAAAAGCTTTTACCTACAGTTCAACTCCTTGTCAATATTTAAAATCAAGTTGACCATAGATATATGCTACAGATGAAGGTACAATGATTAAATAATGAGAAATTGACAACACACTAAAAAACCTGGCAACATCAAAATATAATTAAATAATGAGAAATTGACAACACACTAAGAAATCTGGCAACATGAAAATATAAATGCACAATTTCCAAATTTCTTGCCTACTATGCAACTTTTCCTTGACCCATAAGAATAATAGCATATTCACCTGGTAATGAGCTAGCAGATCAACATATCTTCGAATAGGAGAGGTGAACTGCACATAGCCAGGAATACCAAGTACACCATGTGGTACAGGTTTTTGAAAATCCATTTCTGCAGCACGGAGCACACTGATATTGGCAAAGCTCCTTGCAGGCCCATCTGGTAGATGAGAAAATGCTGACACTGCCGTGTTAGACTGGGGGTGACCTCTGTATGGCAAAGGGAGATTGTTGTCAGCACCAAAAGCAGCCACTGCCTCGCCACAAAGTATCATCATTTCAGATACAAGCTGCATTGCCGGATTGGCTTGGTCTTCAACATATAAATTAATATTCGGTTCAGGATCATCAGGATTTGACACCTTGATACGTGGCTCTATCATCGCAGTGTCTATTGAACCCTGCAGACTTAAGGGTGTCAAATTTTGGAGTGGGAATGCAGGAGGCGGTCTCCAGAAAAACAAACTTTTGATAAAAGTGGCATGAAGTCTGAAGTGAGAACCAATATAAGAACATAAATACCATCAATGGGCAATGGAAGATGCCGGCCCAACTTTTAGGGATTTACTTTCCAATATAACTTATTGTCAGCTGATGAAATGCTTAAGAGTAAATTTTGTTTGTTTTCCCTCAAAAAAATATGCCGAGGGGGTTGTGTAAACATTATTAATGTCATGTTAAAATTGTTTTTTTCATTCCAATACTTTATAACTACATTGTGTTGTGCTTTCATATGCATATCACAAGTGACTTGTGTAATGATGAATTATGGACCAGCAGATAGGAAAGCAGATTTCGCATGTACCTGGCTACGACGCCACTGTGCACGAATGGAAGCAGCTTCTTGAAGAATCCTTAGTTCTTCCTCTTCTTCCAGGTTCATGTAAAGCAATTCAGTTGCACTCTCATATGTCAACATGTAGGTAGGTTTGATGACTGAATTCTCTAGAGTATATTCTGCAATACTATGCACAAAACAAATGGGAATGTGAATGAATGTGCTACGCCTCTCATGAAATTCCTTTGAAAAAATAAATAAAAGCCAATCTCAAAGAAAACAAAAAAAGAAAGAATTGGCTCAGAAATCAGCAAGGGTAAATAATGGAATATTACCTCCCATCCGGGTGCAAAATCACAGATACGCTTACAGATTTGCATTGTTTACCCTGCTGCAAGCTCATAGCATTCATGGCAAGCCTCTCCGGGAACATCGGAAACGTAGCAGTTGGTAGAAAGATTGAGGTTCCTCTATGCATTGCCTCCCTGTGGACAATAAACATGATTTTCTAATAAATACCAGATGCAATGATAGAAAGGATAGAACAGGAGATGTGACACGGCGACAATGACCTATCGATGATGCTCCGAGGTTTGATCGAGCAGGTTGGGTCAGCAACATGTATCCAGACCTTTATCCTACCATCAGGAAGCCTAGTTGCGCTCAACGCATCATCAAGCTGTATCACCAAGAATTCCCAGTGTATAATGGATTTATTTGTTGGAACAATATTCTCTGTGAAAGATGCAATGGCAAAAGAAACATACTTCATCAGCCTCATCTACATCAATGGCGTACACTTTCAGAGTTGAAAGATCCTTCCTGATATGCTGAAATATAAAACGCCAGAGATGTAGGCATGTATACATGCAGATAAAGAGAAGAAACATCCGGCAAAACTAAATATACCATGTCTGAATCAGGTCTGTCCACCAGAAGCTCCTCCGCAGCAGACAAAACTTCCTCAGTGTACCTGATACGAACATCGTACTTAAAAAGATCAAGGTTGACATGCACAGGGAAGTAACCAACATTTATAAGGAGCTTTAGAGCAGCTGATGACGTCCTTGTGAACCCCATAGCTTTGAGAATCTGCCATTACATTAAAAATCACGCTCACAAACTTCAGCAAGGAGGGAAAACTTAACAATTTCCTTCAATGAAGAACGGTGTTAAATTAAAATATGTTTCGAGTATGAACTTTTATGAAGGAAAAATTACTTGTAAAGCTAATTTTATAATAAATAAGGTTTCTGGACACCCAACAGAACAGTAGTGTAAACGAATTGCAGACTTAATAAGATATCACGTATGGAAAATTTGGATATTGGAATTTGATATATTACATTTCCTGCTAGTCTTCTTTGTTCATCATCACATGCATCAACTGCGTATGCTTGAAGAGCCTCGATTTTTTGCCTGACTTTCTCATCCACCAACCATGAACTTTTAGGAGGCTTAGACTCCATAGGCAATGCTTTGGCAGATTTGAGTAAGTGGACAAATTCTTCCAGTTCCTTCTCGGCTTCCTCTTTAGCAAGTTTCCGTCGTATAAGTTCCTCTACCTACTACCAGATAAAAGAAAATAAGTCTACCAACCATTCTAACAATGCAGAAATTAATTAATAAGAGTAACTTAAGGAAATCTGCAGTTGCTAAATACACATAAACATAATATGTGTCTGATAAAACATGCCAGATTACAATGTCGAACGTTATGTCAGTTAATTGTGAGGCCAGATGAAAAAGATGAGAAAAACACAGTGGCCCCAAACATATGTTCTTCTCAGGAGTATTACTGGAAACTGGTGGACAAAACCAATATCAAGGACCAAAATGCTAGTCACACAGCCCTATTGTACTCAAACCATGATACTCATCATATGAACATGAAGAAAGATATATGGGAGGTGGATGGGAACTGGCAAGCTTAAAAGGAACAAGGCTACCTTGTCCACTTTAGTCAGCCAGAGTAGAGCATTATGGGGTCAAATGACCCCACGATGATTTTGCAAAAACAAAAGAAAGAGCCATTGCATAAAGTAACTACAGAAAAAAGAAGAAGAATTAAACTCTATAGAAATCGACTGCGTTATTGGTGGTCCAACAGACTTGAAATTCCAGAGCTGCAACTGATCACAAGATCAACTGGACAGGGTGGTGCTACTATAAAAGATGCACCATATCTTGCCAAATCATCTAAATATTCACATGATGTAAGTCGCGCATGTATTTAAAAAATATACCTGAGGAGGTGAGCGAGGTTGGTACATGGAATAATCTCTGCTCTCTACCTTGACAAAATACACTATATCCCTTGATAACAAGAAATGTGCACAGTAGCTTTCCAAAGACTCCTTGTTACCATACACTATCTGAGAAAATCACAAGAATCAAATATGAATACGAAACAGGAAAAAATAGGAAGTTGAAAAAAAATAGAAAACCTCACCTCAGCAAACTCCTCAACTGTTATTGATTTATCCTTTTCAGAAAGCTCCATCCAAGCACACTCCAAAACAGTTGGGTCCTGGTAACAAATAATACGATCATCCTGATGAACAGTACACATTGACATAGTACGCAAATATATGTTCCAGCTCATACAGCAGTACGTACCAAAAGATCTTCTGCTTTCTCAAGAAATTCATCAATTCTTGAAGAGTCAAAATTCATGACACCAGGTACAACATATGTAATCTGCTGGGGCTTTATCGAAGACAAGGTACCGTTCTGTAAAAAAGGTAAAACAGTCATGTCACTAGAGAATCCATTAAATCTTTCTGTTTGAAGAAAAACAGTGAAGGATGTATGTCCAGGTATAAATAAACTAGACTGGATAGTTAAGTGGCTAAATTATAGTTCTCCGTTTATAAAGGACCTGATCAGTCACAATCCAGTTTTTCTTTCCATCAGGCCTTTCAACAACTGCAAGCAAAGATCTTTCTGAATCTTTCTGAAATTCAAGCAGCAATCCCTTCTGTAGTGCTCTCTTATCTATCTTATTGTCAGACAGTTCTTTTGTGCCCTGCAATCCTATCCTGAAGAAGAATAAGGAATTCCAACAGTAAGTTTCCATGCACTTTTTATTGTTACAGGAAATGATTGATAGTGGTAACAAATTTTAATAGACATATGCACCATTCCAGAAATTATCATAAACATCTTGAAGAATGAAGGTAAGAAGACGGGAGAACATCATGTAATGGTCAGAGTATGGTACTACCCACTATAAATGGTAGTGATATTGGATTAGCTAGATGAACGATTGAACCTTAACAACTATACATATTCCAAAAACACAGCATGAATTGGGAAAAATACATCTATCTAAAACAATCTGCTGCAACCACAGTATAATAGAGAAACGGCAGTCCATTGCTATTCTAGTTCGTAACATAAAGCTGGTACAGTATTAATTCCCAATAAGTGTAGAAATGGAGCTCAGTGGCATACATCTTTATATGCTGTTTGGTCATCCATTATCTAAAAAAATGTTTTCTGGTCATGGATAAATTATACAAATGGCAGGCCTGCTGCATAAAATTTTTGAATTAGACCGAGTTCATCATGCATCTGCGGAGGGGGCAAACCAGGAGTCTACCTCATGCAGTCGCTCAAGATAGTTTGCTCCTTATTCAAGGGTTCAGACTCCAACAGCCGTCTAATGCCACCCCCCCCCCCCCAAAAAAAAAAAAAAAACTTCAAACAGATCGCTCCTAAGTTTTGTCATAAATAATAATGCAAGGCCCCGCTCCTAAGTTCAGCGCAATTCAGTAGCTAGTGGCACAAGCAACTCAAGCAATGCACTGGCTCAAAATATAACACTAGCTATCTATGTGAGGGTCAAGTGTGAAGGGTGCATTACTTCGCCGAGACCCGGACGCGCCGCCGGGAGCGGAGCTCATCCAGGACGGAATCCACCAGGCTATGCACCAGGCGGCTCCTGCAGCCTCCGTAAAGGGAAGACTGGCCCCAGGAGAAGGCTGCGGCCGGGCGGACGGCGCGGCGGAGGGGGCGGAAGCCGAAGAACGCGAGCGCCGCCGACGAGCAACCGCCCGCCGCCCGCGCCGCCATGGGCGACGGCCCCATCGACCCGCGACGAACGGCCGCCGCGGGGAGGTTTAGTTCGCGGGGGGCGCAATTCGGGGTGGGGTTTTGGCTGGCGATAAGAGACGACGAGCCCCCGCGGCCGCGAGTGGAAAGGCGACTAGGCGAGGATGAAGCGGCGTGTGTGACCGGGAGCGAGGGAGGATGCTGGTGTGGGGGCATGTGGCAACGGCAGCGAGGAAGAGAGGCAGAAAAATCCCGAGGCCACAAGGCGATTTCTACGTGGGCTTTGAACTTGGGCTCTTCACATGGGCCTTACGCTTGCGTGACCGCCAGCTGTCTTGGGCTTAACCGGAGAAAGATAAGTGGACCGTATATCAGCCGTAACTCGTAAGGAATACGCTTGCATTCCCCTTAAAAATACACTAAGGCCCCGTTTGGTGGAGCTTCGGCTTCGCATAAAACGACTTCGGCTTCGGCTTCTTCGGTGGAGTGGCTTTTTTAGTGAAGCTGAAGCCGTTTTGCAAAATGTTTGGTAAAACGGCTTCTCAATGGCAATATATGTAATTTTATGATCACTTAATGCTTGGAGAGAGAGGAGAAGCCGGTGAAGCCACTTTTTTCGGCTTCTCCTCTCTAGTGTAAGCCGTTTTGCGGCTTCTCCTCGGCTTTGGTGGTGAAGCCGTTTTGAAATTGACCCTTTGGTAGGGCTTCATCAAAAGCCGGTGGAGAAGCACTTTGAGAAGCCCTACCAAACGGGGCCTAAGAAAGGCGTCCCTGCAAAATGACATTTGATCCTTTCTCTATCTTTATAGATTTATTATTACTCCGTAGTATTTATAGATCAGTACGTCCTCCATTTCAAAATATAGATCGTTTTGACTTTTCTGAATACATAGAGTTTGATGTATGTAGGCATAACCTTGTATTTAGATGTATAGAAAAAATTATTTATTTACAAAAATCAAAACGACTAATATTTTAGAACAGAGAAATTATCTGAAGGACTGGCAAGAGGAAAGAAGAAAAAGTCAATACAATTTTTGCGTCTTTGTGCCGTGCCACAAGCGTTTCAGCGGATGGTCGGATACTCGAGGTCGAAGACGAGGGAGTGTTAAACTGTTAACATCACATGAATGCACTTATGCACCATTGATTCTCTATCTAAGTTCCATCCATCGATCCTGATGCATACTGGCCCAGCGTTTCATGTCGTACTCTGGCTTCGCAGATGCGTCAAATTTCCGTCGTCAGAGTACACAGTGACTGTTGGTTGGCTTTCAGGCAGCGGTTCCTTTCAGCCGCATGCTGCTTCTGGATCGAAGCACGCAGAGGCACATGTCCCTCTCGTCCCGGGGCAGCACATACCGAATCAATCTCCGGATGCACTGCATTGCATGGCCACGCGCAATTGCACGATCTCACTCGCTTTAACTCTGGGCAACACGCAGACGACCTTCTAGAAGCCCAACACGTGCTATCTTTGCGTCCACGAGGGGAAGGCACCGGCCCCCAGCTCCTGTTCTGCTGTACCAGGCAAGGGACCGAGAAAGAGACAGTGAGTGCAGAAACAGTGAAAAGGTCACGTCTTCTAGGTCTACGTGAACTCTTACTATTATAAGGCCTGTTCGCTTCAGCCTATAAGCTGGCTGAAAAACTGAAACGGCTGATTTGTTGTGAGAGGAAAACACTGTTTGGTAGCTGGTAAGCCGGCTGAATAAGCTGAAGAACAGGGCGATAGGTGCTCCCTCCATTTTAAATTATAAATTGGCTCATAGCTTCACATGACTCATATTTTTTAATTATATTTTTTATTTGCTACTAACAATTTTGACAAATTATCAGTAACATCATTGTTAACAAACATGTTACCAATATTTATGGTAGATAACTAACATAAGGCTAAACCCCGTTGGCCATTTCAAATAGAAACTGTTGGAAAAAAATATCACTCTTGTAATAAGAGGAAGGGAAAGGGATCGGCATGTGCTGATCTAGGACCTTTTGGTCTAGATGTGATGATTTTTTTTTTTTTGCAAAACAATGAAAAATATTCTTTGTGTACTGCCTATAATGGTGAAGATTTTGACTTGCAATGGTGGTGATGATGACCCCGATGCTATTGCCAACTAGATTCGCCCCTGATCGCCGATCGGCATGGGCCGAAAATGATTTGATAAAGAGGAAGGAACACAATGGAACTACCATAGACGATGAGCGATGAGGAGGTGGCAAAGTTTCGCCACAAGGCAAAGAGAAGGAAGGAGACTTCGCTTTGAGCTAGAGGAAAGTGATGCTGTGGGTGCCATACTGCCATGTACTCCCTTTTCTCCGTTTTAGAATGGAGTACTCCTCAATATGCACGCCATGGTCAAGGTCAATAATTTTGAACCCGAAACAGCAGAGAATATTTTTGGATTATATCCACTAGGATCGGGCAACTCCTCCCCAGAGACTCGAAGCCGCATCCGCATGCAAAGCCAAGTCAAAGGCGACATCTGCACGCCGACGCAGCTCTCGGGTCAAGGCGCTACCCTCACTCCTACCGGAAGAGATTGATGCACTGCTCAGCTGCTTGCGCCGTACGAATACAACGAACCTGGACGCTATTTGGCGCGTCCAGTTACATAAACAATTCCACGAACGGGTGCTTTGTCGCCAAGTACAGTCGCTTGGTGCATGGTCAGCGGTTAGCATCATTACAATTAATAAAACGGGTACGCACGTAGTGCTGGTGCGGTGTTTGGTTAGGTGCACAATGGTGCATGCAAATGTTTGTTTACTCGTCCGGGAGGTTTCCTGGGACGTGCATCGTGCATGGAGGTACGTGACTCTATTGTTTTGACCATTATATCGCGAAGCTGCAGTATGCTAGTCGAGGTTTGCTTAGAATACATTGTGTATGCTAATTGGGAAACTAGGAACCATGCATTCGCACTGCACTTACGATGATAGCGACTTTTGTCAACAGCACGATCGAGCTACAGGGGAAAATATATGGAAAAACAGAAGGAGAGGAGCTGATGATGGCGACAGATGAAAGACGTCAAAAACAAGCTGAAGCCTGGAGAAGTGGAGATTATCTTGTATATGAATTAAACAAAAACAAGCTGAACTTAGCCACGTGCAGCGCATATTCCTTTCTCGCTGTGTACGTCCTAAATTAGATCGTTTTGAATTTTCTAGATGCATAAATATTATTATTATTATCTAGACATAGGGTATATCTAAGTGCATAATAAAAATTATAAATTTAATAAATCTAAAACGACCTATATATATAATTTAGGACTTAGGATGATGGGAGTAGCTTCAGGATACACAACCCACGAAGATGTGTAAATGGAGGGTTAAAGTTAAGTCTTATCAATTCCATTTTCTAAATAGCCGTACTCTATCTAGGCTCTCCAGGTGATCAAACCTAGCTATCATGGTTGATGCCGCAATAATTAAAACCATCAAATTAAATAAAAGTGGATAAACAACTAAGAGATCGACAAAGTGGCAGAAGAAAAGGTGAGAGGGGACACGCATGACACGACATGATGCGACGAGGAGTTTTTGGGACGACGACAAACACGGGACGCCGAGCAAGATCATTTGAGGGATCCCGATCACATATATTAGTCTCGCCTAATTCACCTCGATCTGAAGTCACGCACGTTAATCCGGTGTATTTTACGTGGTGGATCGATGCCTGCCGGTTGAGAACGAAGAAGGCATGCGTGGATTGACGTTTTGCTCCCTGCATATGCGACGGCGATGGCTGGCACTGGCAGTGGGCAACATGATTTCTAACTTTCTCGGTTTACACATATCCGACGACTGGCCAATTAATACTGGCATTTGCAGTCGCTGTCGAAAGGAAAAGGGCATAATTATTCCATGCATTTGTTTTTGCGGCGAGATGCAATGATCTGATAAAACCTCGACATGTTTGCGCTGGTAAACAATATACGTACTATGTAGTTTTCCTTGTATCCTGTGATTTTTAGCCATCAGCGCGCCGAAGAACATTTTTTTTCTTTCCGACATGAATTGTTTGAGAACTGCTCTGGTACACTCTTTTTAACTTTTAGCACGAATTATAAAGTAGCTCACAAAATAATTAACCATTTCATTAATTAATTTTCACATGGGTCCAGAGTGGGCCAACCCTACCCTTGTTCAACCCAAGCCCGCCCAATCCACGATCCATCCCCATCCGCTTTCCCAGCTCATCCCTTCCGCCGATCCCCTTATTCGGCACCGCTTCATTTCGCGTGTGTGGGAGCGGTCATGCGGTGGCGGTGCCAGCATCGAACAGTGCTTCATGACGGCAAGTTCATTCGTGCCATCCGCTCCCGCCGATACCGTCTCATTTTACGTGCGTGGTGAAGCGAAGGCGGCGGTGGCGAGGAAAGGATGAGCAGGGAAAGCAGATGGGGATGGATCATGGATAGGATAGGCATGCGCTGGGCAAGAATAAAGGTGGGCCCATTTGGGATCCATGCAAATTTTAATCAACAAAGTAGTTAATTAGTTGGTGGGCTGCTTTAAATTTTGTGCTAAACATTAAAAGAGGAGTACTGGATCGGAGCAGTTCTCAAATTGTTTACGGATCTCACATTTTAATCTGATGATTCAAATGCAATTGCTCATGCACTTTTCAGGACAGTTCCTATATTTTGGGTGTGCAAAAATAACGATCGGATATCGCGGGCTATGCTGGTCTCACCCGAAAAAGATTCCACCTGCCAGATTAGTTATTCATTCAATTTCTAGCAGTGTCCATTGTCCGATGTACCGAAACCTTCTAGAAGGAATCCGTCTGGGGGGCCACTGCACTTGCGCCTCCCATGCATATGCATGTGATGCAGCTCGGATCGTACATAACTAATGTGACCACAATCTCTAGCAAGATTATGCGACGATTTTATTTTAAAAAAAAGATTACGCGACGAAAGAGTCAAAGGGAGTGTTTGGGTACCCTCTGCTAAACTTTAGCACCTGTCACATTGGATGTTTAGATACTAATTAGGAGTATTAAACATAATCTAATTACAAAACTAATTGCACAGATGAAGTCTAATTCGCGAGACGAATCTATTAAGCCTAATTAGTCCATGATTTGATAATGTGGTGCTACAGTAATCATTTGCTAGTGATGGATTAATTAGCCTTAATAGATTCATCTCGTGAATTAGACTCCATCTGTGCAATTAGTTTTGTAATTAGCTCATATTTAATCTTTGTATTAGCATCCGAACATCCGATGTGACCTGCTAAAGATTAGCACATCGTATCCAAACACCTCAAAATCTCCCTACATATTTATATGCGAGTATCACTATTATCTCACTTGCTACACTCCTAGGTGCTAACTGTGGGTTTTGCACTGTACTTACATGGACCAGTGGACCGTGAATCCGTGATGTGCTGATGTTGCATGCCATGTTCTTTTTTGCAGCAAAAGCTGTCACGTTATGCCGCGGTCTCCAGGCACCAGTAGAGCAGTGCCAGCAGTGTGCTGCCGGTGCTGCGCGAGCGATGAGCGTAGGACGACGTGGCGAGGGCCCTGCGCGCCGCGCCCACCCGCTGACGTGTCGCTCGGCTGCCACCCGGGCACACACTGACCCCGCGCTCGTCTGTGGAGGCGGCGTGGACAGCTCGGGACCACCACGTGGCTCGCCGGGCTGCCGAGAACTTGGCGGCCAAGGCAGCCGGAACCGTGCGCCCGGTCCCATGCCCCTGCGCCAATCAGGCGATCACACAGGTGATAAAATCGGCCAGATTTTTCTCGGCAAACACGCCAACGATGCCCACCAGTTACGGCTCCGGAAGCCGTGAAATTTCCGCGCGGAGAGCCTGCCAGAGTCGTCGGGATGCTATTTTTTTTCGAGAGAGTCGTGGAGATACTAGGGCCGTAACAGTAATGCACGTGCGATCTGAGCCAATCCCACACGCGGGACCCACCCCCCGTCCCTAATCACCAAACCGATGCCAACAGAAATCGTTTTTAAGGTCGCCGGGCTGTCAAGGTAGTCAAAGTGCCAAACAGAACGGGTCACAAGACTCGCACGAATAAACAACACAACACAACACAAACCTTTGTCCACCGGCCCCAGATCATCCCTGCGGACTGCGGCCCAGATAGCCCGCTTCCAGGAAACTTACTCCGCGAACGGCCGCACCGGGCGGGGCACACCCGCTCCGTGAACCCACCCCGTGCGCCCGGCCCCATCCCGGCCGCCCACCGCGACCTCCCACGCCAGATCGCACGCCGCAGAGCGTGGACGCGGCGCACGGGCCGGACGCGCGATTGGGGTGAATGGGTGTCGACATTCTCGCACCCGTGCTGATACAAAAGCCCCGGCTCGGGCTAACCTGCGCCTCTCGAAAAACACTGGTCCGCGTCCACCACCTCCTCCCCTGCCTTTCTTATCATTCTCTCTACCCCCCGCTCGCGTCTCGGGTCTCTTCCTCGCTCGCCTTCCCTCTCGTCCCGCGCGTCCCCCGGGTCGCTCGCGGTCTCGCACAGGTACGCCCCCTTGACGAGCTCTCGCGCGTCTGCTCCGTACGCCCGCTGATCCGTCGGATTTAGTCAGCGCGTTCCGGCTCGTGGACTTTATATCGCCTCTGCTCTGAGCTCGAATTCTGATTCGTGTCGTTGTGTTTCCGTGCATTTGCCAGGTCGCCGGCTCTCTGCTGTGTTTGTGTTCTGTATATGCTCTGCGGTGGTGGTGGTTTGGGGGCGCAGAGTCCATATCGATGGTCATGGATACTGGCCTGCACGAGCTGTGCGCGCTGCTGCCGGGATCCAAGCGCGACGGCCACCTGCCAATCTACCCCCAAATCGCCGCGGCCGCCGCCAATGGGTTCACGGCGGAGGACCTCGAGTCGCTGCTCTTCCTGCCGCACGACGGGATCGCTGCCGCTGCGGGCGTCGGCGGCGGGTACCTGAATGTCGCGCCGACTACCGTGGTCCCGCCTGCGTCCACCAACCGCGCGTCGCCGCCGCGGGATGCCGCGGCCGCGCCCGCTCCGGCGGCGGCCGGGCAGCCGGACGACTCGGAGGCATTCTCGGACATCGTGCTGGGGTACATCAACCGCATGCTCATGGCCGAAGACATCGACGACAAGTTCGAGCACTACCCGGAGCACTCCGCGCTGCTCGCCGCCGAGAAGCCGTTCCTCGAGATCCTCGCCGACCAGCCTACGAGCTCCGGCGGGAGCGCGGTCGAGAGCCCCGACGGTAGCAGCGTCACCAACTCCTGCAACAGCTTCGGCTCCTGCAGCTGCGGCGCGGCGGCGTCCGATGGCTTCGGCGCGGTGCCGACGCCGGCGCTCGACTTCCCCTCGGCGGCGTTCCTGCAGCCGCCGCAGCTGTATCAGGATCTGAGCCCTGAGAGCAGCGTGGTGGATGCTGGCGGCCCGTGGCCGTACGACCCGACGGAATTCTATCAGCTGCAGACCAACCCGGTGCCGGAGGCCCTGCTTTCGCAGTCGCCGTCGTTCGCATCATCGAACGGCAGCGGTGTTGCACTATCTGACGGCTTCGGGTCGTTGTTAAGCTCGTCTGGTGTTATGCCGGATGTTGGCTTGACTGATTTTGTTGTGCAGAGCCAGCAGGCTATGCAGTTCTGCCGCGGATTGGAAGAGGCAAGCAGGTTTCTGCCTGACGAGAGTAAGCTTGTGATTGATCTTGAGAAGCCAGCATCTGTTACAGGCTTGGTGGCTAATGTCAAAGAGGAGAAGAGGTTTGCTGAGGTGAAGACAGAGAAGGCTGATGTTGAGGCAGCAATTCACCGGGGGAAGAAGCATTTCTACGGTGATGACTTGGATGCAGAGGAAGGGAGGTGCAGTAAACATTCAGCATCTGCTATCGACACTGATCACCTTGTGCGAGAGATGATGGACAAGGTCTTGCTGTGCAATGGAGAGACGTGCTCCAAAGGTGTCAAGGAGCTGCGTGAAGCCCTGCAGCATGACGTTGCGAGGCATTCGCACGGGGGTCATGGGAAAGGGTCCGGACATGGCAAGGGCCGTGGCAAGAAGCAGCCGAAGAAAGAGATTGTTGACTTGGAAACTCTCCTCATCCATTGTGCTCAGTCTGTGGCCACTGATGATCGGCGTGGCGCAACTGAGCTCCTGAAGCAGATCAGGCAGCATGCATCTCCCAAAGGTGATGGTGACCAGCGCTTGGCGTACTGCTTCGCCAATGGCCTTGAGGCGAGGCTTGCTGGTAATGGTAGTCAGATTTACAAGTCTGTTATAATGACGCGGTTTCCCTGCACTGATGTGCTGAAAGCCTACCAGCTTTATTTGGCAGCTTGCCCATTCAAGAAGATCTCTCATTTCTTTGCCAATCAGACAATCATGAATGCCGTGGAGAAGGCAAAGAAAGTTCACATTGTCGACTATGGCATATACTATGGATTTCAGTGGCCATGCCTCATTCAGCGGCTATCTACTAGGCCTGGTGGCCCTCCAAGACTCCGGATCACAGGAATTGACACACCTCAGCCTGGTTTTCGCCCAGCAGAGCGTATAGAGGAGACAGGAAGGTATCTAAAAGATTATGCTCAGACCTTCAATGTCCCTTTTGAGTTCAAAGCTATAGCATCTCGGTTTGAGGCCGTTCAGATAGAGGATCTCCAAATTGAGAAGGATGAGCTGCTGATTGTCAACTGCATGTTCAAATTCAAGACACTGATGGACGAGAGCGTGGTGGCTGAGAGCCCGAGGAACATGGTCTTGAACACTATCAGAAAGATGAACCCACATCTGTTCATCCACGGCATCATCAATGGTTCTTACAATGCTCCATTCTTCGTGTCACGTTTCCGGGAGGCCTTGTTCCACTACTCTGCTGTTTTTGACATGCTGGAGACAAACATTCCAAGGGACAACGAGCAGAGGCTGCTCATCGAGTCTGCCCTGTTCGGGCGGGAGGCAATCAACGTGATCTCCTGCGAGGGAATGGAGAGGATGGAGAGGCCGGAGACATACAAGCAATGGCAGGTCCGGAATCAGAGGGCCGGGTTCAAGCAGCTGCCAATGAACCAGGACATCATGAAGCGCGCACGGGAGAAGGTCAGGTGCTACCACAAGGACTTCATCATCGACGAGGACAACAAGTGGTTACTGCAAGGGTGGAAAGGGCGCATCCTGATGGCGCTCTCGACATGGAAGCCAGATCACAAATCATCTCACTAGCTTATTGGGCTTCTATGATTCCAGAGTACTGTAAGTGCAGACCTGTTCATATGTTGGATGCTTGGGCTGATTGTTCCTGGACTGCAACATATAAGCTAGATCGAGCTGCTAAACATCTCTTCACCATCTTATATGGTGACATGATCTGGGTTCCCCCTGCATGTTAGGTAGTTTTGGGCAGTGCATTCTTTGATGGAGCAGGCTAGGTATGTTAATTATGCGGTAGACCTAGGATTGTTTCATGCATGGATCAATCTCATGAAATCTTGTATTATATTTGTTCCCGGTTAATCAGTGCTGTCAGAAATTTTTGGCCTTTTTGGTTTTGGGCTTGTTTGGTTCTGCAATCTTTCGTGCACCTTGTGAGAGCTACTAGGTGTGTGGCCAGTTAGGCAAGTGATGCTATCATGGACTGAACGACTGTCCGGTCCTCTAAGCAGGTGAGCTAACCGCATCTGTAACTTTCCCGTATCTCTGAAACAGGACCGATCAGAGATAAACACTTGACATTTCGGTGAACAGAGCTACGTGAGGAAATTGACATCGCTCAAGTTCAGTCTGCAGCCATCTGCTTCGCTTGATGCAGAAATGCAGTCGTAAGGCTTCCTGCATGATTGTGTCTAGAACCCCAAACAGCAAAGTGCAAAAGACGAAAACACATCAGCTAGAAGGATCCAAATTGCTGCTCACACATCAGCTGAAACGTCTAGTACCCATGTTGGAGTATAAGTGAATTGTCCATCTTTCCTCATCAGCTTAAGCTTTTAGGTTGAATGTTTACTCATCAATTTAATCTTTTGGGTTGAACTGATCGGTGCATGCCACTCAATAACCTGATCCAAAAGCATCTACTCGCGTCGGCAGTACACGGCCGCCGTTGGAGCGTCTAGAACGTCGCCCGACAGACGGCGAGTCGGCGACCTGATCTGGTCGACGCGCGCGAGAGATAGCCGCAGGGGAGAGGATTGGGTTTTGGCGCCGCGGATGTCGATCGCCGGCAAATGGACATCGCTTTCTTGCGAAAAGCCCAGCGCATCCGCCGAACTGCAGCAGGCAGCAGCCACCTCCGCCGTATGCATCATTGCATCGCCGTGTCCTCTCTCTCGTCACGAACGGCGGACCGAACGGTGATGAACAGATCGGTCCAACGAACCTACGCCCTGCGCCCCTGCCTGCGTTACGACGAGGAAAACACCAAAAGCTCCTGACAGCGGCGGTAGCTTTATCGCATCTTAAATCTTCGTAAAATACAGTACGCAGAACAATCTTTTTTTTTCCTTCGAAAGAGAACAGGAAACGTATTGGTGGCACCAGACGTGGCTTGCAGCAAGTACACACCAAGAAGAATCCAGCACAAAAGGCTTATCAGTTATCAGCGGCGGAAAGTTACGGCAGCTCGGCGATAACTGTTACGGACAAGGTGGGGGTCGCCGTCGCGCGTCGATCGCTGGCGCGTCACGACACTGGCTAGATCAGGCGCACTCAGGGCCTGCTCCAGGTATAGCCGTAGCCCCGTAGCGCTCGCTCCGGCGCCGTCGCCGTGGCCGGGCGCCAAATAATATGCCGTTCACACCAGGTCAGCGGACAGAGGGCGCTCAGGTTCAGGTTCACTGAACTGAAGATCGCTGAGGGATCACATCCGGTGCCCGGGCACGAGCGGGCGAATCAAACAGGAGATTCTTGTGCGACAGGCAGAGTTTTCTACGATTTCCGCTAGATTTCGCGGGATCGTAGGGAGTATCCACGAGCGATGTGGGGGCGTGTCATGTGGCGCTGCCCCAATCCGGCGACGTGACAGTGTGCAAAATATACTAGTAGCAGTGCAAACTGTGGAGGGCAAGTTGAACACTGGATACAGAATACCAGAACGGTGTCGCATCGAGTCGTCTCCGTGCGGCGGTCATGCCGTGTGAAGCAGGGACCTGAACATGGCGTGCCCTCATCATCTGTCGAGTTTCGCCTAAGATTGGAAGCTTTGTAAGCAAACATGGAGTATAAACTAACACTGACAGGAACTTATATTCTACGTGTTAGTGTCGACACCCCGGGAGACCTAGAAGCCTCGCTTGGGGTCAATGGGGGCGAAGAATCTGCCGTCTCTCTCGTCGCATCCGTCCTCGAGAGTGAAAGGTGTGTGGAGGGGCTGATTATTTCCGTGTATCGCTAAAGCGAAAAAGAAGTGTCACTTGGTAACTTGGTTGCCAACTTGGCCATGACAAGTAAGCGTACGGCGCAGGCGCGAGACCGACAGGGTTGGCAAGTTGCAAGATGCTCGCGGACTCGCAGTCGGTTCACATTTCGCACGACGAGCCGACGACGACACGGGACGGGAAAGCAAAATGAGTAGTAGGACTTTTGGATGACCTGGGCCGTGCCCTCAACAGGATGAGTAGGCCCGTGATAACTGGGCCGTGTTTCCGGCCTCTTGAGACTTGTGACTCTAGGCCTCCACGCGCGTTCGTTAGAAGGCCCAGATTGAGGCGCTTAGGGGGAGCAGAGCACATGACATGAGAGTTTAGTCCCAAACAGGAACTTTGACACGATTAGCCTAATTACCTGACTATATAATCACGGGTGCGGCTACCGAAAAACTTACTTACCTGGACGGGGTCTATGGGTGATCAAGGATACCCATGGCCTAGATCAATGGTCCACATTGCACACGGTGGAAGTGTTGGTCTACCATCTCCTCAAGTAGGAGAGTGGACGTCATAATTTATGGTAGAGGGGGTACGCGTTCGCGCGGCCCCTATCAAATCATAGTTCAAATTTGTTTGGCTCTTATAAAAATTGATGGTGATAATAATTCACCACTGCTACCTTCAAACAAAGATACAAGTTCAAATTTGGGGCTTTTTGGATGCGGTGCCAAATTTTGGGCTGAATAAAGTGCTGACTTAGTGACTTAGATGGGATCGGACTGAGATCTATAGACTATATGTAATCGTACTGACCTAATCACATAGTTTTGTGTTAGCTGTTCATGTGGCCAGTTAGTTTTGTTACATAATGATGCCTTTTTAGGTCTTCTACAATGAAGATCAAATGGAACGAGTATGTCATTCAGACTACAATCACTCTTGTGCATTATATAGTTATGAATGAAAAATAAAATTGTTATATTGATGCTCCAGGTGCAAATATAGAGAACATACTGGCATACTGAAACCAGGGAGAGGACAGTAATCTAAGCATAGCACCGTAGCAAATTTCAGTAATATTACGAGAAATTGGTAGTAGGCAATTCAGAAAGCTATACTTATGATTTATTTATCTCATTCACATGGATGCAGCTATTTAAGTTTCAGGATACAGACAGACAGACAGCCAGACATACACACATCCCCACTTTGCATTCAAAATTGAGTCTGAAAATTGATCTTGAGGCCATAGGTTGTGGAGCTGACAGTTGGAAAAGAAAATGCATGTGACATGTGTAAGGTGATGAAGGTGACAAGAATAACCCATGGTAACTATTTGCTCAGCTTAATCCTCCTTCCTGTACATCCAAAACATCTACTTTCAGTACTTCTGTAGTAGTTGAACTTTGAGACGGCCATGTATTTGCCTATTTGGCAAATGTGACAGGAAATGTTAGCCCATAGGAAGTTGTCAAAGCGTCGCAGAAGATTGAGGAAACAGCAACTTGCTGCGGCGAGATAGAGAGCTGATCTGTTCTCTTGATTTGATTTATTGATTTCTTGGCTGCCTGATTTTCTTTGGCCTTTTACCTGGCAGCTACATTATATTGGGATTGCAATTGTAAATTCAGAGATCAGAATATGTACCAGATGTCTAAAATTAAAGTTCTCCAAAATTAAAAGAAATTCAGTTCTGCTTCTAGCTTCAAATAACATTTCATCCAATATTAGTTCACAATCAATTACTTCAGCATGATGGTGCTACTTGCACACATTTTAGGTGAGAAAGGTATTATTAATTTGTAAAAAACTACAATTATCTCCGGGGCCGGTTCAGGGCCAATGAATGGAATTTTAGGTGGGGGATTCTCTCCCCCTCTCTGTTGTTGACCCGTCAAAAAAATACTGTGACTTTCTGGTAGGTGTTGATTTGTTTGCCCGTCAGTCCGAAAGGATGAAGATGGAAACACATTTATTGCCCCTTTGGGAACGCGAAACCCCGGCGGGATCCCAGCATTTTCCTCGGGTTGGAGGCCCGTGCGACCCTCCGGCCTCGGGCCAAATTGCCTCGCCCTTTGGAAGCCGACACCGCGGGGTATGGCGACCCGATCCACACGTTTTTCACGGGCTAGCGCTCCCCCACCTCGAGGGTCCAGACGCCGCTTCCCCGTCCCTCCGCCTCTCCACGGCGCTCCGCTCCACCACCAGGCACGCCCTCTCCTCTCCCCGTCCAAGCGTCGCCCCCGCGCCTCCCCATCGGCAATGCCTCTCTAGCTCCCCATCCCCGGTGCTCCTCAAGCAGGCGCTCCGCTCCTGTCCCCGTCGGCAGCTGCCTCTGCATCAACCGCGGTGTCTCCACCTCGTCTTCCTCCTCTACTACTCCGGCAATCTCCGTTGCAGTACCCCCAAGTACCTGTGCCTGTGGCCTCCCTCCCCAAGCTCGTTGCTCCAACAAGATCAACAAGTACAACGAGTACAGTCCTTGAATTTTTGTGGAGAGTGTAAGAATGCAGCGATCTGGATTTGTGATGCAGTCTTGCACTCTCCACAATTTTGATCTGGACTTCTTACATTATTCTTGTATTGGGCTGGGACGGAGATCTATATTCCAATTTTGATCTGGACTTGGATTGGTAAGTGAGCCTTACCTTGTATTGCAGACTTGCACTACATCGCTTGTTCTTGATGGGGATGGCTAGTGCATCTCATTGTAATTAATTTTTCTTTATAGGCAAGGACTAGTTGCTACTCACTTTAGGTTGGTGATACATTGCTAAGTATAGATAACAACAAGTAGTGGAGAGCATAGGGATGTATTAGTGTTTCCTTGATCTAAAAAAATCTTATATGCAGGTGAGATATGTCATTGCTCCTGAACCTTGGTTTCAGGGGAGTTTGTGATTTTGGTTGTTCAGCATGCTCAAATTAGAAAAAAATATATTCAGAAATCAAATGTGATTTTCTGTTGAGAAATACTGTGTTTCGATGTCAACAATTGAGTTAGAACTTGACAGGTTATTCTGATTGAAATAATGTACTGTATGCTTTGAGTCTTTTGACTAATTAAATTGCATTCTTATCTCTTTGAATAAAGGTCTATCATGGTAAGAATTTGACCATGGTTGATGTTGGCGTGAAGGAACACTCATGTGTTTCATAAGATGATCACGGCATAGTGTAGTAGCCATTTGTTCTCATGAATCGTCCATGACCAGAACTCCAGTAGGCAAGGTAGGAGATGCAGGCCCAAAATAATGTTAGCTTTCTTTCTTTTTTTGTAAAGTTTCACTTAGTAGTTTCTCATGTATATGCTTACAATCGTATATATGAGTTCCAGGTTTTCAACTTAATTAGTTCAGATTATTTTTGAATGGCATAGGATAATAGCTTTTGGGTTCGTATGCTAGGTAAGGTTTGGGCCAAATTTTGAGAAAGTGAGCATTAATGTAGCTCAATATATCATAATTTGAGCCTAGTAACTTATGATTTGTGCTAGCAGCATGTGAAACATAATATAGTACCTGGGTATCATTTTTATATCTTTCCCTCAATTTGTCATGTGCTGTGACTTTCTATAGGTGGTTTTGCAATACTGCGATGCAATGTTTTTCATTTTTATTGTCCTTGGAGGCTAGCTAGCAGAGCCCTGTAACTTTGTAAGTGCTTATTTTTTTTAAAGCCTTGCTGCTTTGCTTCTTCGTTATGCTAAATTAAGCTTGAGAGAAAAGGGTTGAAAAAAATAAGTGAGGGTCTGGTATAGATAAACAACGGAGCAAAGCAAAGGACAACCATGGCTGAACAAAGATGAGGTCACTGACTTTCTTTCGGTTCAGATTATTCTTCTCACATCATATCATGCGAAGAGATTTCAACTAGGCTCTTTTGTTACTTTCCCTTTTCACCTGTGTCGTTTATTATTGTTCATTTAATAGGAAATGGACTAATCTTGCTGCAACGAGGGCAATAAAATAATCTTGAATAAATAGAGCTTACTAGTGAGCGTTGTTGCTATTGTGTGATCAACATTGATCTTAATTTTGTTTTATTGTTTACTTGTTGCATGCGGCTATTCATTTTTTAAAGCTATTGTCAAAAATTGTATAGTCTTGCAATATGTATGAACCATGTCCTTGTCTGCAACCATGTCCTTGTCTGCTTCTTAAACTTCTTACTGGATTTATTTTAGAATTATGTGGCTACTCTACCTATTATTTTTTAGTATGATGTCTGCAAGTGTCCACCTTTTAATTTGGATGTTCATGTCAGTCACGGCATGCCCAATTGCTTAACTAACAAGATTGTTGTTTGTCCTGCTGTTGCCTGCACGAGAACGACACCAAGGAGAAGAGGAAGGTGCTAAAAGCAGTTTATGCTATCCCTGGTAGCTGAGGAGAAGAGGAAGGTGCCGGATCAAGAGCAAGTTGTAGAGCGTTGGTTTCAGCCAAGAGAGGTAGCAAGTGGAAAAACTGTGAAATTTGCATATATGTGAATACACAATTTTTGTTGTCCTTGAATAAGCATATTATAGGAGTGTGGCCATTATATATTACTGTAAGTTGCCACTTCTCCTATTGCCTAGTTGTGCCAGATCTTTGATTTGAGTTCTAGCATGGTTGTGTCTGCTACCTGCTTTCTGTAAACCAGTAGTATGCATGCATAGTAATTTTTAAGTTGTGTTACTTGGCTTACAAATAACTGGTCAACTATATATTAATAATACTATATTGGATGATTGCTTCCTGTTTTACGAGCATCAGTTCTTTCCATGTCTAGTCCTGCTAGTTTCACATTCCAACCGACTGGCCTTGCTAGTTTCTAGTCACAGTTTCACATTCCAGCCAGCCGATCTGCACGACGTAGCATTTTTTCATGACAAGTTGGGGTTGGTACTTGAGTCCACAAAATCTAGGGGTGAAGTCAAGTGTCAACTTTGTTGCTGCACAAGTTTGTTGGCTTCATGCTAGTGCCTGGAGAAAATAGGCATGGTTAGTAGGATGTTGTCTAGTCCATTTACCATTTCTGTTACCGTCTTATGTGTGATTTGGGCACAAGCCAAACTAGATTAAGCAGACAACTTAGGAAGCTTGTGAAATATAAAATGCTTACCAAATCATGATAAATTCATACTGTACAATTTTAGGAGATCAGACTAAAATTGTTTATTGTTTACAACTTTTCAATGCTGAATGTTGTTTATTTTTTTTCAGAATCAGTGAACAGTGAATGGTGGAAGAATATGAATAGGAGAAAGCATGTTGGAGGGAAAGTCCTTGGCTTATTTTACTAGCTAAATCTCTTATACAATAATTAGATTATGCGGCCACAGTTGAGTTGAAAGCATTGTAGTTAATTAAGTAGATGCTTAAAACATGCAAAGAGCATCTGTTCATTTAGTCCAGCTGGATGCGAATGTAATTTGGTGATTGATGTTGCTTGTTGACCTTGTAGACATGTTACGGATTTTATTTATCAAGTTGCTATTTTTTATTTTCTGATTTTCCCCCTAATTTTTAGGTATTTTTGGAGGTATTTGTGAATTGTGGGCTATTTTCTGCACATTTACAATCAGGGTATGGGCGGGTATCCTCTGGAGTCTGCCTCCCAAACAGCGACATCGGATAAGGGGCGGTTCTCCCCTTGCTAGGGTGGGATGCGTATGTCCCAGGGATTTCCCCTGTGGGGATGTGCTGTCCCGGGACTGGTCGGCCGATGCTTCCAAAGGAGGCCTTAGGCTGTTGAAAGGAAGGTGTGGTTTACTGCTTGTGTTCTGGTGGAAGGGTTTGATTTGGTTGCGTCTCTTTCTCGAATAAATGCAACATGCTAAGCTACACGCTGCCCAGCTTTACTTGATATATGCTACAAATCAGCCATTCCATACCATCATATATAGCACCTCTAAAACACTTCAACATGGGTCATTTTCTGTTTTAAGTTCTCAACATGTGCTAATTTTGGTCATTAGCACCTTTCAAGGGTTCAATACTGAAAGTGGCCTATCCCCATAGAGTGTTTTTTCCCCTTTAAGCTGACAATTTTCTATTCTACCCAAGAGAAGCTACCTAGAAATAAATAGTACATAGCTTGAACAAAAAAGACACATATGGAATTTATTGGACTTGGTGCAAGTCACTCATCGTTTATTGATTCAAAAGTTCCAAAACATTGCCGTTACAAAGTGGTAAACAAATGGAAGAAAAGAATTACAAAAAAGTCCAGGTCAGCTAGGAACGGACTAATTAAAATGGAAGTCTTGAAGAATTGCAATTCGCAATGAACAAAGTAAACAGAAAAAATCCAACATTTCTGATCAAGTCTAATTCACAATTCCTTTTGAAGCAGTCGGCAGGAGGGAGCGAGTCTGTGATCAGCATTTGGGCAGATCGGACGGTGGCGGGAGCAGCTTCTGGTGCGGGAGGCTGCCGTCGAGCACCAGCCATGCCATCCTCAGGCCCCACGTCGTGTGCACCTCCAAATGGCAGTGCATGAACCAGACACCTGAGCATTCATAGAGCACATTTGTAAGCCAAGTGCACAGAGATTTTTTTTTCCCCCTGCACTGCACTATCTTTTTTTTTTTTTTTTTTTGCGAACTCTGCACTGCACTATCTTATATATACTGGCGTCAAGTCAAAATCTTACCGGGGTTGTCAGCGAGGAAGCGGATGGCCACCCAGCCGCCGGCCGGCACGCCGACGGTGTTCCGCTCGACGGGGTCGACGAGGTTGAACTTGGCCGGGTCGTTGACGGGGTCGTAGTTGCCGTACCCTTGACCGACGACGAAGAAGTTGAAGCCGTGGAGGTGCAGCGGGTGGCTCTCGATGCCGAGGATGCTGGTGCCCTGCATCACCAGCTCCACGTTGGTGCCGTACGGGATCACCATCAGCTTGGTCCCGTTGGCCACGTTGGTGTTGTTGGGCGGCGTCCCCGTGTAGTTGAACGGCGTCAGGGGCGCGACGGGGAAGTCCGACGAGTAGACGCCGCTGGACAGGCCGGTGAAGTGCGAGTGCAGCAGCGCCCTGGTCGGGAGCGCGAAGGAGACGTTGTTCACGGACGCCGCGAACTGCGTCGTGTTCGTGGGGCCCTGGCACGTCGTGTTGGCGGGGCACGGGTGCGTGCCGAGCCCGACGGTGAAGAAGAACTTCTTGTCCACCGTCTTCGGCACGGCCGCCGGGTACTGCGCGGTCGCGAGGCTCCGGAGCTTTGCCGTGAAGTTGCCGACGAAGTCGGTGTCGTTGAACCCCGGCAGCGTCGGCTTGTAGAGCGGCAGAGCCTTGTTGAAGCTCGGCGCGGAGGAAGGGGCGTCGGGGTACTCGTACTCGAGGATGCCGGCGACGGTGGTGTTGTCGAAGGTGCCCGGCCTGGTGGTGGAGTAGGGCGCGGCGGACATGTAGTAGTTGGCGCCGGGGTAGAAGGGCTTGGCGGTGAGGAGCACGTTGGTGGTCTGCCCCGGGGCGATGAGCAGGGTGTCGACAGTGAAGGGCTTGACGTAGACGGCGTCGACCTCGACGACGGTGAGCGAGTGGTTGGCGATGGAGAAGAAGAGCTCGTCGTTGAGCGCGGCGTTGATGAGGCGGAGCATGTACGTCTTCCCGGGCTTCACCTTCAGCTTGTACGTGTCTGCGTGTCACACGTGCAGGCAGGCCAGTGCGGATTACAACAAAGTTTTTCGATGCCGACGTGTATCGGAATAGAAAGCGCACCTATCTGGAGGCGTAACTAAGATTTCGTTTACGTCACACACCGGCCGGGACCCACCGCCGGTGAGGTTGCTTTTTAGTGCACCAAAATGTGTTAGGTCAAGTACAAGTTTATTGGATCCCATGACGGCGACGTTTTGCGTAAATTCCCACAGCCAACAGCCAATGCAAAGATCCCGTTTCCAGAAAGGAACTCGGAATCTTCTTTGCCTTTGGTGATTTGAACCCCCCACCTTCGTGAAAACGAGGCCTCTTTTATGATCGAGTTTCAAAACGTAACTTGGGCATGCATGGAGAAAATGAAAACCAGGGGGGCGCCCGTAGACGTCACCTTTTCCTTTCTGTTAGCACTGCTGCTTAGACTCTTTGCTTGCTCATCAGCGTCGTCTTTTCTTTTTGTTTCGTTTTGTATTTTTAGATGCCATGCCTAGCTCGTCCTTGCTTTGAAACTCCGTAACACTGACACGTAGCTTCACTAGTGTAATCCAGACCAAAAGAAAAAAAAAAGAAAAAGAGAACATAACCCGTACCTTTGGCAGAGCAGTTGTAGAGCGGTCCTGGGAGGCCGTTGATGGTGTGGGCGTCAGAGACATTCGGTCCACCGCCGGTCTGAAGCGCCTGCTTGATCACCACCTCCGTGTCCGCCTGCCACCACTCACCTACCACCCAAAACGAATCGCATTTCGCGATCGCACACAAAATGGATCAGTACCATCATCAACAACAGCAACACGATCGTTTTCTCGTGGCGTTCGGCCGTTCACGTCGGCTGGCGGCGGAGACAGCAGACACACTCACCGAAGATGACGGGGACCTCCTTGTAGGGCGCCGGGAACGGGTAGGGCACGCCGAGCTTGGGGAGGATGACGATGGGCCCGTAGACGGTGGCGCGGAGCCAGGAGATGTGCGCGTGCCACCACAGGGTGCCGCGCTGCCCGACGACGGTGAAGTTGTACACGTAGCTCTGCCCCGTCTGGATCGGGCACTGCGTGATGTACGCCGGCCCGTCCGCCCACCCCGTCCGCAGCTGCCGGATGCCGTGCCTGATCAGAGTGTTCAGAGAAAAATTTTCAGAGCTAGTAGCGTTCCCGGCAGGTGGCAGGGATGAGATATTCTTGGAACGAACTTTTTGCGGGTGTTGTTGTGCCGCTACGACGACGAAGTAATGCTAAAAGTGGGTGCACCAGCGCGCGCACTTTTGACTTCAAATCACGCTCGTACGGGAGAGAGAGTAGGATCGGATCACTTACCAGTGCAGCGAGATGTTGTGCTGTGCGTGGTTGGTGACGCGGACGACGACGCGGTCGCCTTCCCTGGCGACGAGCTCGGGGCCGGGGAACTGCCCGTTCACCGTGACGATGCTCTTGCTGGAGCACAGCCGCGTCACGTTCGCCATTGTCACCTGCGTGCATTTAGGGTTCATCGATGGTCAAGACCACGTACTAGAGATAGCACAATCAAGACGGCCGTACGCGAGTAGCATGGTAAGGAAAACGTGTGTACTAGCAGGCGATCAAGATAACACAATCAATGCAACGACGTACATTGAAGTCGTAGTATCTCGTGATGCCTTGCACTTCGACGATGGAGGCGAGGAGCATCAGGGCCGCCACGAGGAGGGAGCACGGACGAAGAGCGGAGGAGATCGCCATCGCCATGGCCCTGGCCAAACTTCTAGGCTCTGATGACCGATGGAGCAGCTAGCTATCTGAAGTTGCTTTCGATCGAGCTCTAGAGGCGACCGAAGAGATGGAAGAGGAGCAACAAATGTGTGGGTGTGTTGGGACAAGCGCTAGAGTCCTCTCCATATATAGGGCATGGCGAGCAAGCGCAAGTGTATGGCAACTACCACCGCCACATTTTCTTAGGTTTTTTACACGGTCGACAGGCACGCAGCTTGGGCGGCACTATTAGTTTGGTGATTCGGTAGATGAGCGATCAAGGGCGCAGGCAGGCCAGCTGCTCGAGCTAGCTGGAGTGCTCTAGCTTTAGAGTGTGGCCAAAGAATGCGGCAACGATCCCTTCTCTTTTGACCATGCACGCACTGGGGTGATCGCCGGCCGCTAGTTTAGTTTTGGTGATTTGCATGCCGTCACGTACCCTTTCCGGCGCAAGAGTTCGCCGACGGAAACTGAAAGGCAAACAAACTGCGTGCGTGCACAAGAGTAAAAACCGTTGTCTTGGTGGTGGTAAAGGAAAAGGTACGGTAGATGGATATTTGCGAAGAAGAATTCCCAATCATCAGAGACAAAATCTTGTCGCGCTATTGTTCTGCAAAAGGGCTTGTTATGTACTCCCTCCGTCCTAAATTATACGCCGTTGTAGTTTTTATAGATTCATAATTTTTGCCATATATCCTATATCTAAATATATACTATGTCTAGATACACAGTGAAAGCTATGAACCTAGAAAAACCAAAACGACCTATAATTTGGGACGGGGAGTAATATACATGTTCCATGAAAGATCTTGTCCTATACAATGGGTAATTTGACATTTTGACAATTGAATGGTGATGGCTTATTATTGGTCCCTAATTCGTACTTGCTGGTTTAGACGACCCTGAACAAAATCAGGGAGGTCAAGTGTCAAAATCTACAGATAATAGGTGCTCTACAAGCAATTGGGAATCGATTTCTTGAAGCAAATATTCCATATCCTTCACACTTATTAATAAAGCAAATTGTTGATTACACTGGCATCTAGTGTTGAAAAATATGTTTACCTGTATTTTGACAAGGCCATCTAGATAATGACACCCAAATAAAAAGAGGAAAAAGATCTTCTAGGAACTGTGTGCAAAGGTTACTTCCTAATTAGGTTGTGCAGCTTAATCAAAACTACATGATGCAAATAATCCATGATTCACGTGGGCCACCAAAAATTCTCGAAAGGGAGAAATTTTTTTTTTCATGGGGCATCAACTAAAAAAGAAAGAAAACAGTTCGTCGCTGTCACCAACATACTACGTAGCTTCCTACTACGTTCCCATTTCTCCAAGTTCAGAAACCGGTTGACGCAGGTTTTTTCACCTACAGTTCAGTGAATCTACGAGTTGTAGGAGTGTATGTTTAAGAATGGATGCATGATCCCTTGCCATGGATCCCAAGACACCATCCATCCAGTAGGTGCTACCTGCATGGTTGGTGTCTTAGCGTGTGTTCTTTCCTTGTACAATGCACAACGGGGAGAAGGATGCTTGACCCAACACGATTGAGCGATGCAACGTTTCCTTCCTCTTACTTTATTGACTGAAAAAGAAGGAAGGCGGACCAACAGTAACATGTAAAAAAAAAGGAATGCATTGAATTTGCTCTCGCAACTCTCCCGGCCCTACTTCTAATGAGGCATTTCGGCGCAGAAAAAATGCTTGTTTTGAAATGCTATATGCATAATTAGTTAACTTGATCGTTGGTATGTGCATTCAAAAGTAACTAGGTTAATTGTTCAAGGTAGACATTGATATGTGCTGCCATATTTAATCAGACTTTTTATCTCTATTTCATTTCTATGTAAATAAACAGAAATATGCACATCTATCAACTCTCTTATAAAGATCATAACATTTAAAATACCAAAATAATAATGAAAGAATCACGAAGGTTTTTGACCAATAATAAAAAAAATCATGAATTTGCCCAGTGCTGATTTAACTTCCTGACGAGATTTTAAGCCTTATTAGTGGACTTTATATTATGTACTACAAATAATCATATTTGTTTATATTAACTTTTGAAACAATGATAAGTACAAGGTTTTCCTAAATCATAGAGAAACTATTAGTAATACATGTAAATCAATCATAATATTTTCTGTACCAAGTAATGCAATGATTCACTGATATGATGGAGTAACAAGCAGTCTAGGATATGATACTTTTAAAAAAAATTTAGCTCGCCTCAATGTTTCATGTCTCTATCTGTGATCCATACTGAACAAAAAGGTTAATAAATGACAGTGACCAATTTTAATTAAGCATTCCCTAATAATGATCGGTGACCGGATGCCACAGAATTGGTTTGATTTTGGGCTCGGCTCATATTTCTGAAGTACCCCCATCATTATTAATTCTTATGTATTATGACTGAAGTAGAAAGAGTGGCTAGGTCTTGCAATAATTTCTTAAAAACAATTACAACACAAGTCACCACATATTTACAGAACCACAGGATCGACTATTTCCCTTGTTTCTCATAAAAGTAAAAGATCGACACATGAGGAAAATAGTTTTATTCCTCAAAGATCAATTGCAATCATGGAAGCAAGGAATAAAATTAACCACAAGATCGACTATTTTCCTTGTTTCTCATAAAAGCAGTTGCAGTTCAGGTATCCATGGCGTGGAATAAAACTAACCACAATAGTTTATGAAGCACAAATAGGTGAACAAGTGTTCTCTTCCTTGATTGCAATTGCTTTCCTCTCATTTTCTTGAAAGAACAGAAGGCGCAAGCCCCTGCTGGTTAATATACTGAAATAAAATTAAGGTTATTTACAGAGAGTCCAAAAGAAGAAAAAAAGAGACCAAAAAAAGATTGACAACAAATTACTGGAATGAATCTTTGCAGATACTGAAATCCGGGAAGTAACTCTTCTTTGCCCTATGAATAAGCATGGCAAATTCATGTCAAAACTTGGTCTTTCTTACTGCATCTATTGTTAGGGCAACGTGATTCAAGATCTGAGCATTTCTAATTTCTGACCATTTTAGTCCATGTATCCCTAATATAGCTTAAGTCAATGCAGTTTTCAAAATGTGCATCTCTCTAAATTTTTATCTTTGTATAGCAATTCAGGGGGCTTCCACCTTGTATTAATGGAAAAGAGCCATTATGAACGAGCTAGAAAACGGGCACAAGACTTGCAAACCCAACAAGATACCATGCATCCCAGGTACACAAAGAGTAGAAAAGAAAAGGGCAAAAAAACAACCCCGATGAAGAACAAAGAGAGAATCAAACAACACATGACTCTGAAATTATTTTTTCATTGGGTACCTTGAATAATTTATCAGGTTTAAGTTTTTAGTTAAACTCAAAGAGAAGTAGCAAATTTCTTTTTTTTTCCGTGGATGGAGATGTCCCAAGCCCCAGCCCTAGCATGCAACTCCGGTGACACCCCCTCCCCCCACACCGCCACCTCCACCGCCGCCGCCGCCGCTTCACCTGTCGCATCCACCTCCTCCGCTCCTGCCGCCGCAACACCCTACTCCCCGCCCGGCAACTCCTCCTCCCCTCTAGTGGGAGATGAGACAGCCCCTTCGCGCCGCCGCCTCCGGGGGACTCGACAGTCTGCTAGCCCCTCCTTCCGCGTCCTTGGCCGGTCGGACCGCGCCTCGGCGGGGCTTATCTCCGCCCGGCCTGGGGGCTGATGGCGTCAGACTCCCAGCCCGCAGCCTCTCACCGGGGGAAGCATTTCGTGACTTCGCACTTCACAATTTCCATGCCACTGTCTTCGCCCAGGTCTCGTCAGCCTCTCCCCTCCTGTCACCCTCCGACCTCTGGGTCTCCCCCTACCCTCACCTTCCCATTTGCAATCTTGCTTGGGTTCGGAACACCCTGAACTACTGGCTGGATAGCGTGGTCCTTGCCATCCCGCTTGTCCAAGTTGCCACTACCATCTTCCGCGTCTCCCTTGCTCACCACACCATCGCCCAGTTCATTCTCACTCTCGGCGACTTGTGCCACGGCCGCATCCGCCTGAGGTTCTTCCCTGACCTCTGCTCCGCCGCCGCATCCATCCCCATTTCAAACTCTTTGGTCATCCTTTCGGCAGGATCCTAGGCAACCTCCTCTGGGCCAGCTTCTCCCGACCCATCGCAGCTGCCTCCGGATGGCCCACCACCCCAGCGCTCGCCTGGCGCCTCCCCCAAGGGTGGCGACCCCGAGGGTGGCGCACCGCTGCAGGCGCATGCACGTCTCGTCAGCTCTGTCCCAGCTGCTTCGTAGGGCGTGCATGGCTACGTTGCCCCCTGTGCCCGGTGCACCTTACCTACTAGGGACGGGCCTTCCCCACCATCTGCGGTGCCAGGTGGCGCCGATCCACCCGCCCCGTCGTGCGCCGGGTGCCCTGGGCTCCTCCCCCTACCGGTGGACAGGGGTTTCTTTCCACCGCTACACCCCCCTGACTCCTCCACCCTCCCATCCCCGAAAAACCCCAACTCCACCCTCCTACGTTGTCGTCGCTTCATCTTCCCCCTTCACCGATCGCCATCGCCGCACCCTTTGCCCCCGCACCCACCACGCCACCCCCTCACCACCAACCACCGCCACTGCTTCCGATGCCTCACGCTTGACCACCGCCATGCAGCCTGCCGCAACCCCATCCATTGTCGTCGCTGCTGGGTCTTCGGCCACATCGAGTGTTTCTGTCGTGCGCCTCGGCACCCCATTGCTCGCAGCATGTTGGGTATCCATTCGATGGTCCACCAGTCACCGACTCCGAGTCCTCCTCGCCAGCGTTGGCCTCCTCGCACTCGGCGGCAACCTCTAGCTCCAACCTGTCGGCTTCCCCGCCGGTCCCTGTCCACGCCGACATCAATGACTTGGCGGTGGATGCCCTGGAGGAGGGTGAGATCCCGCCGTCCGGGTCTGACCTGGAGGCCATCGTCGATGCCAACGTCGATGATGATGACGCCCTCTCCAACGGCCAACAAGAACTGGAGGAGTAGCTGCAGCCGGACTCCATCGAAGTCTTCATGCCTCCGGTTCGCATGTTGCGCTTCTCCCACCTGGCCTTCATCCTCATTGACCTGCTGCCTCCCAACCTTAGCTCCCTTGTCCGCCAAGCTCTCATCGCCCAGGGTGGCCATCCTCGGGTAACCCTCACCATCTCTTCCTACAATGCCGCTTTGATTATGTTTGAAAGTAATGCTGCTCGTGAGGACGCCATCCAGCTTGCCTCCTACCTGGGGTATGAACACGTCGTCAACCTGGAGTGCCACAAGGAGACCCCCAACCGTTTCCACTTCTAGCGCGATGCCTTCGTTGCCGTCGCTATTTGAGGGTACCCGATGGAGCATTGGAAGCGCATCATCTTCTCCGTGGGTCCCTATGCCAATCCACACTTCATCGACCCAATCTACCTGTCTGGTACGGATTTCTCCGCTGTGCTCCTCATGCTCAAGGTCGAGGGTGCCAATGACATCCCGCTCAAGGAGTTCATCAAGAACCATAATGAGTTAGGCTCCTTCGCCACCATCGAGATCCTGCACGTTAGGACCTGGACGAATCAGACTCGGACGATGATGGCCCTCAGCCCCCTGAATTCGGCCTTGGGTCGCCGCTCAACAACGACAATGGTGGTGGCCCAGCACCTCCTGGGAGGGGGGGCTGGCCATGGCCCAGCTACAGCGTCGATGTTCAGTGCTCCCCTTCACGGGCCAGGTGGTGGTGGTGGCGCTCAACAACTCCAAGTGGTGCGCGCTCCCTGCAGATCAGGCCTCAGCATTCCTGTCTGCTGCGGATGTTCTGCCGGTCCCAGTGGGCAGGCTCCGCAACCAGGTCGTGCTGCCTGAGGCCAACGCAGAGCCCCTCCTCACCAAACCTGCGACCGTGAACATCATCCTGCGCCAGGGATCATTCTTCGAGATCTCCACCATCGCCGAGGATGGATCCAAAGGCTTCTTCAAAGTCCCGCTCTAGCTGTACCGCACTGATGTTCGTGGTGACCAGGGGATGTTCGTCATCAACTTCTGCTTCGTCTTCGGCTTCCTACACAAGGTGGCAGCAGTGGGTGCCCGTGGCTGCGCCTCCTTCTCCTCTGACATCCTCTGTGTGGGGCTGCAGCCACCGGCGAACTTGTCCCTCCTCGATGCCACCAAGCTCTGCGATGGGGCTGCTGTCCCCCGCATCCTGCCGCCTATCGCTACTGATGCGAGGGCTCTGGCACCGGAACCTCCAGTGCTGGAGGCTGTGGAGGGCGCAGCTGCTCCATCCTCACTAAGCTTCAACTCCCTGGAGGAAGGAGTCCGCCACTGCAGCAGGCTGGAAGCGTTCTACGACATCTGGAAGTGCAACCACATCATCGAGGATGTCCCGGTGCCGCTTGTTGAGCTGTGGTTCAGTGTCTCAGCCTCCTCCATCACCCTCCAGAGGGAGCTCTCCTCGCTGGAGCCTTTACCGCACGCTCGCGCCACTCCGACTAGCTTAAAGCCAAGGAGCTGGCCGCTTGCGAGATGGTCTCCGAGGATGCCATCCGCATCAAGAAGTGGATGCTGGGCACCGTGACTCCACCCTCAGCTCCTAACCCTGCTACCAACGGGAAAGCCAACGGGAACGTGAACGCTGATGCTGTTGAAGATGATCCTACGCACATCGCGGCCACCACTACTCCTACTGCAATGGCTGCACCTGCTTTCCCGACCCTAGCCTGGTGTGTGGTGGACCTCAAGCTCCTGGGTCGTGCCTGCTGCTTGCCTCAACACCCTCGACAATGCCCTGTCACTGATCGTCGACAATGTGGACTAATGCCGTGGTGTAGTCCTCACTTGCTCATGCTCCAGTCTCTCTTTTGCTCATGCGATTGTGGGTCATGTAATGTAATCACCCTCGACAATGCCCTGTCACTGATCGTCGACAATGTGGACTAATGCCGTGGTGTAGTCCTCACTTGCTCATGCTCCAGTCTCTCTTTTGCTCATGCTTTTGTGGGTCATGTAATGTAATCACCTACCAGCTGCCTAGAATGCTTGTTGTCAGTGAAACTTTGTGCGCTTGTCGTCTGAACCTAAAGAGGTGCCCTTGTGGCCTCCTCTCGCCATCGGAGCATGATATTTGTGACTTGTTTGCCTATATCGTGTCTCTGTGTGTACTGATTCTCCTTGCCTGGGTCTACTCATGTTCTAGTTCATGTGGTTCTTGGGTTTTTTATGGCTAACAACTCTCTAAACATGTCATGGAATGTGCGTGGCCTGGGGGATAAGAAGAAGTGCATGGATGTCCGATTGGCCTTCCCAGCCTCTTTGCCTACCATTGCTAGCCTCTAAGAAACTAAACTACATGTCAATGTTTTATACCTGGCAACCTACCGAGGGGTATCCCGAGGTAGTAGATTGATCGGTAGGGGATCATTGGACCTGGAACTCAAAGGTGAAAGCGAAGCCACAAGACACAGATTTATACAGGTTTGAGCCACCAGAGTAGCGTAATACCCTACGTCCTGTTTGGGGTGTTGTATATTGCGTCCTACGCTTGGGCGTTGTTTCGTGTTGAGGATTTGGTCCTCTATTATGGTTCTATGAGGTCTTAGCCTACTGATCTAGTGACCCCTGCGCTCCTTTATATGCTCCAGGGGGCGGGATTACTTGTCGGTTACAAGGAGTCCTAGCAGGATTACATGGTATGAGTCCTAATAGGATTACAGAGGAATCCTAGTAGGATTCCATCTTCTTCCTTCCTTGCGAGTACTGGGGATCTATCCCTAGCAAGCCCCCGAGCGCTTCATAGTTAAATGTAACAACTCAAGTACTTTTTAGATCCTCGCCGAGTAGTTTAGTGCTTCTCGAGTACTTTGTCTGGCTAAATCTTCAAACATACTTGAGCATTGTCGTGCGGCTAGAATGTGCTTAAGCCTGATTTAACTTGGTCTGGATGGGGTGCCTATGGCTACTGCCATGTTGACTACGTTGGGATGGGGTGTGTGGAACTGAGTGTATCGGGTTCTGCTGATCGAGTTGTTCGTACGTGTGCTCTGCCAGTTCAGCCAATTGCCTGGTGTATTTATCCTGTGGCATTGCGCGGGTAATAAGATCAATGAACGCGATGATGGCAAGAGGGGTACGATGTTGACGCGATTGAACCGCTTCAAACTCGTGATCCAGGTTCATGATTGGTAGGTCTGCTGCAAGGTGGTGCTCTGCTCTTGCAGCGTTCCTTACTCGTCGTCGAGTTCTTTGAGCTTCAGTCTCTTCTCCAGCAACATTAGCGGTGAGCTCATCCTGCAAGACGTCATCTAGGTGACATTCATGCCACGGATTTCTCTTTGGTTGCTCTTCATCTTCACACTCTTGTCCAGCAATAAGAGCGAAGAGTTTTCGTTTCGGAGAGTAGCTTCCCGAACTTGACGTGATGACCTCCTTGGTGCCCTCTTCCTCATAGATGGGTGACAGACGAGCTCCCTCCTAGTACGGGAGGGTGTATGGTAGGCAATAAGGTGTGAATCGTCGTTCTTGGTAAGAGAGGTGGCTTCATGTTGAGCCAGAAGAATCTGCCTTGTGAGGTTGATGTGATTACCAGACCCTACTGCAAACCTGATAAAGGGGTCTCCTCATCCAAATCCGAGTAGTAGTCGGGGTCCTCGATCATATTTGTGCCGAATTGTGATCTGGACAGGGTAGCTTGGTAAATAGCACCCGTGTTTCGGAGTCCGAACGGGAATTGACTTGAGTCGTAGTACGATTTGCACGATGGCTTGAGCGTCGGCTCGTGAAAACCAGTCCGACTAGTGGGAAAAGTCAAGTTGTACTCGGATTCGTCCCCCTGGCCTCTGACTAAGTCAAAAATTGAAAATTTGCTGAATTTGTCGACGAGATCCTCCAGGGCCTTACGCTGGAGCTTCATGGCATGCTGCTTCTTTTCCAAGGCCGGCACGATTCAGCGGTGGAAGTTTCCAGCGTTGTCTGCGACGCAAACTCGGGAGCCTAAGAGGAACGTCACGCCTATTTTGAATGTGATGATTGGCTTGATGACGACTTGGGCCATCAAGTTCGCTAGTGGATTCTCAGCGAGCTCCCTTACTTGGCGCGTCAGCCGTCCTGTGTGTTGGTTGTTGTATATTGCACCCTGTGTGTTGAGGATTTGGTCCTCTGTTGTGATTCTCTATATGCTGACGTAGGTACCCCTGCCCTCCTTTATATACTCCAGGAGGCGGGATTACTAGCCGGTTATAAGGTAGAAGTTCTAGTAGGATTACATGGTATGAGACCTAATAGGATTACAGAAGAATCCTAGTAGGAGTCCATCTTCTTCCTTCCTTGCGGGTAGTGGGGATCTATAGGATGTCGACCGTTTCAAGGCGGCTTCCATTCTTTCCCACCCAATTGCCATGACCTACACCTTCAACCCCTCCATTAGCGCCTTCGGCAGCATCCTCACCGCCTGGAACCCCAACCACCTCTCGCTCACCTCATCATCCACCTCTGCTCACACCCTCACCTCCACCTTTCAGTCTACAGCCAATTGCTCCACCTTCATTGCGATGAACTGCTACGGTCCTTGTGCCCACCAGGACAAGCAGGCCTTCTTGGACGAGTTAACTTCGCTTTCCTCTTCTATTTCAGGTGCATGGATTGTGCTAGGGGATTTCAGTCTTGTTCGTTCTCCTGGAGAACGTTCCAATGACAACTTCGACATCCACGAAGCTGATTGGTTCAACTCAATGATTGATGATCTCGCACTCCTGGAAGTCCCTCTTTTGGACCGTCGGTTCACTTGGTCCAACCACCAGTAGTCGCCTATCTTGGTCATGTTGGATCGTTTCCTGGTTAACGTTGATTGGAGTAAGCAGTTCCCGAATCCTGCTCACGGCCTCCATGTCCATTCCACGACTGATGATCTTTCGATTCAACAACCACTGGACTTGGGTGCCAGGCTGCCACGAAGTCATAAGGGGGCATGGTCTAGTGTTCATAGCTGCACGGATTCTACTAAGCTAATGCTTTGACTCAAGAGGTGTCGTGCTGATCTTAAGTCCTAGAAGCACTCTCACCGCTCACCGTGCAACGTCTTGCTCAACTGCAGCTTGGTCATTGCAATGATGGGAGGTCCGCCCGCTCTATCCTACAGAATTTGTTCTCCGTTCTCTGGTGCGTGATGCTACTCGCGAGCATACTGCACAGCTTTCCATCTTTTGGTGACAGTGAAGCAAGGTTCATTCCTGCCTTCTGAGTGATGCCAATTCTAAATTTCATCACTTATCTACAACGGTCCGTTGGCGCCGCAATCAGATTAGGACACTTCAACTGGATGATGGCATAGAGGTTCATCGTCACTCTGCGAAGGCTATGCTTCTACGTGACTTCTACAGTCAGCTCCTTGGTGTTGCTGATCCGGCAACCTCTTTGCTCTTCACTATATCACTGCAACAGCTTTTTGCCTCAACCACTTTGTCACTCACTCAAGTTGCTAGTCTGATTCAGCCATTCACCATTGATGAGCTCAAGGATATTATCAACTATATGCGTATGGACACTGCTCCTGGACCAGATGGATTTCCCCCCAATGTTCTTCTAGGCTAACTTTGCCATGGTCAAGGATGACCACATGCAGCTCTTACACAACTTCCACAACTGCACGGCTGAGCTCCACTGGTTTAACAAAGCTTATCTTGCACTGCTAATAAAGAAAGATGTCTCCCTGCTGCCGAAGGACTACCGGCCAATTTCATTGCAAAACTGCATCATTAAGATTTGCACCAAAGACATGACATCGCAGTTCCAACCTCTTATTCCCCTCTTGGTGCATTGTGATCAAACAGGGTTCCTCAAGGGTAGGTGTATCGCTGAGAACTTCATCTATGCCACTGAGATTGTCCAATGTTGTCACGAAAGAAAAGCACCTACTGTGGTTCATAAGTTGGACTTCCGAAAGGTCCTTGACTCTATCAGTTGGAACGCTCTTGATCTCATCCTACAAGTGAAAGGGTTCCCTCCCTATGGTGTAAGTGGATTCAGCTCCTCAATGACTCTAGCCAAACGGCCGTTGTCCTCAACAGCGTGCTAGGATCTTGGATACAATGCAGAAAAGGTCTCTGCCAAGTCGATCCACTCTTCGCATACCTCTTCATCCTTGTTGTGGTTTTGCCGCAACAAATGATCCTCCATGCCTCCAACCAGGGCCTCCTGCAACACTCGCTAGTGATGGATTTGCCTTGCTCGATCCTTTAGTACGCTTATGACACCTCAATTGTGCTCAAGGCAGATCAAGACCAGCTTCTTCACCTCAAGTCACTCCTTGATAGCTTCTTCTTCACTGGCCTCCATATCAACTACAACAAGAGTACCTTTGTGCCAATTGGATTGGATGGTCAACAAGAACAAATGCTTGCTGCGTCATTGGGTTGCCCGATCGTCCAATTCCCGCAGATCTACCTGGGACTTCCTCTATCTGTTCACAAGCTCCGGTGCGATGATATGCAGCCTCTAGTCAACGTTGTTGGCAACTACATCCCGGGTTGGTGCGGCAAGATCCTCACGCCTAGTGGGTGTATGATCCTTGCAAACGCTGTCCTGGGTGCACGATCAATCTATGCCATATGTTCCATCCGCTTACCCAAGGGCACAATTGAAGCCATCGACGCTCACCGGCGAGCCTTCTTATGGACCGGGGATGCCTCCTGCTCTGGAGGACAGTGCAAAGCTGCCTGAATAATGGTCTGTTTTGACAAGGATAAGGGTGTCCTCGATTTTAAGGATCTTGCAACACAAAACCATGGCCTCCTACTCAAATTCGTAGCCAAGCTCCATCAACCACCTTCGACCAACTGGCAAAGATGGTTCCATCGCATGTATGTCTCTGGTGTTGGAAGGGAACTTGGAGAGCTGCATCATCTTGACACACATATCTGGTAATCTCTTCTGTGGCTGCTGCCTGAGTTCCACTAGTGCACACGAGTGCACCTGGGTAATGGCGGCAGCACATCATTTTGGTTTGATCACTAGATTGGAGAGCGATCGTTTTCTGAAGTGTTCCCAGTTCTATTCTCTTTCACCAAGAATCCACAGCTATCTGTTGGGAAGGCCTTTGTTAATGGCTCATGGGATCTCTCTCTACACCAACGACCGTCTTCTGCTGGAATCTTTGGCTGTGATCAACAACACCTCCTCCCCTGACAGGCATGGAATCGGGATTGGCCTACAATCATTCTCCTCCTCAGCCTTCTATGGGTGGACGATGGAACAGCGCCCACTAGATGAGTTCGCTGACTACATCTGGTCCAGCGCCACGACGCCACGCGCCAAGCATTTTCTATGGCTGCAGCACCGTGATCGCCTGCCTTCCGCGATGTTGCTTCATCACCACAGCATCATTGACTCAACACTCTATGCTTACTGTGCTGCACACGAGGATCAGGATCACATCATCATAAGGTGTGCACAAGCTAAACGTATCTGGCGTGCCCTATGCTGGGATTGTGCTTCGCACCTTGTGTCCTTCCGAGACCTCTGGCACATCCTGCAACTCCATGATGATGCATCACCCAAGGTGCGCTCAACCATCATCACGGCCATTACCTGGAACATCTAGAAAACATGGAATGACTTGGTTTTCAATGGGATCGTTGCCTCGGCGAACGCATGCATCCATGCAATCGCGTCGGATATTGATCTCTGGGTTCACCGCACTAGGAACGCGGATTCTCTCTTTCTCAAGGCGTGGAGTTCATCTCTTTGTAATATACCATAGCTAAATTACTCCTTCTCTCATCCCCTCCTCTCATAAATCCTGTATGCAACAACTTTGTCATATTAATATAATGTTCAGGCTAGCTTCTTGCCTGCCGTAGCACCCTTCAAAAAAAAGTAGCAAATTTGATGAGTATGACAACAGATAGGACATGTTACAAGCAATAACTAAAGTGAAATGTTGCAGTCTTGCAAACGGCGAACACTAGCGTGATTACATCTTAACAACGATACTAATGCTATCAAGTAGTTGTCTTTGGAGAAAAATGCTACCAAGTAGCACTAGTAGAGAAACAACTTTCCATCTAGCAACATAAATCTCGAACGGTTTTGGACCCGGGACTAAATCCTTTAGTCCCGGGTCTAAATTTTAGAGTCTCTCAGATCCCTTTTAATCCTGGTTGGTGGTTCCAGCCAAGATAAAAGAGGAGCTTTTAGTCCCGGTTGAAGCCACCAACCCAGATAAATGAGCACGGAACCCATTAGTCCTAGCTAGTGGCTCTAACCAGGACTAAAAGACCCCTTTTAATTTCGGTTGGAGCCACCAAACAGGACTAAGTATTTTTACCGCTGGCGGTCCCTCTCTCCACCTTATCTTCTCTCCTCCTCTCCCCTTCTCCCTTATCTCCTCTCATTTTCTCCCTTATCTCCAGGCACAGGCGTTATCTGAATGCGCGTTGGGGGGCACGAGCGGTTGGGGCCGTGTGGCTAGCGTGGGAGCGCACGGGCCGGCGGGGCACGCAGCGGTCGGGACCGCCTCCCGCGGCCGACCTGCTAGGAGCGGCGGAGCGCCAGCGGCCATGGCCAAGGCCATAGAGCGGCGTGCGTCCTGGGGGCACGGCGGCCGCCATGGCCCGACCTCTAGCGGGGGCGCAACTCCACGCGGCATGCCATCTCCGTGACGCACGACCGGTGGCAGGAGCGCAGCGGTGGGGGGCACGAGCGCCGGGGCCGTGCAGCTGGCGCGGGAGCGCACGGGCTAGCGGGGCATGCAGCGGCCGGGACTGCCTCCCGCGGCCGGCCTGCTGGCGGCCATGGCCAAGGCCATAGAGTGGCGTGCGGCCTGGGGGCATGGTGGCCGGCACGGCTCAGCCTCCAACGGGGGCGCGGCTCCCCGCGGTGCGCGATCGGCGGCGGCAGCGCGACGGTGGAGGGCACGAGCGGCTGGGGCCGCGCAGCTGGTGCGGGAGCGCACGGTCCGGCAGGGCACGCGGTGGCCGGGACCACCTCCCGCAGCCGGCCTACTAGAGGCGGTGGGGTGCCGGCGGCCGTGGCCAAGGCCATGGAACGGCGCGCAGCCTGGGGGCACGACGACCGATGCCGCCCGGCCTCCAACGGGGGCGCGGCTCCTCGCGGCATGCGACCGGCGGCAGGAGCGTGGCGGTGGGGGGCACAAGCAGCGCAGCGCAAGTGGCCCTGCATGGTTTGTTTGTGAGTGAATAGTGATTCGGTAGTGCATGATTTGTGCGAATTGTTTATTGTGTATCACGTCTTGTGCGAATTGATTGGTTGTGTGTTCTTGCTCATCACTGGAGACGGCATGATTTCTCTATCTAGGTTTTGGTTAGTCTTTATGCTGAAAAAAGATTGCTACCATCTATGCTATCAAGCTCGATCTTCACAGAGGAATGCATCATATTGAAGTATAGAGCTGCATGCATCGACCAGTTCAAATAAAAACTTATATTGATAGGGAAATCTCAGTTACACTTCAACACATCCATTACTTTTCCTTATAGCACTAGTAGGGAACTGATCTTCCATCCAGATGCTTTTATCCTGGTTGACTTTGGACCCGGGACTAAAGTGCCTTTAGTCCTAGGTCAGAAACACCAACCGGGACTAAAGACCCCCCCCCTTTAATCCCGGTTGGTGTTTCTAATCGGGACAGAAGACCCCCGTCCCACGCACCCCCCCCTCTCCACCTTATTTTCTCCTCACCCTTTCTCCCTCCCTTATCCTCGCGCACCACCTCCTCTCTCCCTCCACCGCACCGTCCTCTCTCCGTCCACCGTGCCTACCTCTCCTCCCTCCCTTATCCTCGTGCTGCGCCTCCCCTTCCCCCTCTGCTCGCCCCTCACTGGCAGTGAGGAGCGGCAGTGGGGCGAGGCAAGGCAAGTGGCGGGCGCGAGCGGGCCGGCGGCTGGCAGGCACGGTGCGGGCGAGCGGGCGGGTGAGCGGAGGCGGAGCAAAGGCGGGCGGAGGCGAAGCCGAGGTGGGCCCATTTTTTATTTTGTTTAACTTTTTAGTCCCGCTTGGTAATACCAACCGGGACTAAAGGGGGTCTTAGTCATGAGTGAATGAACCGGGACCAAAGGACCCCCCCCCCCCCCCGTCTCAAAAATTTAGTCCCACTTGAATTTTCGGGATCTATGGCACTATCCAACCGGGACTAAAGCCGCGTTTTCCACCAGCGTAGGAAGGAAGAATATTGAGATGTCGCTTGTCCTCTGTATCCACAGTCACCTGCTTGATACGTGTTAAATTATGTAAAGGAACCTTTGGAGAACATTTGCAAAAAAAAAGCTATGCACTTTTGAATTCTCCAACTGGCTGTGGACTAAATTGTAGTAAATCACAAGTAAATGGAGCCAGTCATCTGCTCCCATGTGTTTTGAAAGGTCTCATTTGTATTGAATCTGTGATCCTCTTCCCCACCAACCACCTTAAGTCTATTGTCATCCTAGCATAAACATTGGCTGGCTATTAATTTGCTTTCTAGCCATTATTGTTATTGCCTCTCATGCTCAGATGTTTTACAAGTATGCATGCCTCTCCCCTCTTCTGTAAAAAAAGCCATCGCATTTTCCTAGCTTGATCTCTTCCTGTGCCATCTTCACCTTCGCCGCTGCTTCATTCACGCACACCCAGCTTGGAATGAGAGGTACCAACAAATTAACTGTGTGGCTCATATTTTCCACCTGTCACCAAAAATTTTAAATCCACTTGAATAAATTCCACGGTTTTGGCATTCACGGGTGTTCATAACACATATCAACAAAACGATGAGATAGTAAGATATTGAGGTAGCAATGGATGGCAAGCTTGAACCTAATCCCTTAGTTTTACCATGCCTAACGGGAAGATTTAATTTGCATCAATACGGTACTAATAGATTGAACTTCATGGTAAATATATGAATTTGTGGATAAAATAAACAAGTCAAATAATCGAACATTGAAGAAAACATATATAGTTCCAAATAACCATAGTAGTACATAATATTTTGAATCAATAAGGTTGAGATTTATTGATTTTTGCAATGGTGAATAATTTATAATTTAAATCTTGGGTGGAGTCTACAAACTGCATGGAGTCTACCATTTTGTTCTGACATATATACAGTACTCCAATAAGGTAGTAAACAACTAATCATTAGGGATATTGGCGCTGCCCAATGCTTATTAGAAAGGTAGTAATAAATAATCTACCTATTATCTTAGTTTTTCACCAATAAAAGAAGGGCAACAGAAGTCATAGAAATTGCCACATTAGCGAGGGCAAATTATCCATATACTTGTTTATAAAGTACCCACCCACTAGTCCACTACCCTTCCACAAATAATTATGCCAAAATACCCCATATACCTACTTCTGCATAACCCACCACTACCATAATGCAAAACTAAGCCAAGCTATGCGCTATTGAATTCTCAAACCGGCACGTATCTGAATTTGGGATGGAGGGGTATTCTTTATTTAGCATGTGCCCATGCGGCCTCGACCAACCATCCTTTTCTAGTCCTGCGGGCAGCAAGCTTGCAGCGCCCACGAATAAAAATAAATTGGGACCATGTAGCCTGTTGCTTCAGTACCTTGTGCCACTCTGATCGATATCGCATCTGCTTATGACCATATAGTAGTCAATAAGCTGCAGGTAGGCTAGCTTTCATTGTCGTTCCGCACTGCAGGACTGCAATCCTGCCTAGTACATGCATAGAAATCAACTAGCTAGAAATGGGAGGTATCGGAAGTTCCTAATCACTACATGCAAGCTTTTTCTCTGAGGATTCTAGATGCATCGTCTAATGAACGTAGATGAGGAAAGGTTGCTATCATCCATTTATCTCACATCACATCAAGCTCTCAGGACGCTTCACGGAGGACTCATGGCTATGGATTTTGTTGTGCCGAACATGGGGTTGAGGCTTCCAAGAGGAAGCGGAACCTTTTGGCATGCTCACCGCCTCTTGCTTGGCACTCGGCACCTGCTGGCTGTAATGTGCACGCTGCCCACTGGTACCTGGTACCGTTCGTGCTGCCGGTTTGGCGGGCACTAGAAGACAAAAAGTTCCGGGTCTAAATTTTATAGTCTCTCGAAACCCTTTTAATCTCGTTTGGTAGTTTCAATCAAGATAAAAGTGGAGCTTTTAGTCTCGGTTGGAGCCACCAACCCTAATAAATGAGCATAGAAACCATTAGTCCCGGTTGGAGCCACCAACCGGGACTACATATTTTTACCGCAGGCGGCCCCTCTCTCTCCACCTTGTCTTCTCTCCTCCTCTCCCCTTCTCCCTTATCTTCTCTCATTTTCTCCCTTATCTCCACATAGGCGTTATCTGAGCGCGCAATGGGGGGCACGAGCGACCCGGGCCACACGGCTGGCGTGGGAGTGCACGGGCCAGCGGGGCACGCGGCGGTCGGCCTGCTAGGGGCGGCGTGGCGCTAGCGGCCGTGGCCAAGGCCATGGAGCGGCACCGGCCTAGGGGCATGGCGGCAGGCGCGGCCCGTCCGGCCAGCGGGGGTGCGGCTCCCCGCGCGCACGACATCCGCAGGAGCACGGCGGTGAGGGGCATGAGCAGCCAGGGCCGCGCGGCTGGCGCGGGAGCACACGGGATGGCGGGGCACGCGGCGGTCGGGACCACCTCCCACGGCCGGCCTGCTAGGGGTGGCTGGGTGCCGACGGCCGTGGCCAAGGCCATGGAGTGGTGTGCGGCCTGGGGGCACAAAGGCTAGCTCGGCCTCCAACGGGGGCACGGCTCCCCACGGCACGCGATCGGTGGCAGGAGCGCGGTGGGGAGGGGCACAAGCGGTCGGGGTTGCGCGGCTGGTGTGGGAGCGCATGGGCCAGCGGGGCACACGGTGGCCGGGACCGTTTTCTGTGGCCGGCCTGCTAGGGGCGGCGGGGTGCCGGCGGCCGTGCCCAAGGTCATGGAGCAGCGCGCGGCCTGGGGGCACGGCAGTTGACGCCGTCCGGCCAGCGGGGGCGCAGCTCCCCGTGGCGTGCGACTGGCGGTGGGAGGCACGAGCGGCGCAGCGCAGGTGGCCCGACATGATTTGTTTGTGAGTGAATAGTGATCTAGTAGTGCATGATTTGTGCGAATTGTGTATTGTGTATCAGATTTTGTGCGAATTGATTGGTTGTGTGTTCTTACTTGTGTGATGATCATGTGAGATGAGCATATTTTTTTTGCTTCAATTTGTGAAGCATCAATTGTTTCTTGCTCTTGATTTGGTTGTCTCGGTGGTGAAGTTGGAGCTGAGGTGGTACGGTGGTCGAGGCAGAGCTGTAGGGGTGGCGGCGCGAGCAGGCAAGACGGAGGGCGGCCCACTTTTTTTTATTTTTTCGGAATACTTTTAGTTCCGGTTGGTGCTACCAACCGGATCTTTAGTCCCGAATGATTAGTCCTGGTTGGATTTTCAAGACCTATATGTCTCTCCAACTGGGATTAAAGCTCAGTTTTTCATCAGTGTAGTTGTCAATAAAAGGTTGTATGGTGCAACATATAACTCAATAAATTCCAATCCCAGTACATATTATTTAGGAGGCACACCTGGATACACAATCCAGTTCTCAGATAAGATTTACAAAAGATGATGGTAACTGATTGCAATCAAAAAATTAATGGCGTTGCCTTTGATCAAGGAACCTTCCTGCCCGTGAGACTCACACGCAGCTAACCAGACGACGTCTGAACTGGAAAAAGCAGAAACCGCTAATGGAAGCGTTTCATAGCACCAACCACAGCACAAGCAAAAGATGCTAAAATATCCTATGCAAATTGGGGAGCACGCAGCAATCTCTGTAGATTGCGTCAATCAGTCGATGGCGATTATCGGCAATTCCGCGTGTCGCCTAGCATTTGGGGAGATCAGACGGCGGAGGCAGCAGCTTCTCTTTAGGCTTGTCTCCGTCCAGCACCAGCCATGCCATTTTCAGGCCCCAGCTGACGTGAACCTCCAAGTGGCAATGCATGAACCACACCCCTGCACACACGACTACTGTTAACATTCTCCAAGAAGCTTGGGTTATCCCAAACCAAAGTCACTTTGCTTCCTCATCAGATCGTTGCTGATCTGGCACAGTTAGTATGTCACGGTAATTTTTGAATTCTTACCTGGATTGTCTGCACGGAACCGGATGGCCACCCAGCCGCCGGCCGGCACGCCGACGGTGTTCCGCTCGACGGGGTCGACGAGGTTGTACTGGGCCGGGTCCTTGACGGGGTCGAAGTTGCCGAAGCCTTGGCCAACGACGAAGAAGTTGAAGCCGTGGAGGTGCAGCGGGTGGCTCTCGTTGCCGAGGATGCTGGTGCCCTGCATCACCAGCTCCACGCTGGTGCCGTACGGGAGCACCACCAGCTTGGTCCCGTTGGACACGTTGGTGTTGTTGGGCGGCGTCCCCGTGTAGTTGAACGGGATCAGCGGCGCCGCCGGGAAGTTGGGCGAGTACACCCCGTTGGACCTGCCGGTGAAGTGCGCCTGCAGCAGCGCCGTCGTTGGGAGCACGAAGGAGACGTTGTTCACGGACGCCGCGAACCGGGTGTCGTTGGTGGGGCCCTGGCACGTCCCGTTCACGGCGCACGGGTGCGTGCCCAGCCCGACGGTGAAGAAGAACCGCCGGTCCACCTCCCGCGGCACGTCGGCGGGGTACTCCGCGGTGGCGAGGCTGCGGAGCTTGCCCGTGAAGTTGGCGACGAAGCTGGTGTCGTTGATCTGCGGCAGGGTCGGCTTGAGGATCGGGAGGTTCTTGTTGAAGGCCGCGGGGGAAGGGGAATTGGGGTCCTCGTACTCGAGGATGCCGGCGACGGTGGTGTTGTCGAAGGTGCCCGGCCTGGCGGTGGAGTAGGGCGCGGCCAGCATGTAGTAGTTGGCGGCGGGGTACGACGGCTTGGTGGTGAGGAGCACGTTGGTGGTCTGCCCCGGGGTGATGATGAGGGTCTCGACGGTGATGGGCTTGATGTAGACCGCGTCGACGTCGACGATGGTGAGTGGGTGGCCGGCGATGGAGAAGAAGAGCTCGTCATTGAGCGCAGCGTTGATGATGCGGAGCATGTACGTCTTCCCTGGCTGCACCTTCAGCTTGAACGTGTCTGCATATAAACGACAAAACAATAATAATGCAAGCCGTCAGCTCAGTGAACCATGCATGCTGCTCGCGTTGGGGCCATGCATCTCCAACCTTTAGCAGAGCAGTTGTAGAGCGGCCCAGGGAGGCCGTTGATGGTGAAAGCGTCGGAGACGTTGGGGCCTCCGCCGGTCTGGAGCGCCTGGCTGATCACCGCCTCCGTGTCCGCCTTCCACCACTCGCCGAAGATGACGGGGACCTCCTTGTAGGGCGCCGGGAACGGGTAGGGGACGCCGGGCTTGGGTAGGATGACGATGGGCCCGTAGACGGTGGCGCGGAGCCAGGAGATGTGCGCGTGCCACCACAGCGTGCCGCGCTGCCCCGTGATGGTGAACTTGTACACGTAGCTCTGCCCGCTCTGGATCGGGCACTGCGTGATGTACGCCGGCCCGTCCGCCCACCCGCTCCGCAGCTGCCGGACGCCGTGCCTGCGTCGTCCATGAAGCTCGCCGGTGATCAGCCAGCCGGTCGCCGCAGCCAATGCGTGCTCGTGCTACTACGAGCTAGACGTGAAAGGTGGCAGGCAACCAGGCATGAGCACGTACCAGTGGATGCTCATGTTGTAGGGGACGTGGTTGACGACGCGGACGACGACGAGGTCGCCCTCCCTGGCGAACACCGTCGGCCCCGGGAACAGGCCGTTCACCGTCACGATGCTCTTGCTGCTGCACAGCCGCGTCACGCTCGTCATTTGCACCTGCATTTGTCGCAACATTAATTAACCGCATCTAATTGCAACTACCAAATAGTACGTTGATGTGGGAGGACGCATCGATCATGCTTGCTCTGTTTCTTGCTGCACACTTACATCGAACTGATACTCCCTAATGGCGCCCTCCGCCACGTCAACGGAGAAGAGCAGGACGAGCACAGCGACGAGGACGCAGTAAGGGAGAAGCAGGTAGGAGGTAGCCATTGCTGCCTTTCCTCAAGCTCTCGATCAGCCGGAGAGACACTTGACGACGGCTGATGACTAGCACTCCTTGGCAACAATGGCTAAGGACGACTGATCGCTGTGTCTGAGATGGCAGTAGATGTTCCTATATATAGTAGATGTTGGAAGAGCGGGCACGAGAGAGAAGATGATTAGCATGTACGCTTGCTTCCAGAACTTTTTGGCTATGCATGCGCGTAGTTCAGATGTTTATTGTGCAGAGTTCAGTAAGCTTTGTTTGGTGCAGGGTTGGTTATTGAGCACGATGTCGCCGCAAGGCAACACTGCCGGCGGGGCCCGTGCGGAATGGCTTAGCGACTATAGATAGTAGCTTCGGAGTGTGGCTAAAGTCAACCACCCTTCTGTTTACATGTCAATCTTGTGTTCTTGACCACCCTCATATTTTAGCCTTTTTCATGACTTAGTTAACACGCAGAATGTACACCGTACCATTACTATACCTGAAAATAATGGAATTACCAATGGATATTTGGTACGGCAGAAAGGTTAGTTCACTGCATTGATTTCTTATTGACTTGAAACACACAATATTGTAAAAAAAAATTGATTCAGACAGCTTTTGCTTTCAGGACAAAAAAAAAAGGAAGAAATAGCCACAGAACCTGCTATTTTACGCTAAATTAACCGATATGAAGTGCCATTTACTCAATTAAAAAGAAAAAAAGAAAAGCACATGTTTAGCAAGAAATTCTACACTTCACTTTCCTACCGATGTTGAGCTAACCACACATTGACACACACAGCACAAGAAGCATGCTACTTTCACCAGGTCTTGGGTTTGCTGGGCTTACTTCACCTACCACCCGGCCCCTCAAACCCCCCAGATAATGTGTTCAAATCAGGAGTAGTTGCAAATTCCAGCTGCCCCGGAACAAAAGGTCAGAGGCGACCCCAAGTGGCCCAGTTGAGGATCACAGCTTTGCAGGGCTCCTAACATATCCTTGCATGCCAAGGGATCTCGCCGGAGCCAGTGAGGACAGCGACCAGAGAGAGCTGGGGGAGGATCGGAGGCCGGTCTTGTTCCGGGACCGGCCGCCCATTCGCATCGCCGGCCAGGCGTGGCGCATGATTAGGGAAAGGGTATAGTGTGTGATTGTGTGAACCAGCCAGCCAACCAGGAGATGAGATCCGTGGCGCTGAAGCTGCGCCGGTTAGCGGGTCACCGAGAGCCGTGCTCGAACTGTTGCTCTTTTCGGCAAGTCTCCAAAGGGGGAGAAGGATGCCTCACCCAACTGGCCCTATTGCTTTTCCTTGCTGTGTGGTAGACGTGAAAAATCAGCCATGTTGTCTAGTTTGTTATTCTATACGTATATTATATGTTCTATATTTGATGAGACATTCTTCTTTCAAAAAAAATTTGATGATACATTGAAATGCATACTCTGCACGCGTCTACTTACTCTAAAAGTTGGGTAGGTATACGTTCTTCTGATGCCAATTTCGAAGTTCCCTTTGGTACTCACAGCATCGTCAGGTGCTTTCCAATTTCCATCGGGCACACGTTCTTTTTTACAGTTTTTTTTCCAGCAGTCCATGATAGATGCCTTGACACAGATGAAATGATTTGCGGGGGGAAAAAAGGATGCTGTGTTGTTATGCAATCATAGACCCGGGAAGATGCTGAATGGAAATTTTGGATTCCTTTCCATGGAAAGGTTTCAGTAATGTTCAAGTCTCGTCTCACGGCCATATCTTGGTGAAGGTTGACTAAGACAAAACGTGAATCTGCTGTCAGATTAATCACTAATAAGAGGGTCAAGTATGAAAAGTCAATGGAAATGTTTTACGTTGGAATAAGACTGCCCGGGATTATGATCTGACAGTTCAGCACTCTTATCACTCTCTTTCATCTTGGAAACCTTGGTTGAAACGATCCTATGGCTCGGCCACCTCAATGTAGAACCCCGAACAAGATCATCTTGGTGAACAACCTCGACCTCCTCAAGCAGCAGCCAGCAGCTATGCAATCTGTGCAACCTGCTCCATGTTGTCTCTTGATCGATCGGGTCCACAGTGTTTTTTTTTCCCCAATAGGCCTTGATCAGGATGTTGGTTAAGACAACAGCATAAAAGGATATCAAGCTTAGTATGTGCAGATGTGAGGTTGTCCGATTTGCTGAAGTGCGTGCACACATATAAAACTTCTGTTACTACTAAGTAAGAAATAGAAGATGAAGGACAGCTGAATAGGCCACAAACTGTGCTGTTTGAAATTGTTTGGTGAGCTTGTTGTTCTTGGTGATTTGAGCAACGTTATACATTTGGATCAATGCGAGCATTTTATGGACTTGGATGCGATACAGGGTGGTTGTAGTATTAATATTCTAGCATGTTGGCTTTGTAAATTGTATACCGCAGTGTGGAAGCCTTAAAACAAAGTGAGCTACGAGTCAATTATGTGTATCTGAAATATAGAGGGTGGTAGACATGAACGAGGATTTGAACATTGAATCGATTATTTGAGCACTAAGATGGTTCCAAATAAAAAGTTTGAACTATAAAGTTGTACATCTCATTAAGATCTACAATTTACATATAAAGTTTATCTCCGTCCGAGTTCATATGAAAAGGTTATGATTTTTTTAAGATGTGCTGCGGAAATTCCGCCATTTGAATTGGCGGTTAGGTGGATCCAAGGTAAATTCCATCGTTTTAACCGGCTATAGCGGCTATAGCCGTTTCAAACAGCTGTATGCATATAAATTTGTAATTCTTTTTATCAAGACATGTATTTTTGCAAAACACTAAAATAAAAAAATCACTCTCTAGCGTGCCCCTGGGCCGGCTGGTGGACGCTGTGGTGGGACTGCTAGACCAAGAAAGACCAAGTGTCACTGGTGGGTGGCTGGGCCTTCGGTCCTTGGGCTTTCCCGGGACACATACGCGGAAGATGAAGAAGAGGCAATTCGGGCACTTTGTAATCGTTGATGTTAAAAACCATCTGACAGGCATGGATGGCGTAACAGAAGAAAATTGCAACCCAATATCATAAAAGGACAGGTGATTTTTGTGATGACTGCTATATGGGTCTAAAGAAAATTGCAATGGCAAATAAAAAAATAGCCCAAAAGGCATAGTGCAAAGTGCAGACTCATGCTGTCTCGACAAAAGAGCACGAAGTGCAAACTCATGCCGTCTCGGCAAATGGAATTAAATATCGCGACCTTATCAGGGAACATCGTAGTGCAGATCGCCGAGAGAAACACTTCTGTCAGTATAGTTAAAAAAACAGAAGCCTCAACTATGTGAGTCGACAGAAGTTCAGAGTCTGCATGGGAACCAAATCATCACGAAGGAACTCTTTTATACAGCCTTCTGATGCCATATGTGGGGTGGAGGGGTTGATGCAATGTACAGATTGAAGTTGTCAAGGTTTATGTTGGCACAACATTTCCCAGGGATGATGGATTGGCATCTGAAACTTCAGCACTCTTGTCGCTCTCTTCAACCTGGAAACCTTGTTTGAAACGATCGTAATTAGTAGGCTCAGCTGTCTTAAATGGGCGTTCCCCTAGTACCCGGACTAGATCATCTTGGTGGAGAACCTCCTTCTCAAGCAGCAGCTCTGCAATCTGTGCAACCTGCTCCTTGTGCGTCTTGATCAGGTCAAGAGTTTTTTCATAGGCCTTTGCCACCCATTCCCTCACCTCAGTGTCAATGATGGATGCAGTCTCGCCACCATATGGCTTGCTCATTCCAAAACCATCCTCCCTTTGAGGGAAAGAAAGAAGCCCAACCTTTTCACTGAAACCGTATACTGCAACCTGGGCATAAGTCATCTTGGTGACTTTCTCCAGGTCATTTTGAGCCCCAGTAGAGATTTTCCCAATCAAAACCTGAAACATAGAACAGTTGCATCAGTTGCTAGATCACTTGAAAATTTGGTCATACAAAGATCTACCAAAATGTTGAGTACCTCCTCTGCAGCTCTACCACCTAGCGTCATGCATGTCATGTCAAAAAGCTGCTCTTTTGTCATCAAAAGATTCTCACTAGGGACATATTGAGCAAATCCTAAAGCAGCTGTGCCACGAGGAACAATTGTAACTTTAAGAAGCGGTTCTGCATGCTCCAAAAACCATCCAGCGACAGCATGACCAGATTCATGGTACGCAACAGTTTGGCGCTCCAGCTTGCTAATAACCTGCAAATAGCTCAACAAGATATAACTGCCACCAATAAATGGGAATATCTTAGCATATTTCCATGCACACCTTATTCGCCTTTCAGTTTGAATATTTTAACAAATGAATAGCATTTTTTTTCAGTGTGTTGTGCATTTAAGGGGACAAGGATGTGGATTATAACTTTTGTGCGTATCGGTTTAGCATAAGAAAAGTAGCAAAACAATATAATTCCAAAAGGTACCTTGTTTTTCTTCTCCAAGCCTCCAATAACCCTGTCAATAGCAGCTTCAAAATGCTGAATCGTTATCTGTGCATCCTCGCTCCTTGCGGCAATTAAAGCAGCCTCATTACAAACATTAGCAATATCAGCCCCAGCAAACCCAGGTGTCAAAGCTGCTAATCTTTGAGAATAAAATGATGGCTCCTTGTCCAGCTTAAGTTTTTTAAGGTAAATGCGAAATATTTGATCACGACCATTTATGTCTGGTTTATCGATGGCTATCTGACGATCAAATCTCCCTGGTCTGAGCAAAGCCTTATCTAGGATGTCAGGTCTGTTTGTACCAGCAAGAACAACAACTCCAGATGTTGTTCCAAATCCATCCATCTCTACAAGCAACTGGTTCAATGTGCTTTCACGCTCATCATTTCCCCCAGAGAATCCCCCACGACCCCTTGCACGACCAATTGCATCGATTTCATCAATGAATACAATACTAGGTGCACATTGTCGAGCTTCTTGAAATAAGTTCCGAACCCTGGATGGTCCAACACCAACAAACATCTCCATGAAGTCTGAACCGGAAACAGACAAGAAGGGCACATCAGACTCTCCTGCAGTAGCTTTAGCAAGGAGTGTTTTCCCTGTACCAGGGGGACCCACAAGAAGAGCACCCTTTGGTATTTTAGCTCCCAGTTCTTCATATTTCTTGGGATTTTTCAGGAAATGCACAAATTCCATTATTTCTTGTTTCGCTTCATCACAACCAGCTACATCCTTAAAGAACACCTGCAACATAATACAAATACAAGTATTACTAGAGACTAAGAGAAGCACCATATGTACATGATATTCTTCAACTTTGATGATGATGTGCCAAGCCATGACCCCTGAACAACTACAAACCTTATAGCACTATGAAAGCGCAAACTTTTCATTAAAAATGAGAAAATATCAAGCGTCAGATTCTTTTTTAATAGCCATGGAATGAACAGCAAACAAAAACTAACCTTGTTTTTTGAATTTTTGTCCATCTTTGTCACTTGAACTTTTCCAATACTAAAAATACCACGAGCTCCACCCCCAGGACCCCCAATACTAATACCACCTTTCATCCTTTTCCCCACCACATAAATTAATCCAACAAGCAAAGCTGTTGGGACAAACCTCATCAATTCCTGGAACCAATTAACTTCAGAAGTATAGGTTACTGGAACATAAACATGTGGATCTCTCCCCAATGCTTCCTGGGCCTCTTCTAACTTCTCTTCAAAGGAGTCTACGCTTCCAATGTTAAAGTAGTACTTGTACTTGCTAGGAGTCTCTCTACCAGGGAGATGACTGGTTGTGATATGGATATCACCGTCCTGGCCTTGGTTGCTTGAGGGTGAACTCCTAACATAAACTTTTGCAACTGATTTGTTTGAAACAACAATGTGATCAACTAACCCTGGTTCCAATAACTTGTTCTTGAATTCTTGGAAGCTTATCTGCAAAAGTTGAAGGAAATGATCCTGATAATGGTCTAATAAACTAGAGAAAGTGTGAGCTACACTAATGCAAAGAGGCAGGAAACCGCAGCTTATAGTAGTTTGATGAGATAAACTGATTAACAAGGAATATAAAAAAAGTAAATTAACATCATACTGTATCCGCAATGATACAGGACTAAATAAAGAACCAGCATATGCTCCCTGGGTCATAATAATCTTAAACATGGGAATGTCATCGGTTGGAAATCTCCACAAGCTTAACTATGCAGTTAGCCCTTTTCAGTTGTCTATGACATTAGGAACTGTGAATTAATCAGCATCGAGGTCATGTGTCTAGCTGAGGTGATATAGTTTCAACATTTGAACTTGGGATGGGAGTGGGACTGCCATCTGCCTGTCACCACTCAAATTGAATTCAAACGGAATGTCTATTATCACAAAATTTATACACCAGAATAAGAGATAACAACTTTTGCCTAACATTTTCAGGAATAATGGTTTGGACCTACAAGAGAGCACCTGCAACCTGCAGTATAGTTAGTCTTCTATTAACCATGACCATGTAATTTATACACAAGACTGTAGAGTTATAGGAAACAAACAACTTATAAACAATTCCAACTTATAAGCATATTTAATAGTAGATATGAGTAAGCAGCATACCTGCTGTGCGGAATTACCCCTGGGTAAGGTAGCCAACACTAGTCCAAGAAAAAGCAGAGGGGCAAGGAGTTCCTGGAATTTTTTCATGACATCCTCTTTGAAATTCCACTGAAACTTTGAATTGGAATCCTCTGAACATTAAAAAAAATTGCAACCGCGTTATGTGCATGGCTTGCACCAAATGGATCGATTACACAAAGTCTCCAAGTTGCAAACATGCCCTATACCAAAGGAAAGCAAAGCAGCATAACTTCACAAGAAAACCAAAATACATATTTGTTCTACTTCCACTGAATTGCAGTGCATCTATCCTATTTCAATCAGATACTTATGGTATAACAACATTGTAGAATTCCATCATTATCTAGTCCCCTGTCATTGCTGCGTTTTCATGATAAATATTATGCCAAAACACAGGTCACATATATAGAAATCCTCCTTGTGAGTTTGGAATCCAGTAAGGTCAATAGCTAGCTACCAACATATAGAAAGGTGGAAGCTTTCGATAATCCATATTATTTTATAAAGCACGGAACAAAATTAACATTTTTTTTCTTCCTGTACAACAGTAATGTGCATTGAACGAACTAAATTACCACTACTTACTTTTGGGGTTAGACTTGTCACTCCCATCCCCCTTTGGCTCCTCCTGTTTCTCCTTTGGATGGTACTTCTCGTAATCTAAAGCCGAAAGAGGCACGTTATATACACTGAAGATAAACCGACCAAATGATTATCCAAACCAGCAAAGAAAACTCACTCTTGTTGGACCCATCGGAGAAGAGCCGCCGGAACTGCGAGCTGGCGAGCAGGAACCTCCAATCCCCGAGCTTCCCTTGCCCGGTGGGCGCCGCCGCCCGGCTCCCCAGCGCTGACGTCAAGTAGCTGCGCACAAACCCCAATCCGCCGACATCACCGCCAGGCATCGACGGCCGCGGGGTCGGCGCCGCGCGGAGCCCGGCATACCCCTCAAGCAGAGAACCCTATGGAAAAAAATTAGGGATGACACGTCCGAAGAAAACCGAGCTGGGCACGGAAACGTGCGGGGGCGGGCTCGAACAGCGACCTACCTGCCGCGGCGGCCGGGTGGAGCGCGCGGACCGGGCGAGGGCGCGGGAGAGGGAGGAGAGGCTCATGGCGGCGATGGTGCGGAGGGCATGGGAAGGGAGGGAGGGAGAGGGCGTGCCCTAGGGTTGGGTCTCCCGATCCTCCGGCGATCGCGTGGGAGGGTGACGAACCGACGAGACGGCGGGTGGCGAAATGGCGGCGGCGGAGGCGGACGCGGCTCCGCTTGTTTCGTTCGCGTTTAACGAACGGGCGGGTCGACACGTTGAAGGGTTCGCCGCCATCTAGCAGATATGCGTCGATGATTTGGATTACGTGGGTTAAAACCAGCTTTGAGCTCGAGTTAAGCTGTGATTTTTACCTGCCGCCTGCAGCAGAGCAGAGACAGAAAAAGGTGGGCTTGCGGCAAATTAGAAGGACGAAGTTAACGCGCGACCGTTCGCGCAGGCTAACGCGCGACCCCTAATTCATGTTGCAGTACGGTAGTACGCGGGAGCTAATTGTTTTCCTTTTTTGTTCTAATTTAATCAGTCAGTGTATCATCTACTTGCATGTGCGCTTACCAACAGGAGCGGCAGCATGGTGCAGGATTGTGTCAATGTGTTATTTTCGTTGGTGACATCAGCCATGAAAATATTTATATTTTCTTTAAATGACCATTACTCTTTCAACAAGTGTCTTTAAAATGAGATCTACAAAACAAGATCCATATATGATATGTTTTAAAATTATTTTATGCGGCTGGTATATATACATCCTGATATCTTATGTAGAGGTAACATATAAAACTTATACAATGATTATGTACCAACTTCTATTGTATGTCTACTAGTTTAGTAATAAATTTATATAGAAATAAATGTATCAATTTATACAAAGATTGTGCAACAACTCATGTGCAAAGAATAATAGTATGTTGTATATGTTTGGTAGTAACTTATACAGAGACAATGTGTTTACTTATGTAGATAGTTCATAGAGACAATATAATGGAGGATAAAAATTATTCTAATCAATTTATCTACATATAATGTTGAGAGGTTTATATATAAGTTGTCACGTATGTAATACATAAAGTAGCTACTGTACTTTTAATATAAGTTGCTAGATTATAAAAACTATTTCAAAACATTGCATCATCGATTTTGTTTTATAGATCTTATCGTAAAAAATACGATGGTGCGATCAGAATTGAAAATAGACAATTTATGAGAAAGTTATCGCATTTTAGAGAAGTAAAAATTGAAAAGATTCTCGTGGGCCATGATGGTTCATCTCCTTGCCGCCTGGCTACAGCAGGCCCTGCAGGTGGCGCGCTCGCGCATTGGCGCTCCTTAGCTTTTTTTTTTTTCCAAATTAGAAAGAAGGTTCGGCTTTAGCCCGTAAGCCTAAGTGAAAGCCCATAAGCCCACGACTCAACGCACGACCAAGAAAATTGGGCCACGTACTCGACAACCATGGAAAGCCCAAAATAATGCTTCTCCAAAACAACGGGTTCTTGGGTGGGGGTTCCGGAAGCTGTAGGAATTTCGTACAATAACCCAACAACCCAGCTTACAGTAAAAACATCAGAAATTCAGAGGCTCACTGATGAAGTGATGAGCCGGAGAATGAAGTTGGAAAACCAAAGGTTGAAGAAGAAAAATACGCTTTTAAAACTCTTTTATTTATCCTTGAGGGACCGGTCGGTTTTGTTCGCGTTATTCAGTTAACGGCCTGTCGAATTTCTATTCCAGTTGAATATGTACCCAACCAAGTCACAACTGAGCAATTGACTGGATATTGGGATTTCCTTGGTTCGGTGTGAATTACTGCAGCAGAGACAAAAATAGGTGGGCTTGCGGCAAAATAGAAAGAAGGCTCGTTTGGCCCGTAAGCCTAAGGGAAAGCCCATAAGCCCACAACTCAACGTACGACCAAGAGAATTGATTGGGCCACCTACTCGCCAACTATGAAAAGCCCAAAATAATGCTTGTCCAACCAAAACAAGTTGGGTTCTCCCAGCTTACACAAAAGCATCAGAAATTCAGAGGCTCACTGATGAAGTGATGAACCGGAGAATGAAGTTGGAAAACCAAAGGTTGAAGAAGAAAAATACGCTTTTTTTTAACTCTTTTATCGTTGATGAGGGACCGATTGCGCCGTTATTCAGTTGAAGGCCTGTCGAATTCCTATTCCAGTTGCATGACGCGTGCATTGGGATTTGCTGGATTCTGTGTTGCCCTGCTCTTAGCTACGCTACACCCGACTCTTGCACCCTGTTGATACGTACTTGTGCCGTACACAACTTATGTTCTTGGTGGTGAGCATGATGTGTAAGACACGCCGCCGAAGTTGGGACTTTCTTCTTCTTGCTCTGAGCCAATCTTCCTTCGTGCCTCTACATCGTGATTTGCCAATTACCCTAAAAAACATCCTGATTTGCCAACTACTCTCTCAGTCCTAAATTGTAGGTTGTTTTAATTTTTCTAGATGTACATATGTTTGTATGCAACTAAGTGCATATCTATGAATCTAGGACCTATAATCTGTAATTTGAATCGGAGGAAGTATTTTTAAGCGCCGCCAACACACTTGGACACGCAACGGAGATGCCTTCGTATATCCATCATCCAGTCGGCAGGTCACCAGCATCACAAAGCTGAAGGCCAGCACACGGACACGTCGCCTCTGGTTCCGTCACAAACGTCCCAGGATCCCAGCGCACGAGCAATTGACATGGTAATGGATCATATTGGTCCATCGATCTATCCGGTCAATTCAGCAAAGCTATCGGATTCATCCATGGAACCCTTGTTGGTTGGCAGCGATCGGTCGATTCGTGGCGCGGCTAGCGACCGTGGACTTGGATTACGAGGTGCTGTTGGGGAAAACAGACGAGTCCTAGAACGGGGACAGCACGTAATGGCGAGAGCGACGCGGATGCGCTGGATGGGGACGGGTAAACCACTGCGCACGCCGCACGGGCAACCAATTTTTACCTGAAAATAAACGGCGAGGTCTTGTAACGTCGGGGTAGAAAGGGAAGAACTTCTTGTGGGGGCACGCATTGGCACTTGTGATTTACACTTGAAAAGTGCTAGCCTTTTTCACCACTGGCGCTGCACCAACTTAGGTAGCTTGGCTCCAGTGTTGTAGCTTAGTCACTTGGGTTATTCTCACCTGCAACATAATCACTGGGGTCCCGGGTCTTTGATCCCCGTTGCTATCTATGCATGTATATGTATAGTTATAAGTATATACTCCGCATACCCTATTCCTAGACGAGCTTGTTACCGGCTTCTACAGAAGCAGGGGATCAGCTTCAGGGGACCACACGAAGGGGAAGTCAGGGCACGACCAGGTCGTGGGCGGCGAGTCGCAAGTCAGCGCGGTAGCAGCCCGCGGCGGCGGCGCCGGCACGGAGGCGGTCGAGCCGTCGTCGCACGAGTCCGCCAGGTGCTGCTGCCCGTGCGGCACGGCGTCCTCCGCGCGTCCGCTTCCCGGCAGCGTGGCGGCGCGCCCTCCTCGCGCCCCGGCGTCGTCGTCGTCGCACGCCATCTGCTGGTCGTTCGGCGGCCAGGCGCCGCCGTCGTCGCTTGCGCGCGCGGCCGGGGAGGGGGTTCTGGCCTGCTTCTTCGCGGCCGCCGCCGCCGCGCCGGACAGGTCCACGGACGCCAACTGGCGGCGCGGGAAGAGCGGCTGCGGGCCGTGCAGGTGCGGGCCCTCGTACGTGACGATCAGCATCTCCGGGTCGTCCGTTGACTTCTCCACGTGCTTCTTCGCGCCGCACCGGGAGCTCGTGCACTTGTAGTAGCTCCTGCATGGCGGCACGGCAAAGGCGTGACGGCAGATTATAACATTATCAGCAACCAGTGGTTTCATTTCATCAAAATTGGCGGTCATCAACGGCATATACGGAAACAAATTTCACTCTCGCCAAGTACAGGTGGTACGCACAGATTAGAGAGTGCTAGATGATCTGAAATGTTGTTATGCTACTCAAAAATTTATTTTAAGGAGCAACGGCGGCGGAGCACACCCATCTGAACGTTCGTTCAAAGGTCAGGTCGGAGCCAGCAAAGTTTGTTTACATGCTGCAGATTATAGAGCTTTCTACATGAGGCATTTTTGAGGTGGGGGGGGGGGGGGTGGGGGGTTGGCGGGCGGTGAGCACGAAGGGCTATTATATTACACACAAAGGCCCGAGCATAAGGTTTCTAGGGGGAGAGTGTCGAGGTGACGTGGAGCATGATGCACCCAGAGGGCCAGATATTCCCCAGCGACTTGGGCAATGGAAGAGGGGGCTGGTTGATGGAGTCGAAGACCATCCTGTTGCGGCGCTTTCAGATCACCTAGAGGAGCAGGAGTGAGGCAGTGTTGAGGAGCTCCAGGCGGGGGCGGGATCACATCGAGCGCCCCGACAAGGCTGGCGAAGAGGGCGCCCGGGCACACCTCCTGCCAAACGCTAGCGATGCGGGGGCACACCTCCTGCCAAAAGCTAGTGATGCGGGGGCATGCGAAGAATAGGTGGGTGGCATCCTCAACGACAGTGCAGAAGGGGCAGATGGGGCTGCCTAGGGCACCATGACGGTGGAGGAAGTCGCGTGTGCGCGTGTTCACTTACCTGAAGATCCAGAAAAACATCCAAACCTTGATCGGGGTGAGGTTGACGTCGGAATGTGGCACCGTGCACCCTGTACTCTTGAGCATGGAGCAAAGGGTGCCGGAGCGTACGTAGGAGCGCTGTGCTACCCATGAGTAGTGAAACTATAGCCTATAGCCTATAGCCTAGTATGACTTGGTACATGTACTGTATCTTGAGGTTGCTGGAACTAAAAGGACAGCCCATCTGAAACCAACTTTTTTTAGTTAATCTAGCGCCACTTAATGAGACGTGGATGGTTGTTAGTGGTTGCCGTGCTGTGCACATCCTGTTTATGTGGGGGTCAAACCGTGATATATCTTTCTGGAGGTAGTCGAACGAATGATCGCGTGACAGGAAGGGGCAATTATTAATTGCTGGAACTATTGCTGCTCCTATTCTGGGCGTAATAACAGACAAAAATGTCGCCTTCAGGCTTCAGCTAGCCGATTTCTCTGAACATGGGAGAAGGTCTTGGCAGGTTCCATGGAAGCGTAGCACCTTTCTCAGTTGCACTGTTGCACAATTACAATTGTGCACTTTACACAGATGCCCCAGGTGGTTTTCTTTTGCGAATCCTTGCTCTTTGGACCTTCGCTGCTGGCAAGGCACTGGTACTTAGGGGTGCGTGGATCTTTAATCTGGACTAAAATTCATGTCACATCAAATATTCGAAAGCTAATTAGAAGGATTAAATATGAGCTAATTATAAAACTAATTCGCGAGACGAATCTATTAAGCCTAATTAATCCATCATTAGCACATGTTTACTGTAGCATCATATTGTCAAATCATAGAGTAATTAGGCTAATAAATTCATCTCACAAATTAGCATGTGAATTGATTTTGTAATTAATCTATATTTAATACTTCTAATTAGTATCTAAATATTCGATGTGATAGGAATAAACAACCAAACACCCCTTAATAATTAGCATTAGTGCAGCGCCAGCGGTGAATTCAGGCACCGGTACTTAATGATTCAGGCACTACTGGTGCTTGAACGGTACGGACTACATTCCATCAAAGGGGAAAGCAGGTTCTAAATGTGTTTTTAATTAGGCCCTTGTTCACTTTACTCCCAACTCCCAACTTTGACACTATGCAAAAAGAAGATTCCCCATCACATCAAACTTGCGGTACATGTATGGAGTACTAAATGTAGATGAAATTAAAAACTAATTGCACAGTTTTGTTGTACTTTGCGAGACGAATCTTTTGAGCCTAATTAGTCAATGTTTGGACAATAATTCACAAATACAAACGAAACGCTACAGTGTTGCTACAGTAATTTGGCACCTCCCAATTTGGCCAAGTAAACAAGGGCTAGCATTAGTCTAGGGGACACTATGACACGAGCTAACTGACATAGACCGTACCCTTCATTCTAATGTACTCCAACGGCCGTGTAAACAAATTACCCCTCAACACCAAACAACACCCAAACTTAGAGCACTCCAAATAGGACGTAGGATATTACGCTACTCTGGCAGTCCGAAACTGTATAAATCCATGTCTTCTATCCTTGCTTTTACCTTCGAGTTTCAGGTCTGACGATTCCCTACCAACCAATCTACTAACTCGGGATACCCCTCGATAGGTTGCCAGGTATAAAACCCTGACATCTACTGCGCCTACCTGTGATCGTTGAGATCATCGGGCGAGCTTGAGCTTGAAGGATCTCATCTTCAAAATCAATCTACTCGACGAGAAGCAAGTCGTCGAGTTCCGATTCAAAGCAGATACGAGAAGCTTGCGGGAGATCAATCGGTTGTTGGCTCGTATGCATTCAAAAAGCTGCAGCACTGGTCGCACTGCATCCTCCGTGGCTTTGTGCGTCGCTCAAGGCTGATGATCTGCTACTACTCCTCACCCGTGAGAAGGAAAAATGCCGGCGGAATTATTTTTCCGTCTCTGAGTCAAAGTCACCAACGATGCACCTTAAGCTAATTGCCTCCAGTTGCCAGATCCTATACTGAAGCAATGAAGGCCAACCAATATTCCATCTACTGCTCGTGCAGGGATCGAGGAAACTATCAGCTCGAGTACTCTCCGTGCAAGGATACTTTTTGGAGTTTCAGTACAAGTACCAGGAAGGCTACCAGGAGATCTGTTGCTCTTCACTACCATGTGCTAAAGAAATGCACGTGGGACTTCAGCATGCATGATTGCGTTGGTTTCACCAGAACGCTCGGCGACACAATAACGACTATCTAAACTTCTCGTTTCGACTACAAACTAGTTGAGAACGGATTCCACGTGATCAACAACTAGTCGGAATCGACTCCAACTAGTCGGCTTCATCAACAACCGTCGCGGCTTCACGACGACCGCCACGGCTTCGTCGACAATCGTCCACGAATCAAGCTAAGTTACTTTTTTAATTATTTTATATAATTTTTTTGGCTTGTTTTCCGCATGCAGGGCAACGCACCGAGTACTTTTTTGTGTATGCCTCTCGACGGAAATTACCCTCTAGAGCTACACTTTGCTAATTATTCCTGGGGCATGTAACCGACATCCATGAGCTTGGTACACCAAGTTACGGAGGCTATAGCCACGGGTTTTGTGCACTAAGTTCTGGAAGCTCCGCCAGCAGGTTTGGTACATCGAATTTCATAGGCTACGGCCACGGGTTTGGTGCACTGAGTGCTGGAGGCTCGCAGCGGCTGCACTCTAAGGAGGTACAAATCCTATGCGCAGCAACACGTGCTCTCCTCGCTAAAAAGGCAAAAAAGTCTCAATAACTACTTTACGCGTAATCGCGCAGTTTTTTGTCGCAATCCCGACTACTTATTTTAAACGTCTTCTCTTAGCGGTTGTTAATCTATTCGAGCAGAACATGCCTCAATTCGTGAAAGTCTCTGATCTTCTGTCATGCCTAAACACTAGGACGTGAGACAAAGATCTCCATAGCAGCAGTGTCAGTATGCGTACACGAGATAAAGATCTTACACGCAGTAACAAATGGCTAAATAGAGAATGGGAATCTAAATGTAACAGACTAACTACTCGGGAAAATATGACCAAAACAAGAGCATGACACACAATATTTACACTACATTCATCACTAAATAAATTTTAGTAGTTCCAAATTCTACAAATGTGCTACATAATGTATGTATCTCTTTTTGCAGGTCAAACTTTGGCGACAACTCTCCAGAACACTCAACGTACCTCCAATGGCTCCGCTAGCTCCCAGCTCGAGAGCTAAGTGCCAATTACTACTCGGAATACCTCCGATAGCTCCACTAGCTCTCAAGCTCGGGGGCTAAGCGCCAAATAACTACTCAACGTGGCTCCTACGGCTCACCTAGCGCATAAGCTCGAGGACTAGACGCCAAAAAAACTACTCAAAAGATGATTGGTGTGAAGACTAAAGCTCGCTGGACCCTTGGATTGATTAATTAATCATTCCAAGGCTCAGGGGCTAATTAACTACACCCAACAGTTGTTTTTTTTCAAAACAAAGGTAGAAGATTCAAGATTTTATTGACCTTCAGGCTGATTCTTCGATTCAACTTAAGGCTCGGGGGGCAATCCATATGGAGTGCGACTTTCACCGCCCTCCATATCACATTTCAACAATGAAGATTGCAAAATCAAGACGATCAAGGGCTTGAGCGCACCATAGCCTCATACAACTTTGAGGAACTTTGAAGATTCAACCAGATAAAATACTCGAGTAGCACTAAACTACTCGGCGAGGATCTGAAAAGTAGTCGAAGACTACTGCATTCGACTATGAAGCGCTTGGGGGCTTGTCGGGGATAGATCCCTAATAACCGCAAGGAAGGAAGAAGACGGACTCCTATTAGGATTGCTCTGCAATCCTACTAGGACTCATACCATATAATCCTATTAGGACTTCTCCTTATAACCGACTAGTAATCTCGCCCTCTGGAGTATATAAAGGAGGGCAGGGGTCCCTAGATCGGTAGGCCAAAACCTCATAGAACTACAACAGAGGATCAAATCTTCAACACCAAACAACACCCAAGTGCAGAGCGCAATATACAATACCCCAAACAGGACGTAGGCTATTACGCTACTCTAGCGGCTCGAACCTGTATAAATCCATATCTTGTGTCCTCACTTTTACCTTTGAGTTTCAGGTCCGACAATACCCTACCAACCAATCTACTATCTTGGGATACCCTCGATAGGTTGCCGAGTATAAAACACCGACACGTCGCTCATGGCCCCAAAGCCTTGCAGGGGCCCTTAATCATATGCTTAATCCTGTAATTATCATGTGCTTTGGAGAGAAATTAATATTGCACATAGTGAGAAATTAACATTGCACATAGTGAGAAAGATGCATGCATGCCTCTGCTTATTAAGAGTTGAGATGATATATACCTTAACATACTATCATAATGATAAAATGGTGAAGCTTAACTAGCCAACCTTAACAAAGTAGCCTAATGTATTTTTAAATGAGCTTAATGTAAAACCTGGAGCAGTGTGCTAGTGAACAAACTTTGTAAAACTGAAAACAAATTCTCAAAATGAAATGTTTCAATATTACCACCTTTTAGTCTAAACTAAGTTTAGCTCATCTTTATGTTCTTCTACAAATATATATACTCACTGGCGATGCAACGATCTAGAAATTAATAAAACTTCCTTTATTGCACTGACAACTTCAAGAACGCAATTTTCACTTCCTATATATTTTTCCTATCTTGAATCTACATAGCCTGGTAATAGATGAAACGATCATACCACTCATGTGGATTTGATATGGCTTTACTTATGCATGTGATTCTGCTACCATTCAACAAAACATATGTAGTCAGGATTTTTCTTAAAAGGATAAGAATAAACAAGCATTATTTCCATGGGACCTAACTCCATCCATGGCAATCGGCACAGGACCTCTCAAACGCTAGGGTTGGCCCTAAAAAATTGATTATAAGAATGCTACAAACCGTTGAAAAATTTTGTTGATCGAGTCTTTGTAGCTGAGCTGCAGCGCCTAATAACTGGTGAACGAGCAAGGGAGTTATGAGACGACTCTGATGAGACAGCAAATGTAAAGTCGATCGGCATGGAACAGTGCATTCGAAATCTCGAAATCTGCCGCGCATATGTGTCCCTCTCTCTGATTATTTCCTCTGCCGGCCTCTCCTTTCAGTCCAATCCAAGGAGTATCTCTTCTTGCTGGCGTCAGTACTTCGGCCTTCCCTCGGCTCCCCGCCGACGGCCTTCATGGCCTCACCTGCCATCTCCCCATCTGCTCGTCTCATGCAACGCGCTGCTGCACGGCCGCCGTGACCGTGAGGCTCTGCACCGGGCACCAACTAAGCCCAGAAACGTGTCGATGTCTAGTCTACTCTGATATCATCGGAGACCGGCGGCACACGTGCTGGTGTGCTACGCATGCGCAGACCGCGACACCGCGTGGCCGGGCGACGACGCGCACGCGCGCTAGCTGCTGCTGCCGCAGCGATTCTGCTCTCCAGCTGCTAGTCCATGTCCATGTACGCATGCATGCGGCCACACGGCTCGCTTCCACATGTGTGCGCTCTCGATCGGCCGCCGCTCGTCCCCCGGCCCCCGGGGCCCGGGCCGCCTAGTTACCTCCGGTGAGGCGGTGACATTGCCCAAACTCGCATGCGTAATTGCGTATCATTGCATGATTGCGTCGACGACGACCATGCCCAAACTCGACAGGATTTAGATCTATACAAGCGACCTTCTACCTATCGCGGATAAGCCCCCTGATCATGCGTACATGACCACTTGGCGCATGTGCAAATCTGCGATGCGATCGGTATGCCAAAGAACAACGCGTCCAAATTTGAAACTTTTTCAGTTAGGGGGGGGGGGGGGGGGGGGGGGCGGGGCAAGTGTAGTAAACGGCCAAATTTAACAAGAACAACGCTCTAGAAGGTAGAGGTAGGCACCTGGGATGGGGGTTGTTCTTGATGGACTTCTGCCCGTACTTCCTCCACTTGTACCCGTCGCTCGGCGTCTTGCCGCCGCAGCTCCTCACCTTGGTCGTGTACTTGCTCTCCGGCGCCGCCCGGCTCGCCGCTCCGAACCTGCCACTTCAATTCCATCCAAAAAGCCATGCGCGGATCATTCATCATCAGCCTCCTTGTTGCGTCAGGAATTATACTGGTCCATGGATACACGGATCGGATGCACCTACAGATGCATCGTGCTGTAGCGGCGGCTGCTCCAGGGGTAGGGCCGCGACGTCGACAGCGCCTTCTCGATGTCCCGGATCGTCGGCCCGGTGTACACGGAGCACAGGGCCCTGCTCACCGCCTCCGGCTGCGGCAGCACCTCCTCCCGCTCGGCCCCGCCGCCGCCGCTGTTGCACGGCGCGGGAGCAGCCGGCGACGACGACGCCCCCGTGTTGTCACGCGAGCAGGGCTCCGCGTCGCCGCCCGCGGGGGCCTGCTGCAGGGCGCCCAGGAGGAGGCTTTCGTCGCTGAGGAGCTCGGTTATGAGCTGCTCGTCGATCTCGCCGGGCCAGAGCGGCGCCACGTCGCCGGGGCCGGCCTGAGGGTGCAGCACATCCCCCATCAAGTGCCGGTCGGGAACTAGCAACAACCCGTGTACGGGGACGGAGTAATGGGACGGGAGGCTTTTATAGAGACGTATGCTGTGGATCCATCCACGATGCTTTTGGTTGACACAGTGGGCAGCTATCCGTTTCAAATTGTAGATTATTTTAATTTTTCTAAGTTTATAGATACTGTTATGTCTAGATATATCTATATCTAGATATATAGCAACACCTATAAACCAAAGAAGCTAAAACGACCTACATTTTGAAACGAAGGGAGTAGCCTGCACGGTTAGGTATGACTAATTAGAACAGCCTACCTGTTAATTGCAACTCTTCTTCACCGAAAAAGAGCTTCGATTTGATATCCTGATGGTAACTGAACTGGCCTGAATCCCAAAGACAGCTTAGATTTTGTAAAACATTACAAACGGCGATATTACCTTCCGGACCTTCTGAAAAATTGGATCGATTCAGTCGACAGTTCGTAGTCATCCGAACTCAATCGGATGGGCGTTGTTGTTGATTTGTCTCTAATGATCCCTCCAAATACAACATTTGTCCACTCATCCGTCTCTAGCAGTGTCCCCGCTGCCCCCCCTGCTAGCATTTCCTTTCCGTTTTGCGGCTCCCTCGCCACCGACGCCACTCATCGGCTGTTCTCCATCCCATCCACCCCTATTCGTCGTCTTCGATGGGTACTAGAATAGTAGAATCCAGCAAGATATTTGCTGAAGAAGCCCGAGCCCCAACTATCTCCACTTACTTCTTGGTCGCTTTGTCGGCATTCGTTTGACCAGGACCTAAACTTAAAAAAGGAAATCAGTAGGAGGTTGGACAGAACACAGAAGAAATAGAAGCAGATTTGAGGGCCTGTTTGGCTCACCAGTGTTAAAGTTTAACACCCGTCACATCGGATGTTTGAATGCTAATTAGGAGTATTAAATATAGGTTAATTACAAAACTAATTGCACAGATGGAGTGTAATTCGCGAGACGAATCTATTAAGCCTAATTAGTACATGATTTGACAATGTGGTGCTACAGTAACCATTTGCTAATGATGGATTAATTAGGCTTAATAGATTCGTCTCGTGAATTAGCATAGGATTCTGCAATTAGTTTTATAATTAGCTCATATTTAGTTCTCCTAATTAGCATCCGAACATTCGATGTGACACTGTTAAAGTTTAACACCTCATATCCAAACACCCCCCCTGCGTGATAAAACTTTATCATGTCTGAAAAGTCTGAACCGGCGCGCCTGCCTTTTTCGTTTTCATCCCACAACCCCCCTGCGTGAGGTCTGCATCGTCCAGTTATTGTACAGATTAAGATGCTAAATGCTCAAATCAATCGCTAACGGACGATAACCACCGCCGTACTGCTAGCCTCGTGTATTCATATTTGGCTACATATAATATATATGCAAGTGCTTAATTTACAGGTAGGCGAAATGGGTGCAAAACAACCGTGGCTGCAGAGAGCAGAAATTGGGAGGACAAAATCAAGCAGCAAGAATGTCACAGTTGAAAAAACAAAAGGTCCAGGGCCTGACTGCAGGACCGCGGAAACCTGAGACGTCTCTGTCCCCGCCTCGCGCGCGGCTGCCGTAGCGACGTCCGCCCTCGCCAGCCATCCCATCGCCCACCCCTCACCAGACAACCAACCCTGCAGAAAAAGGCCGGCGAAGCGCGGACCATCAGGCAAAGTAGTAGCCGCCCCCGTTTCTCAGCCGCAGCTTCCTCCGGATTTCTCAATTTAAATCACCAAATAACTCCGGCGACGCTGACGGCTGTCACCACCACGCGTTGCAATTTGGAGATGCGCGGTCCCTGTCACACTTCATTTCAAAGCCGGGGAAGGCGGGACTACTCGTTCATCCGCTGCGTCAGATTACACACGCTTGCCGCTGCTTTTGCTCCGGCGAGGTTTCCGGCAGCGATTACTCACTCGAGGCTCGATGTGGCATTAACGGGCGTGATGGCCGCAGCTCAACTTGTTCATACATGCGTCAATCACATAGCCAAAGCCAGCTACAAGCTACCCTTCCGATTTTAAATGGAAAAGTGGCATGCCCTTGCTGAAAGGGAGATGGCAGCAGGACCGCAGGGCTGCTCTCTTTCGAGGATCGCTTTGCCGACCGAGGGGAGAACTGTCAGGGAGCTCGATTTGGTTTTATTTCTCACAAGAACACAAGATGTCTACTATTCCCCTGCATATCCATCACTTCCCGTGTGCAGCAACAGCTTAGCGCAGAGATTGGTCGAGTGTGTCCATGGATTTGATTTCTTCAGCAAGGTGGGGCAAATGAGGTGACTGCAGTTGAACAATGTATCCGTCGAGCACCTTTCCTGTCAGAGGCGTTGAGATTTCAGACATCTTCGTCAGTGTAGAGGTCAATTCATTTCGAGGGTCATAATATGGTCGATTAGGTAGGTGCCTAGGCGGCCAATTCTACTTCAGTCTCCCCCAAGTCCACCCGGGATAAGGAGAAACGGACGAGAGACCAATGGGAGAGTGAACAAAGGACGAGCACCAAGTCCTTGTGGCCTAATAACTCTGCCCATCGGCTCAACCGCCGCAAGGATGTGCTGACATGAACAACAGAGCGTGATGGTGCGCGCGTTTAGTCCCGGTCGTTTTTACACAGTGCCGAGAAGAGGGCTCCCAGAAGCCCTGAACACCGGGTATTTCCTAGGAACCCTGCATGAGGAGACAGCGATCCCTGCAATGTGCAGACCCAACGTGTTCCAAACGGGCACCACGAATCGCAAACCCTAACATCTGCTCGAAACAAAAGCTTAACGTGGTTGTCCCGCGCGCGGTACGCGAGTCTGCATAAATGCGATTGCTCTGAAGATGCACGGCTCACTGTGGGCTGATGGAGCTGTACTAGGTACGAACACTGACTGAGAGATGAGAGAACTTGTTAGCCCTTTCACTTTCGAATTTTTGCCAGGCACCTGACCTTGTCCGGCAACGTTGCCCAGTCAGTCCTCGTTGCCGAGTGTCTCACGGTCACGGATCGATTTTTATTGCCGCCCGCCGGCCATTGCAGACAGGTTCTTGACCGTGCTGCACGCCTGCACTGCATGCCCATACCGATTCGGCGGAGCCGTGCATATCTTCAGGACTCAGGAGCCACCATGGCCAGGGGTTTCGCTTTCGTCAGAGGACGGAAGCCAGCTTCGCAAAGCTAACGCCTGACAGCTCTTTCTTCTCAGGTACGCGCGGAAGTCGCTGCCGCTCGCTCAGCCCGGCCGGCAGGCTCCTCTGGAGTTGACACCGACGGCGGGGGCGCGATCAGCGCGAGCGGGTCAACCGCCGATCGAGAGCGAGACGGTCCCGGTCATGTCAATCGGCGTCTCACCGGTGCGCGCCGTTATGGCGCGACACGGCGACAGGTGCGTCCGCGGCCGTGTAAAATACTCCGACCTGTATGGCCCTTTTAGGCTGCTAGCTTGTAGTTAGGAGTTTTTTATTTCTGTAAGAAAAAGATGTCGTTAGGAGTTGATCGGGGAAAGTCAAGGCATTGGACGGATCGATGGAGGCCATTGGATGCCGGCAGGACCCTGGGCTGACCTTTTGCCTTGGCACGTGGGTGCTGAGTCCACACACACTTCAATTCAAGATATGCATCTCGCCTCGTCTCATGATCTAGAAAAGAAAGATCTCACCTTGTATCTGTATGATATATCTTTTTGATACAGGAAAGGCCAATGCACTAGACAAGACAGTCACATCTGCTAGGAGCCTAGTTGAGCGTAGATGAGTATGACTGTTTGGTCATACGAAAAGGACTAAACAATTACTAGGTTCCAACTTTGCTTGTCGTTCCTGAAGTTTAAACTATGCATAATGCAGATATTGCATTCATGTCTTCTTCTTTTTCTCCCCATTTTGAGAGAGGGAGATATTTCTTTCACGTTCTTTTGGGGTCAATTTGCTTCAAAGATGCAAGATTGGGCTAGGCCATGGGCCAAGAGACCGAACAAAACGGAAAAGGTCCATCTGCGGATAAGGCCCACGTAGGCCCGCGCAGCCGTCTGCGTACGACGAGAGTCAACGCAATACGCCGCGCCGCAGTTTCTCACACGAGACCACCCGATCTCCTCCCGATACGGGACCCACGTGCCCCAGGAATCCGAGGCGGAGGGGATCATTCCAGCAGCTCCAAACCAAGGCCCGCACCCGGTTCACGTGGACCATCCCGTCCCCACACACGGCAGCTATCCGGCGGGCGGCGGCGCACCAAGACCGCGACCACGCCGTGTGGTGGGGTCGTGGATAGGGACGGCGCTGAAGCCGGGGACCCCACCGTATTCGGTCTCCCATCACTACCCGTACACCTGGCACGCCTAACACCCCAAGTAACGCAGTGGAATCCAATGCGGCATGTGCACCGCTCTTACACAAAGACCCCCGCAAACAAAGTCTACTCGCAGAAACCACCTCCTCTTGTGGTCCAAGAAGGACGGTTCCGTGATATCTTAAAGTACAGGTGCTTGATCGAAATAGTTTTAAATCGAAACAGTGCGTCGCGGCTTCCCGCCCATCGGCGCGGGTTTTCCCGCTTAATTCCGCCCCCTGGATCCGACGGCGCCGGACCCGCCACATCAGCGATCCCTGCCCGCCTTGCGCAGCACGGAGCCGTCCAGTTCCGTCCTTCGGAAGCCTGATCCTCCCGCCGCAGCCGCCTCTCCTTTATTTGCTCCGCCGGCCGCGTCTCTTCCCTCCCAATCCCGCGTTTCAAAACTAGGAAAGGAAATTTCTTCTCCCCCCGAAAAATCCCCCAATGGAGAGCAGCGTGGAGACTGCGGCGGCGGCGGCTCTGGTGGTGGGCGGCGGAGGGTACGGCTGCGGCGGGTGGGAGACGCCGAAGCGGGAGGAGTGCCGCATCCCGGCGACGCTCCCCTGCCCCGCGGCGCCGAGGAAGGCCGTGCCGGACTTCGGGAAGCGGCGGAGCCCGCCCAAGAACGGCTACTTCCAGCCGCCGGACCTGGAGGCGCTCTTCGCGCTCGCGCCGCGCCGCCAGGCCTCCTCCTGCGCGTGACTTCGCCGCGGCGGCGGGGAAGTCCTCTGTTCTAGATTGATTTTGGGAGCTGTAGATACTTTGCCACTTTTCTCCTCTGTTGTACTCTAGGGTTCAGTAGCGGGCGGATTAGAGGATCGGTAGGAGGGCTTTAGGGAGTAGTAGGTAGGTAGGTGGTGGATGCTTGAGATGAGAGCTCATAAGCATACTGTTTTGTATTGGTTCAGATGATGAAATCCTCAAATGTTTCTTGCCACCTCTGCCTCTCTGAATGTTGGAGTCACTGGCCCTTTATGTGATTGAGATGTTGTAGTGGATGTTCACTAATACCTGCAACTTCTGTGGCGGTGATTGCGGCGGCTCGAGGAATGCGGTGGCGCTGTTGCTCCCGCTCAGTTCCACGGCCCTGAATGAATATGCAGGGGAGGGTCACTGTCTGCATGCAGTTCTTTGCTTCACTTGTATGCGCGGCATCTGATCTGAGCACCTAGGATACTAGTGGTGATGTTGATCGGTGGGCAGGTTGTAGCTTGAAGCTTCGAAAATCCTCTCCTGTATGCTTCATCGCTACTGCTGCAGTCTTCTCCTGCTAAATCGATGCCAGGAACAGTAATCTTAATGGAAAGTTAGAAACAGTAATCCGTGCAGGTGAAATGATGTTAAGAACTGTTCCTCGCAGCTGTAGTAGTAGTAGTGTAGTACATGAACTGGAACTCTGGAAGGCATTAACACAACCGAGAGGGAAGCTGTGGTCTCGAATCCGGCCGCAGTTATTGTGGCTGCGGGAGCCGGGAGGGAGCCCCTGCGGCGCGATGTGGGCTTCGCATTCGCCTGCCTCCTCGGCGCATTGCAATGTATGTGGCCGGCCCGTGTGTGTGAGTGTGACTAGTGTCAGGGGGGCTTCAGAGCTCGCTTCTGTGGTCCTGAGCGATCATCGCGAGAGGGGGTGACGCGGACGGCTTCCAGATGCTGTGAACGACGAGCCGACAGGATAACGCGAGCTCGCCGGGTGGGGGGTGTCTGCTTGTTTGGTGATCGATGCGGGCATGTGTTCGTGTTGTGCTTCGAGGGCGCCGGGCAGTTGCCGGCTCCCGTGTCCCGTGCCGCCCCGTGCCCGTGGTGATGCGCGCGGGACCAGCTGGTAGTGACTAGTGAGAGGAAGGAGAGCAGTGTACAGAACACACTGTGATGTGGTGTGATGATGCTCCTGCTGCAAGTATTCTGCAAGTGAGATTTTAGGTTCACTGCAGTCTCCACCAGAAGTCTAAAAGTTCAATTCTTTTTCTAGAAAAAACATACTGCTGTGCTCGTAGATTGACATCCATCCATACACATGTTTGCGATAGGTTGCCAAGTAACTTTCCCGGTTCTCCTTTCCCCAACGACCAACACTCGCGACGTGTAAAATGTCAGTCGGCTTCTACGACGGATCGGAGCAGGGCAGGGCACCCTGACGGCAACACGGCACCGACCAATTAGCCACTAGCCATGCAATTTGATTTCGATTAATGCCGATTATTTACTACTATATTCTGCAACTGAAGCAACATTCTTCCGTTGCGGCTACCCTGGTTGCATGATGACACGACAGGAGTGCAGCTCAAGGGGAGCTTCCAACGCCCAACCACTCCACGACGCCAAACTGCGAGACCAGGGAGAGACCTCAGTAGGTTCAGTCAGATCCTTTGCCCTGAAGCCAGACATCAGACACAGTTCGGTGGCAGCATCACATCTAAAACCGGCGACACAAAACCACTAAAGTATTTGTCCCATCGCAACCAACACTGATTCGCGCTAATCTAGTCGTAATCGCAACCCCCAAAAAGCACAGCGGGTAGCATTCCTTTTCGGTTCCTCGTTTCTGTTGAGCAGGTAGTAGCAATTTGCATAGTTGTACAACAGGCATATACAAAGGTTTAGGCCTCGCGGTGCAGAGTGACGCACGTTTGGTAGGAGTTCAGGCAATGGACTGAACTGATTTGGCAAAAGAAATGTTACAATTGGAGGCAATAAGTCGTTGCATTCTCTCTGTTTTTTTTTCTTCTCAATAATCTGATCATGCTTTTCGCTTTGCTTTATATTCACTGCGCAACAAACCCTGTTCTCCTGGATGACTCTTGCCTCCTCACACTGTCATGACGTTTTGTGTACTAAGTCGGCTGCGTTTTTCCTCGCAAAAAGAAAAGAAGTCAAGATTTCAAGCTCTATCACTCAATACATTCCATTTTTTTTTATAAAAAAACATGACTGTGTTGTTATAAACATCACTCAATGCATATAACAACAAACCAAAAATGAATACTCAAACTCAACACATGGTTTGCAAGACACTATTAGTCACACAAATATCAGGAAAATGCTATTTATCAGATGCCTAATGCTTGAACCAAAAGCAAGTTAGTCTTCTGCAATTATATGTGGCTGGAAATGCATGTGCTTCTGTGAATTACAGGTTGATTTGATGGCCAAAATTTGACTTGCCTCCCAACAAAATATAAAGCACCTAACTATTGTTGTCTTTTGGCAAACTTCGATTCCAAAGAACATTGTTCAGGCCTTCAGAGACCCTAAGAAAAAAATAGATTAGGTCGAGAATGGCTTCATTGGCTTGCGTAAATAAAGTAGGTTGGACGGAAGCCTAGGTAATCTAGCATTTTGGGTTTCCGTGCAGCCTCTTGTATGTTGCCACGTTGGTCTTTGTTCCAGGTTGGCTGCCAATTCATGGGCGAGCTTTTTGGCCGCCCAAAACTCGCCCGCGCAGTACGTTGGTTTTCCTTTGGCGCAGATTGGCAGGCCAATCATGGGTAGCAAAGCAAACGAACGCCAAATGATGCGGTCGAGCCAAAAAATTGGTTTGGCCAGCGTAGGCATCAAAACAAACCGGCTGGGGCTCTGTTGCACATTGCCCACTCTGTTGCCGGACTATGTACAGGAAGCGCGTAATGCCTACAGCTTTTCAACTAACAGGAGCCTATAACTGCTGGACTTGGCTAACCAACGTGATCTCCTAGGATTGAATTAGTCAAACTACTATGGTTGGAGTCTGGAGATATCTCACAGTGTACGGTATGGGAGATCCTCAGGTTGGCAGTGGCACACCTCAAAACATTGGATGCGGTGCTTCACTCAACTATATGCCATGGCACGCCCGCCATTGATCCCTGACTTTAAGGGCTTCCCTAGATTACGAAGCCAAACACGAGCTGTTAATTCAGGTGGTTGTCGTAACCACAAGATACGAGCATGTCACTGTAAATCCACCTGAGGAAAAAAGGCCGCCAGATTGCTTGGCCAATCAGTTTGTGCTAGATGATCGGATAAAATCAAATGAGAAATCGGTCCGTTAGCTCCACTTCAACAAACACACAGCTCTAAGCAACGTAACGGCGCTGTTTTGGCTACCTTACCTTGTTTATGTTCAGACACTGGTCTTATTAAACAAGCCCCATATCGCCACGAAGAAAAGGCAGAAAGGCATGCATGTTTATAAGATTGACGCAGCGGGGCCATGGGATTGACGCAGCGGGGCCATGGTTAGCTTCAAAGTCCCACAAAAACACAAAGTAATGGACAAAGTAAAAGGGGCATGCAAAAGGAGGGGTAAACAGTGCTGGGAGTTGATCTGTGGTGACATTAGGAGTTCCTTGCAAGCTGACAGAAAAGGTCAACTTAAAGCGAGTGTTCCATGTTCCAATTAGGAATTGATATTTCACCTTCTTGGAGTAATGTCCTCTCCAAAATATTTAACCTTCCACCATGCAACGCTAGTACATAAGAATTGCTTAATCAGTGAAAAATGAACTGGGAATTACTGTCCGGAACTGAAACATGCATATCTGTCCTGAGTTCATTAAATTTGTCTGTGTCTTAGTGTAATCACCAAAGTTATTTCAAAAAATAGTGTAATCATAAAAAACAGGTCACTTACTTATGCATAGGCTTATGTTTTAATTTTCAGGACAACTGCACAGTGTTTTATTAGAAACTGAAAAGGGAATGAACAGGCTTCACCTCAACCAAACCCACAGGTGACATGCCCATACCATACGGGGCCTGGCCCTGCCGGAGCTAAAGGAGGAGCAACGAGTGGCCCATCTTCAAGTTTTTCTATTTGCTTCCACCAACTAGCAGGGCCAACCACCACCGCGCTGTGACCTCCCACCATGCAGGCCACGAACCCCGCCGGCGGCCATCATGGCGCCTATATAGACCGGGCACTCATTCGCTACCGAAGTGTGCACCACTTCACTTGCTTCGAAGCGCAAACACACAAAAGGGCGCAGCGGAGGTTGTCACCAGGATGGGCGCTCGTCATGGTCTCCGGCGAGGGCATGCCGCCGCCGCCTCCACATGCCCCTTCCTCGCCTTCGCCGTCCTCCTCGCCTTGCCGGCCCTCGCAGCCGGCGACACCCACTACTACACGTTCAACGTGCGTGCAAGTGTACAACTAGTAGCGCACGAGCATTGGATCGTGCAATCTTGTGCTCGCAAGTTCTCGATCATTAATTGGTGTCCCGTGTACACTCATGCATGGTTTCGGTTTTCTGCAGGTGCAAATGACGAACGTGACACGGCTGTGCGTGACCAAGAGCATCCCGACGGTGAACGGGAAGTTCCCGGGGCCGAAGCTGGTCGTGCGGGAAGGCGACCGCCTCGTGGTCAAGGTCCACAACCACATCAACTACAACGTCTCGTTCCACTGGTAAGATCACACCAAAGATCGGTGCGCTCCTTGCCGTTTGCCGGCGGCTCACCTGCGTGGATGGAATGCGCGCGCATGCAGGCACGGCGTCCGGCAGCTGCGCAACGGGTGGGCGGACGGGCCGTCGTACATCACGCAGTGCCCGATCCAGGGCGGGCAGAGCTACACGTACGACTTCACCATCACGGGACAGCGGGGCACGCTGTGGTGGCACGCGCACTTCTCCTGGCTGCGCGTCCACCTCTATGGCCCGCTCGTCATCCTGCCCAAGCGCGCCGAGGGATACCCGTTCCCGCGACCATACAAGGAGGTGCCCATCCTCTTCGGTAATGCATCTTCCCTCCCCCGGTGGCCTCATCTGTCATCTCCAATTCTCCATGGATTAACTTGAGCCCTTGGCAATGCCATGATGATGAATTTGGCAGGTGAATGGTTCAACGGCGACACGGAGGCGATCATCAACCAGGCCCTGCAGACTGGCGGCGGGCCAAATGTCTCCGACGCCTACACCTTCAATGGGCTTCCAGGCCCAACATATAACTGCTCAGCCCAAGGTACATTTAAATCCTCTCTCTCAATCAAGAAAAAGAATTCTAAATCCTGGATTCATGTAATCGTGTTGTTGGTTCAAAGTGATTGTAACGAATCTATCTATTATCTTAATATAATAATATTAAAAAAATCACCACGTTCACCGAGAAGGTTTTAAAATTCCCACATTAATTTAAAAAATAAGAATACACACCGTTAGATTTTATGAAGACGGCCTAGACTATCAAAGAGTCCAAAATATGACTAATAAATATATATAAACTTGGAATATTTAAAAATCTACTTTCCTTTCCTTTCCTAACTTAATACGTGTCTTGCTTGACATGTGCCCACGTTAAAAAAACGTATAATCATCCGTTATTTGATTCAATAACGTCATCTTGCCGTAGCAGAAAAAAGAAAGAAAGAAAACAGGTAGAGTCCGAAGCTTATAACGGAAAGGTACGGCCCTTTAGAGTTAAAAAAAGAAGAAGAAAGACTTGGTTTCTTTATTTCCCATATATGTACGTCATCTTGCCGTAGCAGAAAAAAGAAAAAAAGAAAACAGGTTGAGTGCGAAGCTTATAACGGAAGGGTACGGCCCTTTAGAGTTAAAAAAGAAGAAGAAGAAAGACTCGGTTTCTTTATTTCCCATATATGTAGCATGTTAAAGTGTCCATTGTATCAAAAGAAGCAACAAGTGAAAGTCATGTAAAACCATATATGTTCGTGCGCACCAGACAAAGGTCAACCATGGAACGAACTTATAGCTGCGACACGTATATCCACCTAAGAAGATTTGTGGATAGTTATGATGTAAACTTTTTTTTTATTTCCGACCTGTTTAATCCACTCCCACGGGGAGTTGAATTCAGACCTACTTGGTGCTACTTAGGTGCTCTAACCACTAGACTAGAGGCCCTTTCGCTATTTATGATGTAAATTGATAAATTGTTCATAAAGAGAGTGAAAAGAAAAAAAATAGACACGATTGGATTTTATAACAAAGATCCCATGTAAATTGCCATGTTAATAATAAAGAAAAGGAAATATATGTACCACTGACTCGACTAATTATTCTGATACAAGAATAAAGTGCAACAATGCAGAGGAAAAAACGTGAGATGAGGGCTTGCATCATTAACTATAATGCATTGAGAAACTAGTATAGCAACAGGAAGATGGAAGGAGATGACACGATGGGACTGTGGGGACTGCAAGATGGCCAGACGAAGAGCAACACAAGACCTCGCACTATGAGGACCAACAACATGAGATCCGTCAAAGTGGTAGCCATGTAGCATAGTCCCACGTGGTATACATGCTGGCCATGAATAGTAAGACAAACAATTCCATAATATAACATGATCACGACATCTTGCATACATACGCTGACCACGCCATACATACGCTGCACGCGTCTAAAGAATGTGAAATCAAGGTGACTGGAATGCTCATAGGTGAAGTGGTCAACGATGAAAAAAATCGCTAGAGTGCTGCCACGCTGGAGCTAGATATAAAGCATCTTGAGGAACAAGATGATGCTCCTACATATGGTGTATAAGAGACTAGAGCAAATTAGTGTTCACAACACGAAGAGGAGTCAAAGAGATCTACCATGACCAAGATTTCTACTTTAGCGTCTGTCCTACAAATGATAAGTAGAACATATGTGATAAACCGGAAAGAGCAGGTGAAGCACCAGACAGAACGTGACACGAGACAATTTTTGAATTATAGAATTTTTTGTACAAGCATAGAAACAATAAATGACTCTAAAAGCTAGGAGGCTAATCGAAATTAAAGATCCATATGAGTCCAAACAAACAAACAATAGCATTAAGTAAAATGAGTATTTTTATTTTTATAAGGACATATTGCTTTAAACTAAAATAACTAAATAAGAGTGTCGTAAAATAGATATAAATAAATACTTTAGGTTTTTGTAAAAAAAACTAAATGGATCAGATCGGTATGCAGTTAGATTTCACAACATATTGGGAAGAAAAAAACTAAACAAAGAACTAATATAAAATCTAATTCATCCTAACTAAATTTGATATTATAAATAGAAAAAGAATCTATATTAAATACAATATATAGTACAAGAAAATGTATAAGATATTGGCGATAGAAGGAGAAATTTGCAGGAGTCATAATCTAATGTTTAAGGTTCGTTCTTAATTGTCAAAACTGAGGACACCCAATTTGAATCTATGCTATAAATTTGCATTACAAGATTAAAAAAACTATTACTTTTGATAAACAAGAAAACATACCAGTTGTCTAGACCATTTGGTTAAAATGATGATGATAAAATAAAAAAATCATTTGAATAAATTTATTTCTAAATTAAATACGAGCTTAAATGTACCGCGCTATTTGCGTGGGCCATCTTGCCAGTTGCTTCACGACTTGTGTGCCACAGACACGTACAAGCTGAAGGTGCAGCCCGGGAGGACGTACATGCTCCGGCTCATCAACTCGGCGCTCAACGACGAGCTCTTCTTCGCAATCGCCAACCACACCCTCACCGTCGTGGAGGCGGACGCCAACTACGTGAAGCCGTTCACCGTCCAGACGCTCGTCATCTCGCCGGGTCAGACCATGAACGTTCTCCTAACGACGGCCCCGAACCCAGCCTCCCCGGCGTACGCCATGGCCATCTCGCCCTACACCAACACCCAGGGCACGTTCGACAACACCACCGCCGCGGCCGTCCTCGAGTACGCACCGACGCCGGCCGCCGCCGCCAGGAGCCTCCCCCTTCCGGCCCTCCCTCTCTACAACGACACCGGCGCGGTGACCAACTTCTCCCGCAACTTCCGCAGCCTGGCCAGCGCGCAGTACCCGGCGCGCGTGCCGCTGGCGGTGGACAGGCACCTGCTCTTCACCGTCGGCCTGGGCACGGACCCGTGCCCGTCCAACCAGACGTGCCAGGGCCCCAACGGCACCAAGTTCGCGGCGTCCATCAACAACAACTCCTTCTTCCGGCCCCGGAGCGCGCTCCTAGAGGCGCACTACCAGCGGCGCTACGCCGGCGTACTGCTGGCCAACTTCCCCACGACGCCGCCGCACCCCTTCAACTACACGGGCACGCCGCCCAACAACACGTTCGTGCAGCACGGCACCCGGGTGGTGCCGCTCAGGTTCAACACCTCCGTGGAGCTGGTGCTGCAGGGGACCAGCATCCAGGGCGCCGAGAGCCACCCGCTGCACCTGCACGGCTACGACTTCTTCGTCGTCGGCCAGGGGTTCGGCAACTTCGACCCCGTGAACGACCCGCCCACGTACAACCTCGCCGATCCCGTCGAGCGGAACACCATCAGCGTGCCCACCGCCGGTTGGGTTGCCATCCGGTTCTTCGCCGACAACCCGGGTAATCGACCGATTGACTTTTCAGCTTGGATTTGACTTTTGTTGACCGTGCTGCGACTAACGTTGACTCCGGTTGCATGTGTGGCAGGGGTGTGGCTCATGCATTGCCACTTCGACGTTCACTTGAGCTGGGGCCTGTCCATGGCGTGGCTCGTCAACGACGGCCCGCTGCCGAATCAGAAGATGCTACCCCCGCCGTCCGATCTCCCGAAATGCTGATGACTGATCGAATCGACTGCCGTCGTCTGATCCTTTATTGTCGGAGGGGCGTAGGTGGGCATTTCCGGAAGGTTTTGGTGCATGTCTGCGTATTTTTCTTACCACGTTTGAAACAATTCGGTTTGGACTATTTAATTGCTGTGTGCCGATTTTGTGGCAAGTGTTTGGGGTTTCGCTCTCCGCCTAAACCCTCTTTTGAAACAGAATAAGATGTAACAATGTTGCTTCTGCTGTTAATCTTTTGTTTTTAACCAATTTCTGAACATTCAGCGTTGCTCTGTGCACACGCTCGAAAGCAATGATGTCAGTATGTAAACCTGTAATGACTTATTTTTATACTACCTTAATCTGGTGCCAATTTTCCCCCTATATATCTCTGTACATCATTCAGTACTGAATTCATCTGGCACAGGAAAGTTTCATGCATGCGCTGATGCACCTGGCCGTAGTATTTTATTGGTCACCTACCACAATGGCACTAACTGAACAATTGGAATACATGAACATCATGCAACTGGAATAGCATGTGTGGCAAATTGCCAATGCGAGTCTACCGTTTCAGTATAACAGCTAGCTCAAGAAGCTACAGTGTATGGGACCATTAGCTAACACACACCTTGTCTCGTAGTGCATAGCGGTACAAAAACTACTGAACTTGTTTATACAGGCCCCATCAGTCTACTGCCATTGTCGTTAGTCGCTACTGTAGCCTCTATGCCGCATTTATGTTCCGGAAGACGGCTCAACATGTTACTCGCCGTAAACCCCCTCACTAAATTACAAATTTGGGCCTAGTTCGTAGGATACTCAGCGGACAAAACCTAATAACACCGTGACAGTGAAAAGCCTACACTGCATAGTACAAGCACAAATAGTTTGCAGAGGGATCACATGCTCCCCAAGTGACCAACTAGCCGGGAATCTAGAGCAAATCATCAAGCGGCGGTCTGCCTGCGGGCTCTTGACGCTGCCTCCTCGCCTGCCATGCTCTATGCAAGAAGATTCAGGCCACGTCGGAAGCGTAGGAATTCGAAGGAACGTGTTCTCCTAGAAATGATGATACACACACTTGAGCGCCAAGGCAAGACGACGAAGAGCCTGATACGTGCAGGCGTGATCGAATAAAGCGGCGATTCGATTGGATGGTTTCACCTATACTGGCTGCAATACGCTAATACCACAGGTCAAAGGAACCTGATTACCTGAACCAGCCCAACCAACATTGGCAATTTCTTCACTTGTTTTCTACGGCATCATTACTCGGTGCGTGTGACGCCGGTGTGCACGAGCCCCGTGTCTTTCAGAGCTCACTGACCCGCGGAAGCAACACGATATGGCAGACAGGGCTTCGTTGCCCGTCGCTTTTCGGCCAATATTCTAAGGCACCGTGGCGCCGCGTGATCACACACGTGTACCTGCTCGTCGATCGCACGCAGGGCGGTCGCTTCTCCCCCGGCCCGGCCCGAGAGAAGAGTCAAAAGAGGAGACGCGAAGCACTGCCGAGAAACACCGCCCGATCACCAGACCTTGTCGTGTCGTCGATCACGCAGCCAGCATAGCAGCTGGGGCTCAGAAGCATTTCTCTCTGCTACGCTAGCTGATGCACAGTGACACTGTAGAGTGTGCAATGCTCGCATCAGGTGGTACAGCACGCGGCTGCTGCGTGCGTGCCCGGGCAAGGCATGGCATGTGTATCCTTCGCGCCCTCTCACGCACGCACTATACATTCTGACCCGGGAACGTGTTTGTACACCTGTCACTGGTTACAGATGCGTACTCGGACAGGAAGCAGCACTGTGCCCCCCTGCCCGGTCTTTTCGCGTGCACGTACGCGCGCGTAGCTTCCTGGTATTTTTGCCATATCGGAGGCCTGCGAAAAACCGACCAGGAGGCTTGCCCTGGTCTCTGAATTTCTGAATTCTGATCGATGTGAAGAGCGAAAAGACAGGGTTAGCTAGGATGAAGACTACTGTAGAGGAGTGGCGCACCGACGCGCCGCACAGTGCGTCTGTACGGAAGCAGTTGGTCAGAGAAGGCAGCCAGCTCCACAAATGGCGCTGATCGGGAAGGGACAAGCACGTCAGGGAGGCCACCATCTCCAGCGAAAGAACTCAAAAGTGCATGCTCGCGGTTTCCATCTCCTCCGATGGCTACACACGAGTGGAAGCAATTAGTCAATTACCCATTTTTTGTGCTGGCAAATCAAATGTATAACAGACGATATTTGGCCTCTCGTGGGCCATGCGTGTTCCATGTTTGACCGGTCCACTCAGAAGCAAACCATCATATCCGTTTGCCCCAATCTGGCTTTAATCATTGATCATTCATCTCTCTCGGCAAGCTCCTCTCATCCTCTGGCTGGAATGCTTGCTGGATCTCCCCATCCATCACATGGCAGACAATGGCTGTGCCCCATGCAGCACTCTTCCTCCTCCTCCTCCTTGGACCGGGGGAAAATATTGGCTGATGGGACTAGTTGCGCTGCCATTTCGGACGAACAGAGCGCCGTTCGAGCCGGGCCGGCCGACCGCGGCGCGCGCATACGATGCGAGCCAAGTGCGGTAGTACGCTGTTGTCTTTGTTGACCCGGCCCTGCGCTGTGGCCAGGGTGGCCGACCGCCCGTCCATCGCCACCTTCCCGAGGCCGAGGACGAGGGGAGGACTGAGCCTCCTCTGCCGCCCCGCCTGTAGCCGAGCCGAGCGAGCGCGGCCGGGAGCGGGGAGCCCCCCTCCCTCCACCACCGGTCCACCGCGCCAGTCTGCCGCCTCGCTGCCGTGCCAGCTCGGTTCGCGCGCTACAGTGTAAAGCTGACGCCGCTCGGCTCGGCCGGGCTGCTGACCCCGCGTCCCCGCCCCACCGCAGCACACGATATACCACACGGCTCGTCCGCGCCCCCACCGCCCCACGTACGGGTACGAGCTGAGCCGCGAGCTCCGTCGAACCGGTCGCTCGTGATGACGGGTGCACTGCCGCTGCCGTGCCGCGCTCAAGAGGAGAAGCGAGCGCTGGCGGCGAGCACGGGCGCGGGTCCGTGCGCGAGAGCGGGGCGAGCCGCGGTGCTAAAAGTTTTGGGGCGCCGCGAGCTTTTGACCTCACGCACGGGCCGCCGCGGGGCCGGCCGGGCGGGGCGCAGGGGCACCAGCTGATCTGCAGCCCTTCACTGTGCACTGCCCGTGCGTCTCCGTGTGCAACTGTGCATGTGGGGGTAGCTGCTCCGTGTCTGAAGGTTTGAAGATGTGCACGCTGCATGCGCGAGCTCTTGGAGCGTTTGTGGCCTCGCTAGTCAAATTCACTGCTCACCTTCTACATAGTGTTGGAAGTGACAGTCACCAAAACCGGCAGGCTTGTCATTTCTCCAACAGTTTGCTTTGCCCTTGCTGTTTGCTCGCACAAGTTGTCCAAGTACTCGAGAAAAAGAAAAAAAAGAAAAGATGGAAGGCAGCAAGCGAAGTGAGAAAATTTGTCCCCATGGGGGACGAGGGACATACTGAGTATAATAATAGAAATGCAGGGCAAGATAGTAGGGTTCATTTCGGTGCACCGCCGATGTCAGAAAGGCTGCAGGATAGAAAAACTATAAACGAGTGTGAACTTCGAACAGCAAAACCCCTGCATACCACGCATAGAAAAACATCAAGTGGGTCCTTGTTTGGGGGGTCCCTGCAAGCACACACCAGAGACCACCAGCAGTAGCAGTAGGCAGTAGCACCAAGGCTCCCACTATATAACAAGAGCTTCTCAAATCTCTCAGTTCACTCCCTCACTCACTCCTCTCTAGCAGTCTAGTGATCATCTGTTCTCCGTTCCATCCATCGTCTTCTTCGGCTGGCCGGCAAGAAGGAAGCGCCTTCCATTCCATGGAGCTCTTTGCGGCCGAGGAGAAGTCGAGCAGGCTGTTCAGGAAGAGGGGCGGCGGCGGCGGCAAGGGCGCCATGGGCGTGCGCGCCGACGGCAGCGGCAAGGGCCGGTCCTTCTCCGGGCGGTGCGCGCGGCTCGTCAAGGAGCAGCGCGCGCGGTTCTACATCATGCGCCGCTGCGTCACGATGCTGGTGTGCTGGCGCGAGTACGCCTGAGCTGAGCTGAGGAGAGCAGGGCCGCCGCAGTGCCGCATCCAGCTTGGTCGGCTGTCGGAGGATCAGATCAACAAGACCGATCGATCGCCTCCGTTAGGAATTAAGAATCATGTGTAAAAAGGAGAATTTTTTTTCCCGGTTTCCTCTCTTGTTTTCATTTTGCCCTCCAGTTTCTTAAGAGCAGAGCTATGAGACTACTGCTTGAATCCGATGGTCACCGCACTGCGCATTCTGTTGTGTCCTCGATGAGATGTGATGTGATCATGAGAGCGCGTCTAATGTAGAGGGAAGACTTGTGAAATTCCGCAGGAGCTGATAGTGATAGCTTGTTGCGTCTGCTGATCTGCTCCCAAGTCCCAAGTCCCAACCCATGTGTTGGCTCCTCCATGCGGCGATTCCTCATCGGAGTGCGGCACTGCGGCGAGACGTTTAGTACTACCGGACTGTTGCTCTGCTCGTTCTTTACGCCCTTTTATTTGTAATCCGTGTAATCCTGAAAAGCAGCCGGAACGTTAGTACATTACCACCACTACTGACTGGCAATTGTGTCCGATCACTGATCACCATTTCTCACAGCTGAATCAGCTACAATAGTTACAGTTACTGCACTCGAGTGCTGGGCCAGTTGTGGATGCTGCATCTGTATGCATGCATGCTCGATAGCGTTCCCTTGGTGCTGCCTTGGAGGGTTTTACGGGTATTTTCAGGAGTTACTGTAACGTAACAGTAATATGTAGTAGAAGAGAGGGCGGCCGTTACTGCTCCACGACCATTCTGCGCCGGGAAGACGTTGCTGGCGGACTCCCGAGGCCGGGGTGTGCTGACGCGCTGCATAATTTACTCCCAAAACGACGCCTCCGTATCTGAGCGCCCCTGTGCCCCGCTGTGGACTGCACGCCATCGCTCGCCTCCCACTTGGACCAATTGGTCGCGCAGTGTATTTCCAATCCCTCTCACACACTCTCTCTCTCAGGCCTCGGTCTCGTCCATGTACGATACGAGCAAACAGGCTACTACGACCTCTACTCCACAGTCGTCTACGACTACCCCAAGCATCGCAACCCACTGTTCATCCAGGCTTCCAACATTAACTGAAGCAGTAAGCACCAACGTTCTTGTGGTGACTGCTATGACCTCTGTCGTCGGCAGGTGAAATGCATTTCTTGGGAGGTCTAGCTGTGACCTACGCGTATAGATTACTGCGCCATTTTTCGCATCCCTGCCATGCACATTCCCCTGCCCATGCTTCTCCCCCTCTTTGCTCTGCTCCTCACCCTTAAACTAACAACGCTTCGCTGCTCCTCTTACGTCGGATCGGAGCTGATTCATTTCAGCGCCCCCCCAGCAAGGCCAGCATCGATCGATCGGCGCTGAAGATGCCAGCCAGGGGACCCATACGCTCGCTGCCACGCTACGAACGCTTGCATACAGTGCAGCGCAGGGATCATCAGCACCCGCGCGCAGCGCAGTGGCAGTGGTCCTGCGGCCGATCGATCGATCCCTGCCTATGGGGTGAGTCCTCGCTCCCTAGGCCTTGGGCCTTGGCAGGTAACCGGGTGTAAGCCAGCACAGGGCGCGCGGCGGCAGGACCCCCCACCCACCCGCCGCGCACTGCCTCGATGCAAAGTGCGCAGAGCTCAGCACGGCCGCCTGCATACGGCTTCTGGATGGATGCCTCTGTGGCGTGTACCACAAAGCCGGTCCTTCCGGAGAGTTCATCCATATCCGACATCTGTACTACTGTTCGGGTGCAAGCGTGTCGATGATTTTTTTTCTTTTTTCCTTTTTCTGAATGATTAGTGTTTTAAAGAGTTTTCGGGAACAGCCACCAATTGCAGATCGTATGCATGTATGTGCAAATATTTTTTTATGAGCTTAATAAGTCCTGCTCATGTTCCGGCCGTCGGCCGCCTCTCTCCTTTATTACTCGTTTCAAAAAAAAAAGGTCCTGCTCATTTGAAATGAATACAGCTCTTCTGCCTCTGTTGAGAAAAAAAAGAATTGTGCAGAGAATCAGCTAAGCGCCTAAGCAGCATCACGCTCCACTATACTATTACTCTACTAGTTTAGCTTTACACCTACACGCACACCTCATCTGATCAAAACGAGTGCCGAATTGACACGAGCATTGCCCACAATGTTCCCCCTATTTTTAGGGGGAAAAAAACTTCACTGCACAAAGGAAGGCCTGCAAGTGAAGCCTATGCGTCTCTAGCAACGAAGGATTTAGGGACACATGCTTCCCACACAATCGGGTCTCCTGAACCCCTTTCTCTGCCCGTGCCCGAGGAGCTCGCCGAGGAAGAAGCAGAACAGGAATAGAGGATCGATCTCCTCTTTCAAGGTAATTTCATTGCTTGATCGGGTGCCGCTTTCACATCTGCGTGTGTTTTGAATTTTGTTTTTGTTTTTCTTTGAAGCGTGTTCTATTCTGAATCCTTAACTGAGGGCATGCCTGCCTGACTATCTGTGTCAGATGAAGATGAGCCGTTGGTATTACGGAGTATTTGATAACTGAACGAGCAGCGGAAAGAAAAGAATCTGACTGGAAAGCAGTTTCTGTACCATAGTTAGTACTCCGTATTACTGTAACCCTGAAAGAGTTACTGAAGCAAACTGAAGAAGTAAACTGAATAAAAACCATATCTGGAAGTCGAGAAAAACGTCAATGTTCATTTCAGACCAATAAATATGCTTTTTAGATGAAAATTACAGTAGGATAGCCGTAGCCTAATGCTTGGTTTTCTCCTCTCCAGCAGGGTCCCTTTTTGACGAAGAGCTAGCTAGCCATGTCTGACACTATGGATTTAACCGGGGATGGAGGTGTTGTTAAGACAGTGATCGGGAGAGCAAAGGCGGACGCTGTAGCACCTTCAGATATCCTTCCCCTTGTCGATGGTATCACTCCGCATCTTCCTGTAACCAGCAGTTACCTCTGCAGTCAACCGCTGTTCCCTGATGCCAAATTCTGAAATGTAGATTTGTGCCGTGGTAAAGCACTGTTGGCTTTTGATAAAAAGACAGAAATGAACATATATGATCCCAAGACACCGTAGAAGCTTGATGGAATACTGAAATGCTACTAAATCTATTTTCTAAACCATAAATGCTACTACTACTAAATCGATCAGAGGTCTGTGATATAGCAAATACCGTTGCAGTTCATTACGAAGGTACGCTTGCTGAGAATGGCGAGGTTTTCGACACTACTCACGAAGACAACTCTGTTTTCTCATTTGAAATTGGAGAGGAAACTGTCATCAAGGCATGGGATATAGCCGTCAGAACCATGAAGGTGGATGCATGTTCTGACCACTTATCCCTAATGTAGCATTTCATCTCTTAAGCATTTTGTCTCTGATGATTGCATTGCTGCATCGAATTAATGAAGGTTGGAGAGGTCGCAAGAATCAAATGTAGGCCAGAATATGCATATGGAGCTGCGGGATCACCTCCAGAGATACCACCTGAGTACGTTTGCTTTTCGGTTTAACTTTGTGGCATTACAATCGGAGTTTCTGAATTTGCGGTTCTGAGGTGGTTAACAGAAAAACCATGTTTCTTGCAGTGCAACTCTCATTTTTGAGGTGGAGCTAGTGGCATGCAAGCCGAGGAAAGGCTCGAGTGTTGAAAGCGTATCCGAAGAGAAAGCTAGGCTGGAGTAAGAATCCGCCCTGAGTACTAATTCTTTTTCTTATGATTTTACAGTCAAGAGTGAGTTCCACAATGTGTAACCACATGACAGATGTGAAACTTTGCGTATATTCTCATTTTCCATTGGTGATTTTGTATGGGTTCGATAATTTGTGATGGGACTCGTTAGCGTGGAGATGTAGAGCTTACACTGAAAAGGCATGTTGATTGTTGAACAGGGAGTTGAAGAAGCAGAGGGAGGTAGCTGCTGCAGCCAAAGAGGAAGAGAAGAGGAAACGGGAGGAAGCAAAAGCGGCGGCGGCAGCCCGTGTGCAAGCAAAGCTAGAGGCAAAGAAGGGCAAGGGGAAGAAGGCCAAGTAGCCCGTGGTGGCAAGAAAAACGGCTACTGTTTATCATTGATTCACTGGCGATGGCGAACGGTAGCCTTGAGACTTTGAGACACATGAGTATGGAGTTTGAGTCTTAAAATGCAACGCAAATAACAGAATAAAAACATGCAGACATGCAATGGCGAATTAGACGAATCTTCCGAGACGTCTTCTCTGCATATTTTCTCTAATCGTCGTTTGTATCTTTTCATGTGTACTAGCCCATTCGAAGTTCTGCAGAATTAGGCACGTCTCTGCTGTAAAAATGAAAAATACTCTCCGTCAACTGAAGCACTGCTTTACGGTCTACGCCAAGTACGTCTGCAGACTATTCTGGCGCTGGCGCAGGGTTCAGCCAATGCAAGAGCGATTTGCCAGTCCACTCTTGCATTGACCATAATGCTATGCCAGACGATTACTCTGCAGGGTCATTCCCAAGGTTTGTTGCCACACAAGCTGTGGAACTGTAAAACCATGAACATGCAGGGATGCAAGGAGGCACAGCCAACAAGTGCCGCGTGCTTGTACAGTTAACATAGCACCTTCAGGTTAAACAAAAAAACAAAACAAAACAAAACACATGGAACTTCAGAAAACAACAGTTTCAGCATAGCTTTACAATAGATCAGCCTTGAGTACAGACTGTTCTTTTTTTTTGGTATTAGTACAATCCGCTGTAGATTACTACTGCACAAGCAATGATGGCTTCTTTGATCAAGTATGTCCAACAAAAATGTAAGAAAAATCTAAGTCAGCATTCCTAAATCCTAATTGGCGATTGATCCCACCAGGCTTAAAGGACCCTGAAGCTCATCTTGTTTCTTGAAGTATCCTAAACACTGTTTTCTGCTGTAGCATTCTCTTAGTGCAAAACTGTCAAGAATAGCAATTTTACTACTTGTGTGGACATCTGGTGTGCATCACATTGGTGCTTATGATAGCGGAATGTCATATGATGTGCGGAAACGAACACCGCTTCCTATGTTCCTTGATATTGGGCAAAGCCAGCAGAACACATTAGGACCTAGCACCTGTATAAGAAAGATAACAAATGTATAAGAAACATACGGGGAAGTGTGATAAATAATTGTTAAGCAATGGACCAACGATTTCAAGAGAATATATTTGTAACTTAGAGTTAAGATGAAAATCCCAGTAGTGAAATGGTTGGTGCAAAAAATGACATAAACAACGCCAAAGATAAGGCTACATAAAAGCGATTATCTGGAGAATGGCATGACTTCAGGACTTAGTCCTTTGAATACAAAGATAGAAAACTGCCCAGGCTATGTGAACGCTGAACGGAGAGGACAATACTAATGGTATTTCTGTTTAGCATCTTCAATCTGGGAAAGGTACTTTATACCAATATAACTACTCAAATTTGAATATTTAGTTATTTACATACCGATGCACTTAGTTTGGTCTTTTGGGGGAAATTTTTTAAAAATAAGCAAGGAAAATAGTCCTCACCGAAATAAGGTTCTCATAGACTCCAAGGTTATAAGGATGATGATAAAGATTTCCCGCCTTTTCAGCCAACCACATAGCTCTAACTCCTTCATGGTACTGCAAATCACCAATTTAACTACCATTACACAACATCTACAAATAATAATATTCTCAAAGACAAACGATCCTGTCTGTCAAACCTCAATAGTAGTTTTATTGTGTAAGATGAGGTAAACATGCCAACCCAATAGGACCATCAGTGCCAAAGCTAAAGGACACAGAAGAACCCCGCAAATAATCTGTACAATATATAAATTTGTGTTACTTATTCAATCATAACTCCAGATGTGAATTTCTGTTAGTGTTTGATATTCTGGTAGCTGAAACATCCCTCCAGGGGTACTTACAATAGATGTTCTAGGAGAATCACTGCCTGGTTGCTCATCTTTAGGCAAATGCACGGCACCCCCTATAATCAGAACCTGATGTAAACATGAATAACTTTATGCGCAATCTTTGAGAAGACTTGGTTGCTCAAGAAAATAAACGATGGCACATACCATAGAATAGAAGCATGCAATCACAGCATACAAAACGAAGATTAGAAAGACCTTGTAGTTCTCGTGCCCAACACAGTTATTAATCCATATACAGTGGTGATCCTGCACAGGAAAAAAATGTTAAATTGGGGTTAAAAGCAATAATAGGGGGGAAAATGAGTTGCACAACGTACTGGCCAGTACCATTCTTAGAACACATCTTTTGCAGACACGGCAATGGTGCGCTCGAGGAGGCTTATAATGGGAACATTTCTGGCAGTATCTCAAATCACCACCCTGCAATGACAATTACATCAAAATTTTAATCAGAAGTTAAAAGGGAATACAGCAGATATAAGAAAGGTATGTCCCAGTATTAAACTAGCTCACAGTCCCCAGTATTACAATGAAGATAATCTAGCACACCAAGTCTCCAACTAATCAAATTCAGTCACAAAGATTATTCCCTTTTTTCACATTCTTGTCAAAATAAAAACACCAGGAAATGTATTCGAATCTGAAAAGAATGCACTTTTGTTTCTATTTTGTGTCCTAGATTTATTTATGTGAAAAGAGGATAATGCAAGCAAGAAACTGTGCCAAAAGTGGTGTTTAATCAACAATCAATAATCGCTGTACAAAATTCCTGAACCAATATATACCTTGACCGATCAATGAAGTTAAGCAGCAATATAATTAATTAATTAAAACTACTTAAACTATGTAGAGAGCAAAACAAAAGGAAAACAGTGCACTCTATTGTCTTCCATGAGCACTACTAAAAATATGACAGTGACTACTCAAGAATTAAGATCTTGTTCCAGGCCTAATAGGCAATACTGATATGAACTCCAGAAGGTCCCAGAGACACTGAGAGTAACAAGATTTGAATGGACTTATATTTTGATTTTTCTTTTTGAAGCTTAGCTGATCAGTATGGTTATTTTCAAAGCAACAGCAAAATATGCCATTTCTTCTTGTAAAATGCACAGCGGTTGGAATAATACAATAATTATGTCATTGTAAAATGCTCCCTGGGCAGATATGCGTATAGGATGGTACAAGGTTACCAGCGTTCGTGCTTAGATCTATACCAACACACCAAAGCTATGCACATATAAGATTCCCACTGGGCAATTATGCGTACAAGTGACACTCCGTTTGCTCAAATTGAGTGCTGATTATCAGTGAACAGTGCAAGGATTCAGAGCAAAGATCCCAACGACGAGGTCTTCCACTAGTTAAAGGACAATTCCCGTCCAAGAATCAAAACATCACGCGCGAAACTCACCGGATCTTGCTTGCAGAGATGCAGGTAGTGTTCGAAATCTAAATTCAAGATCTCAAGTTTGATACCAAAGTCTCTGACTCAAACAACCAACAGGTAGTACCATTCCACTACATAGATCCGAACTTCCCAGCACGCCGCGGCGGCGCCCGCGAGATCTGGAGTAGTCCCGTGGTCCAGACGGATTAGGGAGACAGGGGCCGTAAAGTACCTTTCGCTTAATCTCGTGGATGGGGCTCTCGGCGTCCTCGACGTCGGGCACGAAGGACGCCGGCACGCGGCCCGGGTCGCGCAACACGGCGACGGCGTAGGTGGCGACGCAGGCGGCGGCGAGCGCGGTGAAGGCTGCGGCGTTGGCGACCCCGGCGGCCGTGGTGAGCCCCAGCCACGCGGGGATCGCGAGGAACACCGTGGTGTAGTAGACGTACCCGATTGCGGCGAGCACGGAGAGTATCGGCACCGTCACGTACCCCGGCCGCCCCATCCGAGCCGCCGCCGCCGCCTAGCGCTCCTCCTCCGCCCGGCCGCGGGGGCAGGGCATTCCGAGGAAAGGAAGCCCGCGAGGCGTCGCCGGAAGCGATCCGCCGGCAGCTCAGCGGGCGAATTGGTTTGCTTCGCAGTTCGCTCGCTTGCTGCCGCGCTGGTTTTTGACGTGGGGAGAAAAAGCGCGGGGGGTGTGGGTGGTGATCGCCGTTGCAGCGGCGGGTTGAGTGAGTTGGGGTTGGTAGCGCGTGGACGTCCGGCCCGGCCGCGTGGTGTGCCCGTGCGCCGTCGTCCGTCGATGCGGTTGTGGCAGGGACGTCTGAACTTGCGTGGACGCGACGGCCAGGGCCTTGCTGGCTACTGGAAAAGAGAGGTTGAGCTGATTCGCTTCAGGTTAGTACTCGTCGAGTCGTCGAGCGCGAAACATTAGCAATGGGGACGTCCCTAAACTTCTATGGAAGGACGCATAGCATTTGCATATAAGATTTGTAAGAATGAGAGGCAGGAAAATATGAGGGGCATAATCATCTTTTCCATCTTAAGATAACAGCAACTTAGTGGTCAGCCGATGGAAATGGCAGTGAAGGAAATTGTAAGAATTTGGATGGCAATAAGCAAAAAATTCTTCATTTCTTCTTTGTTGCGCCTCCTTAACCCCTGCCAGTTAGCGCCTATCATTGGTGGACGGATGACCGACGTCACGCCGCATCCATGCATTTGTCAATCCTTGCTAAGCTTAAGTCTCACCATCTTTCATGACATATCTTAACAGCGATTAGTCAGATGATTGTATGGTATAAAACGCTATTAGATGGTACCGAACCGTTGTTAAATCAAGACATGTATGATTATTGCACTGATTTATTTAAGGAGTTGATTTGCAGGGAATCTAAGAAAGATTTTCCATCATTTTCATTCTTTTTTTAAGCGAATTATTTTTATTCTTTGTAGTATAGATTTTTTATAGTCATGTGTGACGCACGTGCACCTAAAATACAGGAGGAGGAGGAGGAAAAGAAAAGAAGGAAGAGAAAAAAAAAACAACCCCTCCCTGACGGTCCAATAAGCCCATGTAACTGTGAGAGCGCTGCTAGACCGCCACTTTAGACCCTGTTTGTATACGTTTTTTCTAGCCACGCTTGGATTATAATCTAAGCGAAGATTTTCTCGCTTCTCGCTTTTCGCTTCTCGTAGTTCAAATCGTTGAAGCGGCTTACCACATAAGCGAGAATCGGTGGAAATAAGCAAAGCGTTTAGCGGGATTCTCGCTTATTTCCACCGATAAGCCGCTTATAAGCGGATACAAACGGAGCCTTAGGCGGAGCGTCGAACAGGAAGGATGATGCATCAACCGAAGCCCTTTCACCGGAACCCTTCGTCGTCCGGCGGCTCCGGGGGCTTCGTCATCTTCCTGCTGTCGAGGTTTGCTGCCGTCCACATCCAGGTTCTACAATTTATTTTTCTATATGCGAATAATCTCATGTGATGGCCAGGTCTCGAAATCGAGTTGGATCCTATTGCTCGCGCGAGATGGAGACGGCGGGGGTCGATACCGCCCACGATAGTGAGATGAAGAGGATGATGTTGAATAGGGAGGGAAGTCGCTTCTTCTCCTACGAGGAGAAGCGCAACGAGGACGACGAAAATAACGAAATCGTTAGATTCCGCCGCAGTTGGGAAAGCTGCTATGCCGATGGTTACGGTTCCTTCGATAGCACCAGTAAGGCAATCCAATCCAGTGTAATTCCAAGTTCCAACCTGATCATCTTGCCTTCATCGATTAACTGAATCTAGTGTAAGGTGACTTATGACTGTATTGTTATCTTACAATTTGCATATCTCTTAACTATCAAAATCTGACCCATATATTCTCAAACCACAAACTTCCACGTCGTCTCTAAATAAGAGCCCTGGGGAGAAGCTTTGGCAAAATCTCAACCATCAGTTCGTTAGCCTTGCCCATCCTTTTTGCAGATAGATCAGGAGCCCTAGCGAAGACTCAGCGACGTTTCGCGAGGATGACCGGACTTCGACAACCTTGCCGTATCAGTAACTCTGACTCTAGCGGCAGTTATCTCCTCATCTCCCTGATCGTGAACAGCAAAAAACGATTCCCTCTCACAAGTTCGACTCCTCAGCTCTTCTGATCATGAGCAGCGCTGTGCCAGCCAGCCGATGCTTCTTCATCTCTGTCCACGAGCAACGGCCCCGATCCCCCTCCCCGCGGCACTGTGCCTGCTTTGTCGATCCACCTCAGGATCGTAAAAAAAGAGAGACAATTTCTTTTGCTTAGCCTCCACGGCCTTCAAACCCATGACACTCTTCTAGTTCTTGAGTCAGATGATACAGATGTAAAATTAGATCCCCAATTCTTTTATTCTTTTGAGGAATACAGATTTCAGAATGCTGCAATTTGGTCTATCGGTCCAGGGCTTGACAATCCATCAATCTTTTAAATTCAAAAGCTGTGGCCTCAATTGCTTGACTTGGTACTTGATAGGCTATATGCTTCACTTCATACATAGAACATCCTATATTTCAATTGTTGCTTAACTCATATTAGATCATACAAGGATTTCACTGTGTCAGTGTATTCACTGTATCAGTTAGCACCAATGTACATTTTATATGTGTAATAAATTGCTGATAGCCTTTAGTTTTTTTCCACCATGAACTCTCAAACCACATTGTCAGATGGATTTGCTGCTTTCACCAAGCTCCAGTGTTCCATTAGGAGTTTTTATGCCTGCATCGGTGAAGGCACCCATACTTATCAGAGTCCATCCAAAGATTTGGCTAGCTTAAAACGACACTTTCATTATGCAACATGATTTTATGTTTACAATACTAATTGGAAATTTGGCATTGCTTCATTTCGTGTTAAATCTGCAGTAGTAGCTGGAGAATAAACGCTCGAATTAATTTCAGCAGCTGAGCGAGACTTAGTGCCTTAGTGGTAGCTGTTATTACAGTTACAGTACTATTTTTGCCTTGCTGTGAAGTACAATCATCAATGCATCAGCATAGCTTTCTTTTCTAATATAAGAAATCAACCTGTAAACATAATGCAGCCTTGATGGAACCCGGCTTGAGCTCAATATACTGGCCTGTGCCGCGCCCTTTAGTTCTAGTGCTACTGTCTAGGTATCTGGTTGGGTCTAGCATGGTTAAACTTTTTTTTTTATCATATACTAGCAGCTGCTCCCTGCTCACTCACTGACCGAGCGGACAGCGCCCAGCGGTAGAGCAAGGAAGCAAAGCAGAGGAGCAATGGAGTACGGGTACCCCTACAACGGCTGCGGCAGCAACAAGGAGAAGAGGCCGCCGCTCAAGAGGGGCCAGCTCAAGCTGCAGATCACCAAGACCCTGCTGGGCGGCCTCGTGGTGCCGGCCGGCGCCAAGAACAGGGACCGCAGCTTCGGGAGATAAGCAGTAGCAGCTAGCTGGGTAGATGCATCTGTGGTGCTTGACACAGAGATTACGCAAAGTGTTGTTCTCCTCAATTCGGTGCCTACTGGTGCCAAGTTTTGCCCCTTCGGTTCCCCTTCCCCTTTTGCTCACCTTCAGGTTATTGGCTCCTGGAACATGCAGTTTAGAGTCGAGAGAAAAGGGTTCCTTGCTGTCCTAAAACATGGTTTCGATGAGTTATGGTGCTATAACATGGTTTCGATGGTAACACTCTGCTTTTTCTTTGAAAGACAAACACTGTGCTTAACTAGCAAGTTGGCCTGCGCAAATAGCGCGGGTAGCTAGTTTTTTTTTTGACATCTGAGTTTTTCTGCATCAACTTAAATGGATGCAAATTGTCCATCGTCATATTCGGTGGTAATATGCATTGTTCGGTGTCCATATGAGTTTTTCTGCATTTATAAATGGTAGCAAGTTGTAATTGCATTGTTCTAATAGCCCTGACGAAAGTATAATCTATATTTTTTGTCCATCGTCATATTCGGTGGTGTATTTTTCTGGAACATAAATTCATGAGAAAAGGGATATATTATATAGAAGTATAATTGTATTCACTAAATGTAATATAAAGATTTATTCTTTTTATCATAAGTTTATTTTTTTAAAAAAATGACGAACATTTTGGCTTGTGAGTTTTAGTTACCATGCATGATAAATATCCTTAGATTTTTATAAGATACAGGTGAGTGGTTCAATGCACAGTATTAAAATTGATAATATCCTTGTTCTCCAATCTCTGGTTGCTACATCCCCATGCTCGCATGCTCCCATATCATCTTAAGACTACCACACCTTTTTCTCAGTAGGAATCATACACAGGGTCAATAAACTCACTGTTGCAGCTGCAAAGGTATATCGTTCTCCTTTGTACCGCCCCCTATCTCCTACTTCTACTCCTAAGGAACTTCGCCCGCTACGCCATGGTCATCGAAGACGTCCTTGATGGTGCATTTCATTCCTTCTCGTCAAACACTATCTGCAGCTTGCCATGGATAGGCATGCATGTCCAACATCAATTTCTGACTCACTTTGTTCTACAGATCACATCGGCACTCCGCCATGCTTGCATCACCTATCATTCCTTCTCTTCTAAATTTTCTAGCTCTCAACCATCCACTGATCACAACACTACATAGCAAGACACCACCATCTCACTGCTTCTCATTGTCACTGGTGGTGATCGATCACCATGCCTTGCAAAATGGTGGTAGATTGCGTTAGGGTGATACTCGACCTAGCTAATGGCTGGGCTAGGATCGTGTCTTGGCTATGGCATCACTCACCGCCTTGCTATTGTTGTTGCGCTCCTAATCTTTATTTGCTTGTTATCATTGTGTTTCCAAGTATAGCGACTTTTGTGCAGTTGTTATCCATATCCTGCTATCTGTCTATGCTTCTTTATGGTAAATCCACTATTTTTATCCACAGTTATCATGACCCTCTCGGAATCCAACCCATGCTAACTTTTCTTCTCTCTCCTTTCTATTGATCGTAGGTGTTCCATGTAAGATGTGCTTGTCCTTCACTGCTCTAAAGCTTTTATTCATGGTTGTTGTCACGCTCTCTCAATTGCGCGCTATCTCATCGCCTTTTGGCTTTGTGCTGATCATGGTTGCATTTGGAGTTTGCTAGCAGCTTCGATCTGCAATTTGCTAGTTGTTTCCTATGTCACCTTTGTGTTCTTCTCCTTGTGCTTTCAATTGGTGGGGCGTTAAAGACTCTCAAGAATAGCTAGTGAGAAGGTTACGAAAAGGATAATAGTCGGTGACATTAAGGACTTCTCTCTCCCCTTAACGTGGAAAGTAAATTAAAATAGGAAATAATATTAATATAATTGGTAGTTTCTTTCCAATTGTATTGGATATGGACTTCAAGTCAAAGTGCTAATTTTCCTTGTTTTTTAATTCTTAATTTTTGCATATTTATTAGTCGTATTCGATATGGATTCTTTAAGTTAGTCTAGATCGTTGGATCTTTGTAAAATCCAACGGTGTATATTCTTTCCTTTTTTGATTAATGTGGGAATTTCTAGACCCTCTTGGCAAACGTGGTGGCTTCTTTTAACATTTTAACATTCCCTTAATAAGTATATTTAACTAATTATACTCAAGAATGTTTCTTATTTAAGAAATATGCTTCCCAATATCAAGGAAAATTAAAAAAACCATTTTTACATTATTTTTATATCAAATTTAGTTATTTATTAATCATGTTTTGTACAAAACTCTTTAGGTTAGTCTACACTATTAGATCATTACAAAATCCAGTGATGTAACTTGTTTTCAATTGACCTGTTAATATCTAGACCCTCTCGGATTCATGGCGAATCATGTTGAAGAAATCCCTTTGGCAAGGAAAAAAATCACGGGATACCAAACCAATTGCATTAGCGTTGTATTTACTTTGCTGATTCAGATAGATTACGTTTGTGTCGTTAGTGTTGGTCATGTTAGGTGAACTTATTTTGTGTCCATCCTAAATCTTGTTTAGAATCATACATTAACTTCACCTTATTTCGTGATAGGAGAGTGCTTTTGAATATCATATGGATGTATTTTATTGTATATGTCGTATGGAAATATGGAATCCAATGCAAATCAGATGGAAACACTAATCATATATTCTATTATTACAGCAAAGGATCAACCGAATATGACTACACCATGTACAAATCAACCATGCTAATTTTTAATATTTTAATTACACATATTATTAGTTGTATTAGTCATAGACTCTTTGACATTGTTTAGACTGTTAGATCTCATAAAATCCAATGGTATATATGCCTTTCTTTTTTCAGATTAACGTGGTAATTTCTAACCCCTTTTGGTATATATAGTTTTGCACTATATGTGATGCCTTGTATGAATTGGACTATCAGATTAACGTGGTAATTTCTAGCCCTCTCGGTATATATAGTTTTGCACTATATGTGATGCCTTGTATGAATCGGACTACTTCTCATATTCTCCTGGTGTGCCATCTCCACTCACACAACCCCCTCAAGTTGCTCCATGGCATGATCAATTGCATTACTGCTACATCCAACCTCTACTTCATCCAATATATGGAATCTCTGCTCCCGTTATCATTGTCCCACCTCCAATCACCAGCAAGGAAGCAACATAAATGTTACCCAGTGGGTTTTGAGGTATAGAAGGCCATAGGAATGGGTTAGTGTGGCTTCTACTTGTTAGTGTGGTTCCAACTGCCAGCGCTACCAGCTAGCGGTGATCGATATAGGTGGGTAACAGAGCTCGATTGTACTCTATCTCTCTCAACCCAATTTCTAGAATTGACGTTTCGCCATGCACAAATGAAAAGCCTCGTGCAGATGTGCGCTGGTTGAGGTGCTCCTCGGTGTGAGAGCATGTGAATGGACTTGGCTGGGGAGGGGGGGTTAAGATAATCGATAAAAATATAGATAGACACAACCATGACCATTTTTACTCTTTTAATATCTAAATTATTAATTGTATTAGGTACGAACTCTTTAAGAAAATAGAAACCAACTGCTAATTTTTAAATTCTGAATTTATGTATTTGTTAATCATATTCGATATAGCCATAATAGATGCGTGCATTGACAAATATGCTGCTCAGCCATAGAGTTCAAGTGACAACTGTTATCCATATCTCAACACACCTTCACCTTTATCTTTTCTTGTTGATCTCCCCCTTTTCTGTACCTTGCTCCATCGTCATCGTGTTTTCTCAATCCCATCGCCCGTGTGTTGTTTCCATACTATCCACTGTTGTTGCCCACTGCCTCGGCTCTTCATCGACCATGGTGCCGTCCACTGTTGTTGCCCATTGCCTTGGCTCTTTGTCAACCATGGCGCGTCGTATAGCTAGCCGATAGGAAGTCATTGTCTCATTTGCACCATTGTTGTGTCTGAATCACATGTCGTCGGTCGCTCAGTGCATCAGTGCTAAGCCGCATCATGCCACCTTTGCGCCTCCATGAGCCGCTTGTCAGGTTCATCCTATACGTGAGAATGTCAGATCCACCATTGCCAAAATGTAGGACCCATCAGGGTGCCGTGATATTTTATTCTCCCTTCTGTCCATGCTCTCTCTCTCCCCAATAAAACTCTAAAACTCTAGGTTTAATTCTTACCTACCTATTATATCTATTTGGGATAGAGTTGCATTCAATATGTTTTTATGAGTCGTATTCAACATGGATTGTTTGGGTCAACATAGGGCGTTAGATCTTCATAAAATCTAACAGTGGAGGTTCTCTCTCTTTTAAATTAATGTGGTAATTTCTAGCCCCTTTCGATGAACGTGGTGGCTTCTTTTAACACTATTGTATTAAGATAATAGATTGTGCCTTTGTTTCTAGGGTTGACTACAACATTTTCAATTTTTTCCCCTTATGCTAGAATATGTTGTCTGCAGAATTTAAAAAACTGCTTTAAGCATAAGCGAGATTTGATCCACCTTTTGTATTGACACACCCTTTAATTAATGTCTGTTGTAGCTGTTGTGCCCCCTATGCTATATACATTTGGATCCACCCCAGAATAAAATGCTATCCCGGACTGCACACTACAGATTTTCTCCATTAAAGTTGCTGAGGTCAAAGAGGGTCTTCATTGGCCACTGCACGTCTATGGCTTGATTGCCACCAGGGACTCTATCGATCCTAGACGCAACATTCTTTTCCACCGCATTAGGGATAACTGCCAAACCATAACTGAAGGGTTATGTGACCATGTAATCTTCTTTTTCTTTCTTCTCAATTTTCTATTTCCTTCTTATAATGATCGGTGCACTTTTTCACTGCATTTGTATGTGCAAGTACATTGAGTTCTATATATGTATATGTATCAGCTGTATATCGTGTTTTTTCTCTTTTTGCACAACTAACTCATTGTTAAAAATAAAATTGTTGGTCGCTAACTTCTATTTAGCTCTTGTTATTGTGATGTATCTTGTATGCTCTTAGTCTAGCCTTTGTATGGTCAGGTAACCGTTTTCATTGGTAATGGATTGGCTGTATCCTGCTTTCTTTGTCTTCTTTCCTTTTAAGAAACAAGACACTACTAGCTAGTGTATGTTTGAAGAACTGACAGTAATGCCAATGAAATTAGTAGGGATGAGAGAGCTATCCATTGATTAATAAATGGTGATGCCTGCAGGCTCCCTATTTGCTGTTAACTGGCCCATCTCGTGCAGTTGGGTTAATTGATCCGGTCACATTTGAAGTTCAATTGAAAGCAAGGGGAAGGACTGAGTCTGAAGATAAAGTGCTCTGCTTTGATATCTTGACTACCCAGCATGCTTCTGGTTATTTGGGGTGTCCTCCTCACATATCCACCAGTTGTTTACGCTGCAAGCAAAGCAAACTTGAGTTTGCATTTGCGGTACTTTCTCAGTCAGTTGAGGCCACTATCCGCGTCGAAATTGTTGATGGATCATGGCCAGAACACCTCAGAGGACTACTAACAACCAGCACAGCTACCATAGACCATGCACGTATTCTGCTTGTAGATTCTCAAGATGGAAGAATGCCTATCAATGGTTCTGGTGCGATTCAGCTTTCAAGACAGGTTGTTTGTGTAGAATAAAGTGGAGAACTGAAAGTTGATGCAGTGGCTTTTCAAGTTGATGATGACAACTTTTACTTAGTTGCTGCAAAAGGTTCGGTTGTTTTCAATCCTAAAGAGGCCGCAATCAGTAATGACACAATTGATCTAGGCTTCTGTAAGCTGGGAGTCACTGTTGCTTGGTCCCTCCTTGCACCTGTGGAGCATGAACCGTGGGGTCGCCCTGTGCGATGCACTCGCACGACACCACCTTCAAATGGTCCTTGATTGGTCGGTTGGACCTCTTCTACTTCAAAAGGCGCTTGATAGGCACCGTTGCAGCTTGTCACAGGCCGCTCGGTGAGAGCCCATGATACCGTGCAGCCCGGACTTTTTTTTTTTGTTTTTTAGCCTTTTTTCCGAAAGATATACGTCCCTGGTGGAACCAATTCCAAAAATGGACCCTTAGCTTGGCGCCATCCACGCTAACGCCAAGCTTACACGTCTCAGCATCAGCCACCCTAGCGCCAAGGTCCATGCGCAGTTGCTGACGCGGATGCCGACGTGGCGGGGGCTTGGCGCCGTGGATCTTGGCGCCAAGATCCACGGCGCCAAGGCTTGGCGCCAGGGTGGATCGGCACCCACGTCAGCAGCTGCGCGTAGACCTGGGCGTCAAGATGGCTGGTTGTAGCTTGGCGCCAGCATGGATGGCGCCAAGCTAAAGGTCCATTTTTGGAATTGATTCCACTAGAAGCATATTTATGAGAATCTTTCGAAAAAGGGTTAAAAAACAAAAAAGTCGGCCGTGCAGCCTCCATAAACGGAGGGACAGGCAGGAGGAGATCTGCCGCTGCTCTACCTCGCATTAGCGCTAATAATCTGCAGCCGCTCTACCTCGCTTTGGCGCTAATCTGCAGCCATGAATGGGAAAGAAACAATCTGCAAGATATCAGAATCCGTCTGCAACATATCTTACGAGATATGACTTATGAGCCTAAAAATTATCACAAGACCTGTTGATTTCCACGAGCAGCCGCTGGTAAGCACCGCCGTCGCATAGCAATTCCTCGCCGAAGGTCGCGTAGGATGAAGACGACCGGGAAAGGTTGAGACGACGGGAAAAATCGGGGCCGCTAGTGGACGCATATTCACATGCATATGAAGGTAGAATAGTATAAAATAGATATTTTTCATATTCACATATGTGACTGTACACTAAAAGAACAAAAATGTATTGTAAAGCGAAACGTGTGGGAACCTTTGTGAATTTGATAAAAAGAAAATTCATACCAAGCAATCATATATGTGCTCCTCTTTCACAGCAGAATATCAAGTACTTTACAGAAATGGTAATATGACAATGATGCATTAAAAACATTGTTCAACAGAAATATGTTAATTGGCAAGTAACGGTTTCCTCCCATTCGTTACATAGGAGTACATACTACCCGCTCCATCGACACAGAGAACAATGATTTTCGTTGGTTTTGCCTATGCACCGTTCGGGAGCCCTAGGCACGCAGGGATCGCCATGAAGGCAGGAACACCCTGGTGTGGCCACCCCATCCGAGCACGCAGGAAAAACAAAATAGAAATGTATAGTTTATTTACTTCTCCAAACAACCCTCACATGTTTCTGTCTTCTTTACCCCCTGATGATTTTCTTTATTATTTTCTTATGTTCGAGTGCAGGATGCATTTTGAATTGAAAATCCGTGAGATGACAGACGTCGTCATATCTAATTAAAGAAAAAGTTTCCAAGAATTGTTCGTGATTATTTTCATGCAAGAATCTAGTGTACCAACCTACAAAATGATTAAAACATGCATACATTTATTTGTTCATTTACGAATATTATTTCACAAAATTTGAACTCCAAAATAGATAACCCACATGAAAATGAAGAAACACAAGTTTTGTTAGAGGAGTATTGGTCACCTGCTTTAGTTTGAATAGTATGGTGGGTAAAATGAGATGGAAAATAACTTTAGAAGTTATATCCGTACAAACGCAATAATGAAATGTGAATTGGACTTTTTTATAATAATGATATAAGAGGGGAAAATAAGTATTTTTTTGGAACTTAAGAGGGGGAAAATAAGGCACATATGTGCTTAAGTCGCAACTTCTTCTTTTGGAAATAGACAAACACATCATGGAAATATGCGAGAAGCAGGAATTGGCCCAACTGAAATATCCAACTCTTATGAGCGAATGATTTCTTCTTCGACCCGTTCTTTGCATTCATCGCACGAGGTCCTCGCATCAGGTTCTATCATGTCTCATGTTATTGTCTTTTTCTGTCACCTTTTCTTTTAATTTTGTTTTTCTGGATGCATTGAGCCTAACAAAAAATGATATTTAACTGGAATCTTTTTGCTCCCACAGAAATATGTGATTCATCACAACTGAATCATAATATGCAGCATGTGAAAGGAATATGCGCGCATGCAAACATTATGCCATGAATTGCTATTTCGTCGATCGATCAGTCAAAAAGAACAGCATACAACTTGGCCAATTTTTTTTTTAAAAAAATCGATTACTTATAAGACAAATTTAGTAATTGTATATGGTCGACCGTGACAAATGACATGCCGTAAACCTTGATCAGCTCAAAACTGTCTCGATCGTACGTCATCAATGGAGATTGGAAACATCGGGGCGTTCTCAAAATGTCATGTTAACCATTGACCAAAATGGCTGTGCTTAGCCGTTCCAGGAAAAATGACTTTATTTAGTTTCAACAAAAGATGACTTTACTTTACTATGCTCCCGTCCGGCCGAAGGCCCGTATGTTTGGAATGGCCTGGTTGTCTTTTAAAATCAGCACGACTTCTCGAGGCACCCTAATCGAAGAAACACCGGCGGGAGAGCAAGCTCCAAGAGGGTTTTAGCGAGGAGCGATTGTGGTGGAACCGTCCAACTTAAACTGGTTTAAGTGTGCCTAATCGCTATTGAAATAGCAATTATACGAAACACACCTAAAACAGTGTAAGCCCGACAGTCCGTTGAGTGTCCCTAGGACGCCTCGAAACATCCACGACATGTTTCACAGACATACATCAAGATCGCTTTCACGAAGGGAAAGCATCAACAAACATTACATTTTTACATACATACAGAAGGCGCGAATTGTTACAAATCGTAGATTGAAATAAACTTAACGATGCAAGTTAGACCATTACTAGGAGTTTTGAACATAAAATCAGTCCAAGGCAAGTAATTATACAACTAAGTTTTATTCCAGGGTATTATGAGACCCGTAAATACCCTAGTTCTTCGATATTCTTCTTCGGTCATCCCCTGTTGTACTTCTGAAAATAACAACAAAGGGATCCCCTGAGTACGAGGGTACTCAATAAGACTGATCCGACTAACCAATATAGATAGATTTAAAATATTGTATGATAGCTTTATGGTGTACTAGCTGACTTACATTTTGCGAAAAAGCTTACTATTAGTGGGACCTTAGTTTTATCATTTTATTTCAGATTAGTTTTTACCTAACCAGATGAATAAAATATTTTTGAGCAACCAGGTGGAACTAAGTCATACAGCATTCTAATTTCAGGAAAAATATTATATTCAACTTGATTACTCTACAATGCTTAAGCGATAATCAAGTGCATTCATAATCAAGAATTGCGGTAATCCGGACCGATTTACATCTTGCAGGAGATACCTCATTACCCGCTATGCACAACGGATCAGGTTGTACATAACAACCTTTCGACTAGCCGTACCCAAAGATTGGAAATATGACTACACGAACCCAGGGATGCATCCCCACTTAGGACCCCACGTCTGGCCTGATCTCCATGTGACTTTCAGGCTACGCTCCTGTCTTTCCACTGCACGCCAAGCACGGGTATAAAATATTTTCAATCAGAGAGCCAACTAACCTATCAGGTTTTGCTGGTCCCCACAGACAGTAAGCAACAAGGTAAAATCATTTGATCAAAGGTTAAGACAACGAACGAGCATTAACCAAATTAACTTAGTGGACAGAACTACCATCTCTAGCTTCTATCCACCTTTCCAAAATTCCAAGCTATTTTCCTTGATTAACATATATACGTTAAAGGTTGAGTAACACAAGTTACTTTAACGGTACCTAAGCGTTACTAAGTATAGGATGTTTACTAAATAATTGAATAGGTGGCAAAGATATCCTATAAATAAGGTAGGATTATGCACAAGAGTGGTTTGCAATCAACTCCTAGACTTAATGCATAAGGAAATAACCAATAATTGGACTCATGAATAATAATTTCTGAAAGTAGATAGGCTTAGATGCACCGAGACTTACCTTGATTCACAAAAAAGTTAGTATCCTCGGAACATCCTTCCACACAAGGGATCAATTCAACAACCTCTTCGAATTCCTGAGGTTCTTCAGAGAGATCCAAGAAATCCACTTCTGAGGCTTCTATGTCTACGGTATGATGCATGCCATATTTAGAGATGAAAAACTTTTTGAAATAAAAGAATATACAACTTATCTCATGATAAAGTTGCAAGCCAACACTAATCTACCCATAAAGATTAACCCACAATTTTAATTTCTTTAACTAACCTAACTTAAGCATTTTCTTTATTTAGAAAAGGATTATAATTTATTTCTAATCTGAAAAACTTAATTCCTATGGATTAGTAATTATTTATGAATAATAAAACATTATTAACAATTTTATTCATTTTATAAAGATTAAGTATTTATTTAAATACCTTCATCAAAGGTATTAATAAATACTTAAATTTTACTATTTTATCCTAGGGTTTTAGAATTTCTAATACATAAAGGAAAATAAAATACACCTAATAAAATTGGTTTCACTAAATTTGGACAATTCTATAAATTATAATGAATAAAATATGAAAGTAGGAATTTAAATCTATTTTCTAAATCTAAAAATCAACATTATCCTGAAAACCCCCTCCCTGGACTTTTCTCACGTGCCCACGGCCTACCCCCACTCACTGACATGCGGCCCCGGTCAACAGAGCCAACCCTCGGCCTTGACCGAGAGCTGGCCGGCGGGTAAGCGCGGCAGCTCGCCGGCGACGAGGTTCCCGGTGACGGGGACACCTCCACACGACTCGCGACACTACTCGGTATCCCTTGATGGTACTCTAGGGGTGGTTGGCTTCACATCGACGATGAACTTTGCAAGACGGACGGTGGCACGACGGCGCTTGGCGGACGGCAGCGCAAAGCTTGTCGGCGGTAGCGCTAAGGCAACAAGCGGCACTGGCAGCTCTACTACGACCTAAGCAACGTAGCGCACCCTTCCACCCAAGCTAACCGTGGCCGGAGCAAGCCCCTCCACGGCGGCGGCCATGGCCGAAGCGCGGTGCATGGCGGCAATCCGGCCAACCTGGTCGAGCCCCAAGCCAACAAGCACGGCCTAAACCATCCCTAGCTCATGCGTGACCTACCTAGACCCTTGGACCATGACCAGAACTCCGGCATAAGGCATCTCCATGGCGGTGACCATTACCAGAACAAGCGGCGGACGGACCCGAGGGAGAAGGTGGTGGTGAACTGAGGATGTGGGGATGGTGGCTGTCAGGACAGGCTTAGGGGCTCAGGGCAGTGTCTCTAGCGAGGTGGAGTCGCTGGCGGTGGCGAAACAACGGCGGAGCAGGACGCCGACCGAGAGCAGTTGGAAGAGTAGAGGAGCTCGGTGAAAGGATAAACTCACCAACGGGAAGGTGATTTATACAAAAACTTACTGAAAGGATCTAGGATGTCGACTAGAGGGGGAGTGAATAGTCGAATCTGAAAATTTTACACTTAAAACAAGCTTATGAGACACTTCCAGAAATTTTCGGAGATTGTTCTGGAAATTTTCGAAATTTTCGGAAATTTTCGGAGAAATCTTCGGATTTTTCTGGATTTCTACAAAAATAACTACAACCTTAAGATTGACCTGTTAGATTTTAGATTGACGAATATAGGTTGTTCCACAGATATTCTAAGTTTTTTCAGCAAGATATAGCAGCTTCAAACACACTAGAAAAGGAGATCGAGTACAAATCCTAAATATGTTTTCTATGCAAGAATATATATAAAAGCAAGAACAACAAGCAAGAGAGACACAAGGATTTGTTACTAGAGTTCAGCTTCACACCATGAAGCTTACGTCTCCGTTGAGGACCCACAAAGGGTGGGTTTATATCATCCAGCCACTTTCCTCCCTCTAGCGACCACAAACATCAAGTTAGAGTCACTTACTCAATTAAAGGGATAATACAAACTTCCCGAGGCAGCCACAAAGCTTGGATGCTCGTTCGAGCGACGCCTAGCCGGCTAGGAGCTTGAAGCTCCAAGAGTAACAAACACGAACTACCGGCTTGACGAAGAACGAAAGTGCTCAAGAGATGGAGTTGCAGCTCACTAGCACAATCTCTTGCTCACTCACCATTTTCTCCTCAAATCCCCACCAAATCTCACAAGGAAGTCAAAGGGGAGCAAGGAGGGAACTTTAGAGTGTTTCTGTAGATCAGAACAGTACAGAGGCAAGAGAGGACGAAAGGAAGAGGGTGAGGGGGTATTTATACCCCTTCACTCCAAAACTAGCCATTATAACAAAGATTCAGAAAATTTCCGGAATTTTCTCCGGAGATTTTGAGTATCTCCGGAATTTTCCGTAAAAACTTTCAGAAAAATCCAGACCTCCGGAGACTCTTCCGAAACTTCTGGAAAAACTTCCAGAAAAATCCGGACCTCCGGAAACTCTCCACTTCTAGAATATTCCAGGAAAACTTCCGGAAAATTCCGAATCTCTCTGGTTAGCACTTCTAATTATCCCCCATGTAACTTGCAAGTGTAAATAGTATCTCTCATAGGTTTTGTTAGGTCATCTTGAGCACATTTTTCATCATCAAGATCAGAGATCACGCATCCCTCTTAATAGTGAGGCATTCATAAACTCAAATTCAAACCGAAAATAAATTTAAACTAGATAAGATGCTGCTCAACATTTCATTGCCTTTTGAGGGGTCCATCACAAGTGCTCCACGACCAATAATCCATTTAAATCTGCTTATGCACTTCAAACTTTGTTAGATACTCAAGCTTTTATCATTAAATCACCAAAACTCACTTAGGGGGTCAAAGATACTCTTCACTTACCACCCTCTCGAGTACCACATCCTGCCTGCCTGCTTGCTTTTGCGTCCCTTGCCGGTGCTGGCGCATGGCACGGCGGCGCCGCTCTTGCCATTAGTGGCAAACAGTTGTGTAGCACCGGCCGTCTCTGTTATGCTCCTCCCTTTTCTTTTCTTTCCCCAAATCACCCGAAAGTTCAGCTTAAATTGTGACCGATTTGTAATTCAAACTCCAGGAATTCCTTTAAGCAAAGTTGGAGAGGATCCTTGGTTCTACATTTGATTTATTTGCATCGAGGACCAACAACCACTCTATCACCGTGAATTTCGGTCTCAAACTTGAGCTAGGGTTCGGTCAGTTCAGAACTGAATCGCCCCCCACCATTCAGTTTCGTCAGAAACTTCAAAAACAGCTCGATGCTTCACTTTGAGTTCAAATTCAACTGCTTGAAGTTGGTTCATTTTACCCAACATCTACTGGATCTTGTTAACCATATGACAGGGGTTCCATTTTGCATATGAAATCCCAACTCTTACATACAATTTCTTCCAAAAACTCAAGATAAAGTTTGCTATTTTCCACTGTTCTTAGAACTAAACGGCGATAGCCTTTCAATTTCATCAATTAAACTGACAGTGAATGATTCCAACTTTGAGCTCCCAGAAAAATTGGAATCCTGCTCTTTCCTTGTCCAACAACATGCTCAAAATGTTTACTGGATATCATAGTTCACTTGGAATTCAAAGTCTTTCCAAGTATATATGAAAAAACTTCTAGAATTAAAATTCAAAGTTGCCTCCTTGACACTGTTTGCAGACTTAACTCAGTTTTAACAGCTGAGCTGAAAACTAAACCACTTTCAAACTTTGAACCTCCTTTAAAATATGGATTCTTTATTTTCTCTAGCCAACAACATGTCCAATATATTCATTATATATCAGAGTCCACTTATGTTCCACAACATCTCCCAGCTTCAATGAAAAATCTCCTAGAAATCACTTTCCAAATTGTCAGCTTGTCACTGTTTTTAAACTAAAAATTTTCAGATATGAAACAGTAACTTCCAATCAACCACTTTGACTTTGAATTTGAGATGCTCGTGACTTGAATTTGATTCTTCTGAATTCTAAATAACTTCAAGACTTGAATTCATATTTTTGTCAAATTTCTTCAGATCTGAATCTTGAATTTGCCTTTTTGGTCAAATTTGACCCAAAGTTGACTTTGGTCCATAATACATTCTTATCATCCAATTTCTTCATTAACACTTTAATGGTCATTCTTAAGCCTTTAGCAACCTGGTTGTTACACCACCCCCACCAGATTAGTGAGAGTAGGTTTCCCTCAACAGTCCGACCCGCACAAGCGCAATTTGCGTTAATGTTTTACTCCTAAATATATATATCGCTATACTATATTATTTTCAATCAAACCTATAAATTATTCAAATTAAAATAAAGTTTAATTAATTGTCCTTCAATAAACTAACAACTCTAAACACATAGAAGCATGCACTCTTAAGTTCACTTGTGTCATGAAACATCTCAACATATGTCATGGGCTCACTGGTCTATTAGCTTCTATGCTATATATAATCACTCACACCGTAGTTTTCCTCACAAAATATCAAAATTTACCAATGTCCTCCTATAATCATTTTTAAAACATACACACTACCATTCTTATATAGGAATAAAAATATCTTCTATATATTAAATATTTTATCTATATACATCGTCAAAAGTAAGAACCTCTATAAGATTTTTATATTATCTTATAAAAATCACATATCTATTTGATTCAAATAATATTCTAGAAAATTTCTTAGGATGGTAAAAGTTTTTATAGGTGCCCATTAGCATGCTATGTTACCTTTGCACAATCTTGAAACGGTATAATGCACAAGTATAAGAACTTCTATTCTATTTGGTATGCTTTCATCAGTCATGACATTTACATGTTGTTTTATATAGTATAAGCCACTTAAATTTCAAAAATATATATGATTAAGCGAAGTATATTTCTGTAAGTGTTCCTAAATGCCAGAATGTAGAGATCCAAAATACATGTAAAAGCATGTCGAATCCTAATCCAAACAGAATGAGTCGAAAAGAAAGAGGAGGAGTAGGCAAATGCTGAACAGAAGCGAGATTTAGTTTGAGCGTTCGGGGTGCTTGTTGTTCCTTCCAACTTGTGTCAGTGGCCGAACACCAAGCAACCACCGAATGTAGTACTATATCAATCAAGTTAGGTGCCGATGAGGCTATTTATCTTATTTCGGCTCAACTATACACGATCTAGCACAGTTACAAGTGTACCTTTAATTTTTAATGCATGCTAACTAAATTTTTTTTTCAAAAATTGGGTGTACATTTGTACACTCCTGCACCTATATTGTGTCCACCCCTAGGGAACCAGAGCTGGAACAGGTCCGGGCTCGGGTCCGGCATCATCTAGGTTAAGCTCTCGCATTTTCTTCCTCGCTGCTATGTTTATCATGTGTACGGGGAAAAAGGAATTCACTTTTAGAAACAAAACCACATTTGCTTGGCATAATTGAGGTGAAAATATCATATTTCTTATCCTATTTTGCTTCATTAATGATGTATTTGTGTTGTGTTTGGGAGAAAAGATCATCTTTTCTTAAGTTCTAGGTAGAAAATCATATATTTAGGGAGTAATTGAGGCTAATTTATTGTGCTAATCACTTGCTTACCTTGGCCGACCGATTCATTTGCAAGATATTCCTGTGTATACTATCTTGGAGGACGTCGATGACAGAGAGTTCCATAAGCTCCTGATGCAGAGGTACGACAGAATGTTTGATGTGGCATCAACTACAATCCTCGGTGTGCTGGTGACACCTCCTATGCTTCTCTCAGCCGCCGAAGTAAGGGAGGAGATGTTCACATTTCACATGGTGAAGCTGATTGGTCAGATCCGCACTGTGTTGCTTCTTTTCAGAGAAATGGATCTTTATTCTGTCTCTTTCAATCCTAGCGGCGATCCTAATTCGACTTAGTTCAGATTCTCGAATGAGCTTATTCCATCATTTCTTACTTAAGTTGTCTTGCCCTACAACTGCAGATATGGTGATCTGTAAGTATATTCAGCTTCATACAGGCATGGATTTTTTACTGACAACTACAAATCCATATTTGGTAAAATCTATATATAAGATATACAAGTCCTGGTTTCAGTCATAATTGATCCCTTGATTGGAATGGACATTTGATGTTGGATTTGGTACAGAACTTATGCAAATAATGATATTGAATTTTATAGAATAGATATTTGAAACCATGGTCAAGCGAAAATTAGTTTTCATATGATAGAATGATCGAAGAGATCATGGTGGGATAGAAATAAAATTACCAAGATATTTGACTGAGTAAGAAATTTTTGTTGATCATATGACAATTGCTGGTATAGTGATACGAGTACCACTGGATAGGTTAAAATGTTGTTGATCGAGCAAGCTCTTGATTTAAGGGGACATAATTACTGAGCTGATCACATTAAGTTAGGATTCAGAGTACTTTTAGAGTACTCTGAAATTACTGTTTCAGTGAAATTTCAGTAATATTCAGAGTACATTGAGTTAGGATTGCAAAATTACTGTTTCACGGGTCACATTGAGTTACATTTCAGTGAAATAGTAATATCCAGTATCATCACCAAAAATAGAAAATAATTCATACTGCTTTCTAGAGTTAGGATAATGATCTTGTAAAAGAATATAATGTTCTTTAGATGTATGTTATTGACTTATATTTTTGAATTAACATGGCCGTTCCATTAATAAAGTCACATTTTTGTTATTGTAGCACAAAACTAGAGATTGGATATTACTGTTTCACAGACATTATTGATGTTCTATCAATGTTTACCTTTGCAAATGTCAAAAAGAAAACCAATGAGCGCATGAGAGTGTTGTATCGCACTGGTGTTATGTTTAGTGAAACAATGCGCCTTGGTGATGCACAGCAACTTGTTATGAGAATGCTGCATCTACGTGCACGCACGCACGTTACTAGTCTTCAGGACTCAGAAATACATTCTTGGGGAGTATATTGTCTCTATGGGATACGCCATATGTGTGGAGAACCTATGTTGTACGCTATAGATGAGGCTGTTGTCCCAGGGCTCTATAATGCTAAGAAAGGAAAACATGAAATTTGGGGAATAATTGGCTGACGAAGATGTTCTGAAGATGATGACTTTCAGATGAAAAGGAGGGTGGCAGTGATTTTGGTTTTCCTTTTCGGTGAAGATTATGTGCCACACTACCTGATGTTGAAACAAAAGGTATTGGTGTGTCTTGTCAATCAAGAGTAATTTGTGTGCCGCTTTTGTTTTCCAGGGATATGTAGCGCCAGAAGAGATGAGAAAGCCTATCTTCAAAACTAGGAAGGTCAGGAGGGCAGCCACACCAAGTGCTGTAGGAAGGTGCCTACTCAGTTTCAGCGAACCAACTCTTTTTTGGTAGAATAATGTCCCTTCATGTTTTGTTTACCTTTTGGTTTTAATTGTGCTGTCTTTTTTCTTTCTTTCTTTTGCGGGATACAAAGATGGAGACTACAATGCTCAGATCGGACCTCAACACCCTCCGTGGTCAGTCATGGTTGAATGATGTTGTTATTACATTTCTATTTGATATCTTCCAATCGAACGAGTACAGATACGAAAATACCAGAGCCTGCACAAGGGTCCAAGGGCATCAAATATGTACAAAATGGCACATCTCAAGTAAAGAATGAATTGTAATGACATATTTTCAAATAGACGAATTGTAACGGTAGTTCTCCAAACTTGGATAGTTGCAATAGCATATATCCAATTAACCCAAGATCAAATCCTGAAATCCCTAATCAATTCTACATGTCAAGTAAAGAAATTGTACTAGAGAATTGGGGCTTTGGGGTATTGTAACCACGTTGGTCTTGGGATTGGCCTAGGCCGCAGAGGCGGAGGAGCTGCCGGTTCCCAAGGTGTCGCTGTGCCGCTGACGCAAGGCGAGAAGACCTGCACCTTGTGGGCCGTTGCTATATGGGCTAGCTGCTAGGCTGCCGGTGTCACGATGGCTTTTTACTAGTGTCAAGGCACGTAAACAACACAAGGGTACAAGAGCTTCGGGCAAAATCGTCGATGTCAGCTGACAAAACGATTGCACGTAGCTCCACCCCTGCTGGCCTTGAGCATCTGCATGATGCCATCCACCATATGCCGCTTTGATCCCATCTCTTCAATTCTTCATTGTGCCAAAGCAATAGGAGAGCTTTTTGTTACTTGTTTCAGTCTAGTAGTCTACTGGACGGTGTATTTTTATAAGCTGCTGCAATGTAAATTGTATTCGGTTGCAATCGATCACAGACAGTTCACAAATATGTTCAACTAATGTTCTTTATCTTAGGCGCTGGCTCTCTGATAAAGGGTTTGTTTGCATAACATCTAAAATCTTGCGAGAATGGAACTAAATGGTCTTATTATTCATTGCATGTCAAGAGGATACCAGACACTTTTATGTTATCTGAATGTTATTTGTATTAATTTGTTGGCCCGTTGAAATAGTACACGCTGATATTTTCATCACTGGATGCTTACGCCCAAGCGAACTTCACAGAAATGGGAAGGATGAGAAGTCGAGGGAGACGAACCCACAGAATTTGAAAGCATGAGTCTGATCTGGCACAAAACGAGCCATCGTATATACGAGGTTTGGTTCTCAAAACTCAAAAGCTCACACAGGATTTCAGAAGCTTATGATGAAAATAAAAGGATGTTGTACTAGAGCTCACATGGCAATACATTGTGTCAGATGATGCTCTACGAGAGATCACGTCTCATGTTTGCGTTAGCAGTCAGCAAAATTGATGGGTTACTGATAACGCTACGCCTGCTAAATTCAGCTAAATCATCTGAGATGCTGCATCAGACGTTCAGAACCAACCAAATAAGCAAAGAAAGTCAAGCTTCAGACCGTACATTGCATAATGTACATGTACACATCGATCTTAGTTCTTTACATACAAAGCACAACCCTACATGCTCAGTCAAAGGGTGAACACATCAGTACATCGCACGCTTAATTTCCAGATTACACTACAGACTGTACATGCCACACGCACGATCAGGATAAGCAAGTTCCAAACTGAAACGTTAGGTTATCCTACAAAGGCAGCGGTTCCTCCAGGCCCTGGAGGAAGAGGAACCAACCCCGGCCCAGAGCAGTTACTTCTCGCCAAGCCGCGTCACAGCATCAGGCCGAGCCGCTCGCTGGCTACGTCGCACTTGACGGGCGCGAGCCCGACGCGGCCGCGCTCCAGGTCGTACTCCACCCACAGGTTCATCTGGTGGTGGTGCCCGATCACGTACGCCGTCAGGGGCACCATGTCCGCGTTCCCGAACGTGAGGCACCACACGCCATCGCCCCCGCGCCGCTCGCCGGGGACCTTGTACAGCAGCCTGTCCCCCGCCACCGACATCTCCGCGCCCTTGAACAGCAGGGACACGGCCGGGAGCCTCGCCGACGGCGGCGGGCGCCCGGCGGGCACGCGGAAGCAGGTGTCGAACGCTTCTTGGAACGCGAAGTTGGGGTCGTCGAGCGCCGGGAGGATGGGCTTGGTTTGTTTCAAGAACTCAGCTTTCAGGGCGGAGTAGGCGTCCCCGAGCAGGAAGGTGAACTGCGTGCCGGAATCCACCATCGTCTGCCCGGCGCCGGTGTGGTCCGGCGCGAGCACCGACGCCGGGATTGGCAACGGCTTGCCGCCGACGCGGATGCCGAGGAGTTGGACCGAGTAGGCCACGCGGTCGAAGTAGGGGAGTGGCAGAGTGGGCTGGTACAGGGGCGTGTAGTTGAGCGGCAGGAAGGGGAGGTCGCTGTGGCCGAGGAGCAGCACGCCGGCGTCGTCGCGGTCGGAGATGCAGTACGAGAAGCGGCGCGTGCTGGCCTGCGACACGAAGGAGAGCGTGCCCCTGTTCATGCCCAGCAGCCCAGCAGTGGCGACGCCGTCCGGGGACGAGTCGTACGCGGAGGACATGCAGCCGAACGCGGACCGCAGCGGCGGCGCGTCGCCGACGGCGAAGACGTCGGTGGCGAGCGCGCCGTCGGAGGAGGACCCGTCCGCGTAGGACAGCGACACGCTGCACCGGCGCGAAGCCCCGTCGCAGGACGGCGGCGCCGGCAGGTCACGGGAGCTGCACTGCGGGGAGCCGCAGGGCACGGCGGCGAAGGTGCCCGACGCCCTCGGGCGGAACGACGCGCCCCTGGCGGCGGTGCTCGCGTTCCCCTGGCGTCCCGGCGCGCAGAGCAGCCAGGAGAGCTCGCTGCCGGTGTCGAGCACCATGGTGACGTTCTGCGGCGGCGTGCCGACGGCGAGCGACACGGTGAGGCTGACGTTGTGGTGGAACCGCAGCTTGCTCGGCGGCCGCGGCAGCGCCCAGGCCGGCACCTGACGCGCCCGCAGCGGGAACACGCGGGGCTTCGCCGCGGTCTTCGGCGCCCCAGCCGCGACGGGCCACGGCCTCGCGGCGGCGAGCAGGAGGAGGAGGAGACAGACGAGCAGCGGGGGCGGCATGGTGGTGATTGCGACCTGCTCGACCGGGGCCTATGCGCGCATGTGATGTGAGGGTGGCGATGCGCTCTCGTGTTGGATTCGCGAGTGGGGTTCCGCGGGCGGTGTCGCGGTGGATTTTATTGGGGGGGGGGGGGGGGGGGGGGTGTTGGCGCCCCGCGCGCGGGGGCGGGGCGCGGGCGAGTGCGCACAGGCGCAGTGCACTGGAGTGGTGGTGACTGAGATGGGATGAGGATGGGAGCCGGGAGCAGCCAGGGCGAGACGCGTGACGAGCCGCTGTCGCAGGGAAGGGGAAGCCGCGTTCTTTTGCCTGTCGTCTTGTGGGTATCGCTACCGGAGAGCGCCAGGCCGCCAGCGGGGGCTAGCCGGCTAGTCACGGATATTGTAGCACTCTACCGCTAGCAGTCTAGCACTGTGCAGCTTTCACTGCTGCATGGGGTAAAACTGCACGCTCCAGCATTTACCTGCTGGCCTATACGTTTTAGTACGTCGTGGACTTGCCAACATCGCATGAAAAGCTTGTCTACACGTGCCAAAACAAATTGTGTCCGTAATCGTGCTTGGCACATTGTCGTATTAGGCCCAGCGTCTTTGCGTTTTCGGCGCCCTCGGTTGCAAGCATTGGTGGCAATTTGATATGGCGTGTTCGTGCGTGCGGTGCGGACGCAAGGCAGTGTGTCCTGATGCCACGGCGAGATCGACAAGCAATTGATATTGCTTTTGTACCGCACTGTACCATGGCGTGATCTCGCCAGCACGACGGTTTTTCGCTTCAGATGAGCCTACTCCATTTAAACCCGACAGGTTCGACGCGGTAGTGCCATCTTTCCGGACGGCCGGATCTTTGGGCTGTTTTCCGCCGAAAACAAGCGCCTTTTTTCGTAAAAGCGCTTCGACTAATGTTCATGTACTACATCCCATGATCAACTCGGCATAGGTTCGTGTTGTGTTGTCGATCGAGAGCAAAAAGAACATGAAGAATTGAAATAAAAATAAGCTTGGACGGTGGCAGCTTGAAGTTATGAACAGCGTCGTCGTCTTCTAGATGGTATCACCGTGAGGTAGAAACTACCAAGAAAAGGAAGCAGTAAATGTATTATGTAAATGGCCGGAGTCCGGAGACTTTAAAATCCTACCGAAACCCAAGCAAGCGTCCAATCATCCGTGCCACGACGAGCCATCGGAGTTATGCTTCTCATCTACCGCCAGGACTCTGCAGGGACGGAAGTTACCAGCAGTGTGTGGGAGCTACCACCACGTCGATCGCGTACAGCTCACATCAAACGGGGTGCGGTGAATGCGATGCCTGCCTTCGTTTCCAAGCAGAGCAGGGGAGGGAGGCAGAGCATTCAAGCTACGTAACCAAGGCAAGTACCGCAGCGTAAAGGCGAGCCAGAGCGCCAAGCCTTTTCGCGCCGGGCGCAAGGCATTCATTAGCCACCCGTCAGCGCGACGCGGTTTGCCGGTTCCGGCTAGCCGCCGCGCCGGCCGGCCGGGCCGACCCTTTTTGCTACCGGCGCCGTCCTAGCCGGTGTAGGTAGGCCGGCCGGGTGCTTTGTGTAGCTACAGTAATCATGAGCCTCTCCGCTGCGCTTTGTTCGCGAGCAATTCGCAACTTTGAATCCGGGTTCTACCATTAGGCCACTCTTCTACTGCTGACAGTTTCGTTATTTTAGGGTAGGTGTGTGGTACGTGTACGTGTCTTGGTTAGCGCGGGCATAAATTCGAGGAGGAAAAGAACAGTACTGCAGCACGCGTAGTACGACAATGCGGTTTGCAGAAGAAGTTACGAAGATTTGCTCCGCTGTCTGTCCTGGCCGGCACGCTTTGATGGCCGTAAACAAAAACCGCACGGAGGACGTGCACGGCGGGCAGAGCGGGGTTACAAGCACGAATGGCCTCGGAGAAGGCGTTTGTATTCTTCCCTGCTTCTAGTACGTAAAGAAATGCGAAATGTCGTGGGGAACAACACGTTCGTAAGAGAAAAAAGAAATGGGGAACAGCACGCATTGTTACAAGGACCGAGCACGTCGTCGCGTCACTCGCTAAAACCCCTTGTTTCAGGGGCCATCCTGCACTAGTTTTTATCAGCGGTCGGTCACTCACTCACTCTACAGTAGCACTGGAGCCTAGAGGACTAGAGGAGTAGCAGCAGCTGGAAACAGCGCGCAGCTGCAGCATTTCCATCCAGCGACTCGATCGCCTTGACTTGTTTGTCGCCCATGGGCCATGCCGCCGGCTCCACGCGTCCGTGGCGGCAGCCGGCAGCTCTCGCGAAGACGCGGACTAATCGGGATCACTGGCCGCCTCACCGGTCGCATGGACCTAAATGACATCCAATCAGCAACCCAAACAATCGAACTAAACTTAAAAAAGATGCAAAACGAACGCTAACTTGCTCTGATGACGCGCCAGGCGTCAGCATGTGGGATTCGATCATTCGACGGGGGGCGTAGCTAGGTCCAACTCGTCAGCACTGACGGGGCCGGCGAACAAACTTCCTGACATGTGACGCACGCGCTGTTCTCTTCTCCCAGGATTATCCTTAGCTCGCTTCTGAATCGGGCCCTGCCACCCCGGGAGGGACCTGGGCCCTGGGGTAGGTGGAGTCATGGAGATGATGAGTGGTGCCGCTGAGAAGCACGAGCCGGCAGGCGCTGCTGCTAGTCGATATGCGTGGAGCCATGGACCATGCATCCATGATGGCATGGTCCTGGGCTCCTGGCTCGAAGACTCTCGGTCGAACCCACGTCAACGGGTGCGAGGATGGCTGGGCGGACGGACCAAGGAGTAGGGGGGGCAGGTGGTGGCGCTGGATCAGCTCGATGTAGTTGCACGGTTGGGGGTCGCTCTCGCGAGGCCATGGCTGGCTCTGGCTGATGACCCAGGGGATTGCGAGCAATCATGGCGGGCGCGCGGGGGTTTGCCGCTGGTTGTTGGCGACGCAGCGGCGGCTGGTCGGGGCGGGGAGAAGTCAGACAGCCGCCTGCGTGCGCCGCGTGCTGCTTGCGCGAGCGAAACCTGTCGTCTGGGCTGTGCGGTGCCGAGCACGGGGGCGAGCAAGCTTAATTTGCCGTCAGCAGTGGGACATTTTAGCAGCTATCATGCATGACACGCCGCGGCCCCGTGTTCATTATGGGTGCGATTGGTTACCTGTATCTCCCTTGGCCTCGCTCAGGTGATGCAACTTCAAGTTGATTGGTTTGCTGGATAAGCACTCGGGTCAGGCTCCGACCATGCGGCCGTACAGCTCGAGCCAGGGCTCTCTCGAAATATAGGACGTGATTGGATGCCTGCGGCCCCTCCATCTGGTTCCCAGGATGCAAGGTCTGCACGTTTGGATGCCTGTGCTAGGGGTTGAGCTAGGTCCCCGGGTGCAAAAGCGGCCTCGCAGCTAGGCTCCTATGGTGCAGAGAGATTGGACGTTTCTTCGAAATCTAGCTCACGCGATGCGTGCAGAAGCACGTGACCTGCAATGTTATAGAGGCTAATCACTTACTCTTGGTAACCTGCATGTGTGGTTTCATACCATCCAATAAAGAGCTCTTGCATGCTCTTAGGCTGACCACGGAGAGCCTGGTTCCTAGGAACGGACCTGGCTAGGAGCAGGCATCAATCACACCCGTAGGAATCGAGCGTTTCTTGCGAGCCTAGCCCGACTGATGCAGCATAGGGTGCAAGCACGAGCACTCAAAGGCTCCAGGCGTGGAAAACGAGAAAAAAATCAAGCAACCGAACAGCAGCTCGAAAGAAGGAACCTGCATCCTGGCTCACAGATGCGGAGTGGGCTGGGAGGGTCGGCCATCCAATCACGCCCTATATGATTTTGTGATGTGCAGCGAGAGTTTGGCTGGTAAATGGAGTTTTACTACCGCGCTGCGCACGCGGCGCCGGCGCAGACTCGCCACGCGCGGGCGTCGTCCGAACCGGTGTGTTAGTTGTAGGCTTGCAGGCGGGGCGGGATCTTAGACGAGGCCGCGTACCCACCCCGCAAAATCACCGTTCGTGGTCGGTGTCATCCAGCTGCAATTTTTTCGCGGACTAACATCAGTTTGTCTGCAAAGTCCGCGGGACGAGAGCAAAACCCGCGAGAAGCCGCAACGACCCGCATGCCGCAGCTTCATTCTCTTGCCGTCGCCCGCCGGCCTTCTCCACCCGTCATCTCATGCGCTGGGGTGAGGAACATGAGTGCAACGCGTTCTTCTTCCATGTATGTGCAGAGCCAGAACGCTTTGTCCGCCACTACCACTAGTAGATGCGGACGTAGGCGAAGCTCGAGGCCGCCGGAGAAGACAGCACCGCCGCGGCAGCTCCTCGCCTCCATCGCCGAGGCTGCCGCCGGCCGGAGAGGACCGCACCGCCGACCTCCTCCTCGCCCTCGTCTTCGGCCTCCTCGGCTTCGGTGACCGCCAGCGCCGCGGACCCTCGTCAGCCGCCGCTAGCTCGCCGCCGAGGCCGCCTCACGCCTCCGCCTCGCGCTCGACCCTGGCCGTCTCCAAGCTCGCGTTCAAGTGCGACCGCCGCGCCGAGAGCGTCGGCGACCCGGACCTCGCGCTCGTCGCCGACCGCCTCCGCCCGGGCCTGCGCCGCCTCAAGCTTCGCTCCCTGCACGCGGTCACTAACGACTGGTCACCGTGCTCGCCGCGGCGGCAGCCAACCTCCGTATGCTCTCCGCCGGCTCCTGCGCCTTCGGGGCCAAGGGAATCGAGGCTGTCTCCGCTCCTGCCTCCAGCTGCGCCTCCGCGGCCTCGCTGACTCGCATAGCAGTGGACAAATTGGTGCGTTTGTTTCTTTAGCACCTCCTAAAATTCCTATCACATCGAATGTTTAGATATTAATTACTAATTACAAAATCAATTGCACAGATAAAGACTAATTTGCGAGATGAATCTATTAAATCTAATTAGTCCATGATTTGATAACGTGATGCTACATTAACATGTGCTAATGATGAATTAATTAGGCTTAATGGATTCGTCTCGTAAATTAGCCTCCATGTGTAATTAATTTTATAATTAGCTCATATTTAGTAGTCTCCGAATATTGATATTATATGAATTTTAGTCAGTACTAAAGATCCAAACATCAAACACACTTGATGCGGACGTAGGCAGGCTGCTGCGGGTTCTGCGACCTGACCACGAAATACATGACCGTAAAGCAGATGGATTGGCCGGATTAGTGGCCAGCTGGCGAAGCCCTTGTTTAGTTGGCCAATTTAGAAGATGCAAAATTACTGTGCCAGTACTGTAGCACACTGTAGCGTTTCGTTTGTATTTGTGAATTATTGTCCAAATATTGACTAATTAGGCTCAAAAGATTCGTCTCGCAAAGTACAACAAAACTGTGCAATTAGTTTTTAATTTCATCTACATTTAGCACTTCATGCATGTACCACAAGTTTGATGTGATGGGGAATCTTCTTTTTGTATAGTGTCAAAGTTGGGAGTTGGAGGGTAACTAAACATGGCCGAATTTAATTTTGCGGCAAGCCTTTGTGAGTTAGCGGCTGCCCACAACCCGCCTCACCTGCGAGCCTAGTTAGTTGCATGACACGACACAGATGCAATTTCGCGCTAGTTTGTTAGGTCGCGTTGGTGGCCTTGTACGATTAATAAAATAATAACCCTAGCTCGTGTTCCGCCATGAGACCATTCGTTCTCTAATAACCTTTTGACAGTCGCGTTAACCAATCCAATGTGGACGTGCACCTATCTCTTGGTTGGCGCGGGCGTAAATTCAAAAAACTAGAAGTGTGGCTGCGACCGCAGTCTGCAGAGTACAGAGCACTAAAGAAGATTTGCTCCGCTGTCTGTCCTGGCAGTGGCAGGACCCTGATCACCCCCAGTAAACAAAGCGCGCGTAGTCCACCGCTGTCAGCGGGTTACAAGCACGAGTGCCCTCGGGGACGACGTAATTCCCCCACTTCCAGTAAGAATCGCCAATTTGGTCTTACAAAAAAAAGAAGAAGAATCGCCAATTTGGCGGGAAGAACAGAGAAGGGTTACAAGGGCCGAACCCACTCGTCGTCCAACACCCTGTTTCGGGGGGCGATCTGCTCGGAACAGTCATTCTTATCATCCACTGCTACTGTGGACTGCTGGTGTCTCCGAGCTACTAGTCAACGGTACTGTGAAGTAGACAATAGCTGGAAACAGCAGCTGAAGCTGCATTGGTTTAGAGGCTGCTTTCGTCGGACAAAAATTGTCACGAAACGGAATGCAGGATGCACCTGAGTCCATGCAACATGCTATTGCTCGTCTAGTCCTATCCACTCATTTTCCTATATCTATGATTGAGACGATATCGACCCAGATATTTCACGAGCATAGGGTGATTTGGCACTAGGGGGACGTTTGGATTCTGCCGCACGCTAACCCTGCCAAAGCGTCGGCGCGGCCAAAATTCGGCGGCCGATCCAGCCGCCCCAACTTGACCAGCCAAAGTGCGCCAAAATGAACTACGGGAGGCCAGGCCTGCCGAATCATAGCCAGAGTCCAAACACCGCTGAATCTACGGCCAGCTGCCAAATTTTGGCCTGGCTCGTATCGGCGCTCATCCAAACGAGCCTAGAGTCCAGCCGTCCAACCCCAAGTTGCCGGGCCGGGCGCCTCGCCCCGCCCTTGACTTCTTGCCGCCGCCGACCACCGCCCGTGCCCGTGCCCCGCGCCGGCTCCACGGCGGCTACCTATCCGGATTCCGGAGAGGACGACGACAGCAACCCTCGCAGACTAATCGGGTCGCGCGCGGTCCCTAAATGACAGCGCATCACTCATCAGCATTCAGCGATCATAACGAACTAAACGCTCCGAAATGATGGTGCCGTTCGAGCGGACTTGCTGCGCTGACGCGCTACGCATGGAGCCACGGGTGGATCGGCACGAGACTTCCAATCATTCGGCGGAGATAGGCCCATCAGGCCATCATCACACATCGGCGCTGTACTGGCGAACAGAACAAGATACCACTGACACGCGACGCGTCATGGGTGCGCTGTTCCTCTCAGGATTATTCTAGCTTTCTCGACCGGAGGCCCTGGTAGGTGGAGTCGTAGTGCAGGTGCAGCAGAGCGCCAGAGCCGGCACTTGTGCTGCTAGACTCCTGCTCGGCAATGCATGCAGCCATGGATGGACCATCCATCCGTCCGTCCGTGCCACGCCATGCCATGGTCTATTGGTCCATGTCGAAGGATGTGGATGGGGTGGCGAAGGGCCAAGGACGGTGCAGTGCTGGATCAGCTCCATCTGGTTGCGCAGCTGGGTGTCGCTCTCGCGAGACCACCACCACATCTGCTGCTGCTGCACAAGCAGTGCACAGTGCGTAGAGATGCTCTCCTTGCTCCAGCAGTCGAGCTGCCCGGTCCAGACACCAGAGGTTTTCGATCAATCATGGAGCGCTGCAGTTGCGTGTAGGTGTAGACGTGCAGTTGGGCACGCACGACGGCACGAACCAGCTGAGCTGGTGCTCCTCCGGTCCTCCCCGTCCCCGGGACCGGGCGCTCAGCTGCCTGTCTGTCCGCAGCCTGCCTACCTGCGTGCGTGCGCGAGCGGAGCATGTCATCTCTGTACCGCACTGCACGGGGCGAGGGGGCTCAATTTGGTGCCAGTCGTGGGGCCTTTTCGCCGTTTATGATGGCGCGCCGCGGCCGGAACGGCAGCGATCATTATGGTTTGGCGAGAGGGGATCGGAGTACTATGGCCCTTGAAAAAGATATCACGGCCTGTTGGACTGTTGGTTGTACTCTTGCACTAGAAGAGTGAGTGGTTCCTGATCCCCCACCGTCCACGGGCCAATTGCTTTCGGCTGCCGATGTATGAGCCAGCTGTGGTTTGATTGATCGGCGTCGGTACAAGATTTTGGGGGCGTGGCACAGTAGAAACAACGCGAGTGGCTTTATTGTCTGCTGCATGACGCATAATTGGTGCTAGTGCTGTTGTTGCGTTGTAGAATATAATAAATTGTTTGAAATAAACAATGGACCATAATGTCAAGATGGCCGAGTTGGTCTAAGGCGCCAGTTTCAGGTACTGGTCCGAAAGGGCATGGGTTCAAATCCCATTCTTGACATTTCTTTTTGCGGTTTTTTTGGAATACGTTCTAGTTCCTACTTGATCGAACTCACCTGGAGTTTCATCGTAGGATTTTTTTTTCATTGATCATCAGTAGAAATAATGTCGCTACTCCTTCGTCCTTAGATACAACAGCAATGAACAACGAGCTACGAAAACTATGAAATTCATACATAACAGATCAGAATGATGGAACTTTTGGATATGACAAGGTTTAATTTGCACTTTGCAGGCCCTCTCAGTTCTTCTCATCCGACATGGCACTTGCACTTGAGCCAAACGGATTACTGGCAACAGTCCTGCAGTACTGCCAGAAACCCTCATGTCGCAAAACTATCTACGATCTGGGTACGCTTCTGCCAGCACCAACGCGTTATGTTGTATTATACCAACTGCTCGTCCGACACGCCCACGGCCACGCAGTTGCGGCAAAACAAGGCGCCAGTTTAAGGCGAAACTTTTCGCCCTTTTAACCTTAAAAAACAGTAAAACGTCTTAAATGTTTGCATATATGTGTTCTTTCTAGGGGACTGGTTTTAACATGCTTGCTTGAAGTGATGAACTCTTCCGGCGATGCCCGCACTAGAGCTATTTGGAGTAGTTACCTTTTGGTGACGCATGAACTGGTGGAGCTTTCGGTTGTTCTGATCTGACTTATAGTCCTTGAACGGATCTAGGGCTTTATCAAAGAGCCAGTGAATTGTTTCAGTCAGTGCTATAGTACACCTTCCACTCAAGAAACAGGAACATAGCGTTTTGGACATGGTTATCTATGCAAGTATATATACATTCACAAACAAGAATGCATCAAAAGTTCATAAGGCACACAGACATGTATGCTGGAAATTGGAAATAACATGCTAGTACTACACATCCGGCACGACATCGAGGTCGCGGCTAACCAAGGCTCCTAGTGTCATCCTAGCATGGAGGTGCACCCCCTTGAACCCGCGCTGCAGCACGCGGGGCCGTACGAGCTTTCCGCCCTCGTCGAGCATCCTGACCCCGTGGATGCGCCCGGCGACGCGCCGGCCGAGGCCGATCCGGCCGCTGGGAAATCGGCACGTGACAAGGCCGTCGCGGTCGCTGGCGCCGGCGACGGGCGCCCGGCAGAGCGGGCAGGTGCCGCGGGCCTGGAGCCACGGCGCGACGCAGGGCGGGTGGTACACGTGCTCGCACGGCGTGACGGCCGCGATCACCCCGGGCTTCAGCTCCTCCATGCACACGGCGCAGTCGCGCCCCGCGGCGCGGATGGTGACGGTGGGCAAGCTGGGCGCGGGGGGCTTGATGAGACCGGCCTCCGGGTGGCAGGCGTGCACGAACGCGCCGGCGTCCACGACGTCGACGATGCCCTCCAGCGCGGCGGCGGGGGTGCCGCAGCGGGTGCAGCCGGCGACGGGTTCGCCCTGAGCGCAGGGTCGACGGAGGCGGCTGCACGCGTAGCACCAGAAAAACGCCTCCATGCCGCTGGTCCCAGGCCTCGTCGTCAACGCCAGGCGACTGTTATCTGGTGAGGTAGCAGCGAAGGATTGACGTTTGTCCCAGCGGCCGAGCCCAACATATGTCTGTATGGCCATATATTGGGTTGATGCTGGTGGACTCCGGCTCGGAGAAACGTCAGCCGCATCGAATCCGATTCTGCTGGTCCTGACTTGGAGACCAGTTTTCGTGATTTCAGCCCACAAGTATCAGAGCTGCAACCGATGTGGGCCGATTCTGTTGTTTTGTTGAGGCAAGCGAATGCGTGCGTCCATTGACCTCTTGAATAACCCACCCGCCTAGTAGACGAAACTCTCTTTACTCGCAACAAAAACAAGTACCGGGGTGATGAGCATCACGTATGTAGCAATTTTGTGTGTTCAAAGTAAAATGGCCAGAGAGAGACCTATATTTTAGATGGGAGCATACCTAATTATATATTTTTTTGACTGAAGTTAACAGAGGAAGTCCCTACCTATTTTTATAATGTGAAGAAAATTTTTACCACCCAAAACTAGGGTGTTACATTGTTGTGTCTAGACTCATCTTCACGTACATAGCTTGAGCGTAGAGTCGCAGCTACTCATTCATACTAGCCGTCAACCCATCATTGTTGAAGTTGTAATCCGGCAAAAAAAAAAAAAGGTGTGAAGCCAATCTCAAGGATAAAAGGTTTTGGTTTTCCCAATGCAACAGCGGTTCATACGGTTTTAGGGCCTGTTTGTTTGAGCTGTAGCTTTTGAGCTTTTTTAAAAAACTGTTGTTGGCTTTTTGTTCCGAGAAGCCAACACTAACTTTTAGAAGATATATTTAGCTTTTAGGGCTCAAAAAGCTAAGAAAAACTTGGAAAACTAGCTTTTCAGTTTCCCATATAAATTTAGCTTTTTTGAGTTTCTAGCTTTCCGAAAGCTGCATGAGAAATTTACTATTTGTTTGAGCTTCTAACTTTTTCACGTTAAAAAACTAGCAAAAAAACTCAACAAACAGGACAATCCATCCTCCACGGCTAGCCATCTCCGGCGAAAAGGAGTCCCGCTCCAAATCCACTGTACTTGCAGATGGCAGAAGTCCGCGGAAAAAAGCAAATATAATGTGGGCAAATGCAACACGGAATGAAATTAGAGTGCCTACTCTAATTCATGTTCACAATCGCTAATTCGTGAATGAAAATGAGCATCGCATTATATAATACAAGAGTTTCGCCGCCTGCTTGACGCATTCGCAAAGCGCAAATGTGTGACGGATATGTCAAAGAGTCTTCTACATGCAGGCGCTGCTTGTGTTATTGTACATGCTTCCATATTCATTAGCCCACCACACGTTTAAGCCAAAGTTACTACTTACCACCACAAATATTAGGTGATGCACCACGACACAATTTGTCAACTGCAGGAAAGCAAACATAAGTAATAGGAGTGAAATTAGAGTGCCTACTCTAATTCATGTTCATAGTCCCTAATTGGATGAACAAAAGCAAGTATCACATTATATAATGCAAAAATTTCGCCACCGGATCGATTAGAAAGAACTTGATGCATTCGCAAAGGACGTAGGGGGTCACCTACGCATGGTGCGCCACTCTAATGCTCTGTAGTGGAAGCTAATGTAATCTTGAACTAGAAAACTCGACCATTTACAAGACACAAATCTTGAAAACCTGACGTGGATAGGTCAAAGGTTTTCCTGAAAGCAGCCCCTCTCTTGTTATTTTACGCGCACCCATATCCACGGACCAAGAAACATGCCATTGCCAGGATCAGTTCATATACCACTAAACCCAAGTCACCAGGATCTTTCCTTCAAAGAAAAAGAAAACAAGAGCTACGATTATCCAGTTCCTTTCAAAGGTGAAATGGCACATGGATCACAGACCACCACCTTCCATTTGCGGGAAAATCACAAGACGTCCCTTCTGGGGCTTATCCAGAATTTACCCTCAAGAATGGAAGCTCGTTGCGATTTTCTTTTCGTGGAGTCCTCGTCAGAATGCCGCATCCCCAGTCCGCCACCGTCCTCGCGCTCGCGCGAGCGAATCTAGGGCCTGACACGTGGCGCGCACATCCACGTGCTTGGGTCCCACCCGGGCTCTCTTTTACCGCCGGGCCCACCTTTGACCCTAATCCTAATTAAAGAGAAGACTAAGGACAGTTTTATCGCACGGTTGCTAGACTACGAACTCGATAACTATACTAGATGAATATTACGGGGATAAAACTTCCCTCTATTAATTAACTTGCTAAATCAACAATTTTGCTGAGACTGGCACTAACGACTACTCCACCTACTAACCACGCAGTCTCCCGTGGAAAAACTAACACTTTGACCCACAACAGTTTTGAAAATCGCGTTTCCTGGACAATTTTTTAATCTCGATCCCTTGCTAAAAACAGTAAAAAATGAGTAAATTCTGCGCAGGCGGCGGGGCCCGGGGGTCAGGAAGGAGTAACTGCTGCGCCATCGCCCGCAATAAAAGTTATAAACCCTAGGGGTTCTTGCGTCAGGGGAGATCTCTGCCGTTGGCGTTCAGATCTGACGGTGGCTGCGCCGCGGAGGCTCGTGCTTATCACTCCGCCGTCTCCTTCCTCGGGCTCGCTTCCGCACTGCTGCTTACTGTGTGCTCTCTCTCTCTCCCTCCTCTCCCCATCCCCTTCTCCGAGCGGCTCGAAGCTTCTGGCGCCCGGAATGGCGCCTGCCGATCGGAGTCCAATCTGAGCCTGAGCGCTCCCGAATCGTTCCTTCCCGTCCCGATCTTCCAGAATCCCGAAGAAATCGGTGTTGGAATGGCGGCCCGCGCGCCGATCGGGCTGGTGCCGCTGGATTCCATGGTGCTTTGGCCTGGGGGGTCGGGAGAGCTTCGTCTCCTGTGACTGAGCCCTTCTTCTCGTGCTAGTTGGTGCGGGGTTGGATCGTGCAGAGCCGCCTTTACGCCGCGAGGAGGTAACTGGGCGCGGCGTTTGTACGAGCTTTCCATTTGGGGTTTCGGCGTGCTCATCCTCTCATTCTCTGTGATTTGTGCTCCTAGGGTTTGTTGGATGATGAGCGCCAGCGCCGTGGCGATGCGTGCGGAGATGGGCGGCGGCGGTGGGGAGGGAGAGCTGGAGGACGAGCTTGACGCGCTGCTTAGTTCCGGCGCCGGTGGTCAGCGGCGGCGCCCGGTAGACGCGGGCGAAAGGGAGCGGGAGCGGGAACTCAGCATGTTCAGGAGCGGGTCGGCGCCGCCGACCATAGAGGGTTCCCTGAACGCCATCAGCGGCCTGCTCCGCGGCGACGCGGAGGCTGCGGTGACGGCTGCCCCGATTCCTGTTGCTGAGGCGTTGAATGGGCATGGTGGCCTCCTCTCGGAGGAGGAGCTCCGAGCCGACCCAGCCTACCTGTCGTACTACTACTCTCACGGAAATCTGAACCCGCGGCTGCCGCCTCCGGTGCTGTCCAAGGAGGATTGGCGGTCAACCCAGCGCCTGAAAGCTGGGGTGGTTGGGGGGATTGGGGACAGGAGGAAGGTGGGGCAAGAGGACGCGGTACAGGGGACGGGGACTGCAGTGGGTAGGTCTCTATTTCCGCAGCATCCTGGTTCTGAGCAGGAGGAGGAAGCCAGGGTTGATGGTGGTGGTGCTGCTGAGTGGGTGGATGGTGGAGGGGATGGGCTCATTGGTTTATCGCTCGGGCGGCAGCGTAGCTTCGCGGATATCCTGCAGGTCTGATCTTATTTGGGTTGCAAAATCTGCTTCATTTTGTTTATGTTGAATCCTATCTTGAGTGAAGTTGAATTTAATTCGAAAGAATAGTTAGACTTAATGGCTTCTACCTTGTGCATTATTCTGGTAGCTACACTTTGCTATTAGTTGTTAATTTAGTGATATTATACATGTGAAGTTCAATTTTGAATGTGGTGTTTTAAATTATTTTCTAGATGGTTTGGGCTGCTGTTCATTAGGTTCTGGTACATGTTACTCTCATTAGGTTATGGAGTAGCATGGGGATTTCGGTACTTTTGGTCCTAACTGGAGTCGTAATTACATGGTGTCTTCAATTCCTCAGTTCAAGCTCATGCATCGGGGATGACAGTGAATCAGATTCACTTAAAGTCAGTGTTAGTGGTACAACTATTATAGTGACACGCCTGTAGGTCTTGTGAATGCCATGGTTTTAGCACCATCTTGAGATATTGTTTGTATTTTTGTAGAATTTGCTAACAAGTTTTCTTATAAAGTTTTAGACAGGAGAAAGCAAACCTTTGATGCTTGCACCCGTGTGCATGCTTCCGGATAATATTTGCTATTAGACAACTACTTTCAAAATTTTCTGTACATTCTTACCATGTCTAACTTATATATTTATGCTTTCATCTACCCATGCCTTTCTACACCTTTTATTGGACAGACATCATATTTAGTTTCATGTGGGTTGTTTCAGGACAATATTGGGCGCAGAACACCTACTTCAGAGCATCCCTCCCGTGCGGCCAGTCGCAATTCTTTTCTTGACAATCAAGAACCAGTGGATTCTGCTGAGAACCAATATTCTGTGCATACTGATATTTTGGAAGGTCATCATCCTGTTGGGAATGTGCAAAATGTCGGTGGTCGTCACAGTCTTAATGCATCCACATCTCAGACGTTTGCATCTATTCTGGGTTCATCTGTTTCCAGAAATGCTACACCAGATCCTCATTATGTTGCAAGGGTTCCTAGTCCTGGCCTTCCACCTGTTGGTGTTAGGATTACTTCCAATGAGAAGAAACTGAATTGCTCCTCTTCGCCATTCAACACTGTATCCTCAAAAGCAGTTGGGGCTGATGATATTTTATCTGCATTGTCAAGCATGAACTTATCAAAAGGTGGTACCTTGAATGGTAATAACAACATCAGTCGATCAAACTTTCAGAGAGGGACAAGTGATCAGCAGAAATTTTCTCTTGACTCACAAGCTGGAGCTGCCCAAGTCAATAATAAGCAGCATCCTGTGATGTTAGGAACTGATGATGAATATTTGGGTATGCCATCGATGTCACAACCATCTAATACTTCTTTTGCTGACGTTAACAACAGCATGGCTGGTTTAGCAGAGTTAAGAAATAGTACCAACACAAGATCAGATGGACATTTGGAAATGCAAAGATCTTCTACTTTATCTGCTCGTTCATATCAGAAGTCCCCATCATCTTCTAATGAAAGCCCGGGTGGTTCTCCAGCTCAACATCAGAATTTTGATGGTATAAATTCAGCCTTTTTGAACTATGGGCTTAGTGGATATCCACTCAGCCCAGGTTTGCCTTCTATGATTCCCCCTTTGTTTGAAAGTGCTGCTGCTGCATCTGCTATAGCTTCACTTGGTGCAGATTCAAGAAACCTTGGAAACAATATTTTAGCTTCACCTACGTTGAGCCTAACAGATGTTCATAACCTTGGTCGAGGTGGTAATCAAGCTCCCACAGGTCTTCAGTCTCCTCTTTCTGACCCGTTTTATGTCCAGTACTTGAAGGCAACGCAGTATGCAGCACAGGGAACTGGCAGCTATGGTGATCCTTCCTTGGAAAGAGGTTACATGGGTAACTCATATGGTAATTTAACTGCAGTTCAAAAAGCTTATATTGAAGCTTTGCTTCAGCAGCAGAAGCAATATGAAATGCCACTTTTAGGTAAATCAAACGCTTCAAATCATGGGTACTATGGCAATTTACCTTTTGGCATGGGCATGGCATACCCAGGAAGCCCATTGGGCAGTCCAGTTGCTTCTCCATCTGGTCCTGGCAGTCCACTAAGGCTTGGTGAGCGGAATCTGAGATTTCCTTCTAACTTAAGAAACTTGGGTGGATGGACCTCTGATCCAAGTGGCTACATGAATGAGAACTTTCCATCCTCACTTTTGGATGAGTTTAAAAGTAACAAGGCGAGAAGTTTTGAGCTTGCTGAGATCGCTGGGCATGTGGTTGAGTTTAGGTATGCTTTGTCATATAGTACCTTTCTGGAATACAGATATACTCCATATTTATCTTAAAATCTGATAAATGCCTAACTGATATCTTGATGAGCATTGTCTTGTATTTATTGCCTCTGCAAGTCGATATGTTCTCTTTTTTTTGAGGGCACGCAAGTAGATATGTTCAGGAAAGGTCAATGGTGCAAATAAATCTTGAGTTTTTAATCTATCTGATATAGAGTTTGTGTCTGCTACTTTTTGCCACAATAATTTATTGATAGTTTGAAGATGCTTTACTAACTGAACTATTTTTACTTGAGGATTATGGTTGTGGACTACTTGGATGTGACATTTTCTGATCTGCATTGGTTTTTGTAGTGCTGACCAATATGGAAGCCGTTTCATACAGCAAAAACTCGAAACCGCAACAGTCGAGGAAAAGAACATGGTCTTCGAGGAGATCATGCCTCATGCACTATCATTGATGACTGATGTATTTGGAAATTATGTGGTACAGAAGGTATTTCTTTTCTTACACCTGAAGATTCTCTGTTAGGATGAGAACTAAGCATGTTTCAAGGTTGATTGAAGATTCCGTGACTTGCATGCGTATTTTCCCAGTTTTTTGAGCATGGAAGCGCAGAACAACGGAGGGAGTTGGCTGATAAACTGTTTGGCCATGTATTAGCTCTCAGTCTTCAGATGTATGGATGCCGAGTTATCCAAAAGGTACTAAATGATTCTTGTTTGTATTTGTTACTCAACCACTCGATACAATCAGTGCTGCGAAGAGTTCTCTTTCTTGTGGGGCTTCTTTCCCTTTCTTCTCTTGCCCTTTTTCCTTAAAAAATGCACCTCGGATACAATTACCTGACCCAATCTATTTGCACATCACTGAAGGCAATAGAGGTGGTTGATCTGGACCAGAAAACAAAGATGGTTACCGAGCTTGATGGTCATATCATGAAATGTGTACGTGATCAAAATGGAAACCATGTCATCCAGAAATGTATTGAACGTGTCCCAGAAGATTCTATTCAGTTTGTAATATCAACATTCTATGGTCATGTTGTTCCATTATCCACCCACCCTTACGGCTGCAGAGTCATTCAGGTATACCTTCAAGTTCAGCGCCTATATGTAAGTGTTCTGTCCCTTCTCGTGTTGATGAGACTCACAGTTTCCTTGTCTCTATACAGAGAGTACTTGAACACTGTGCTGATCCAAAAACACAGCAAATAGTCATGGATGAGATATTGCAATCTGTATGCATGTTGGCACAGGATCAATACGGAAACTATGTTGTCCAGGTGCTTTCCAATCTTTTGAACTGACATTTTTTATTTCCAATCCTGAATAGCTATATATAATTTTACTTACTCTAATTCTTGTGTAAAATTAGATATTGCAGTATCTATGGCATCCAAACACCGTAATGCATGTGTTCTGTTTCCGTGGCCATGCCCGATTAGAAAAATTAGTTCTTCAGAAGGCTTGCATAAGCATTTCAACTGGTGACCTGTACCTGGGGGGGTCCTGTTATTTGTTTTTGTTAACAATGTTGTAAGGTAAAATGTACAAGGGACTACAAAATCAGGGTCAAAATAACAGACTACAAAACCAGGCTGAAAGGATAAGGTTGGAATAACTAGAGACATGAACAGTGGAGTAAAAAACAATTAATATATGCCTAAATCATTCTCTTGCATTGGTGTTTATTTGGGGAAATTTGCCAAAGATGCACAGATTTAAATACTTTCACTTGGAACCAAATATGAAACTCCAGAATGGTATGCTCATTGAATGCCATTCTGACTAGAGGAATTTAGCCTGGAAGGTTATCTCTTTTAATTGGTCCGGAATTATCTCTTAGATCACATTTGAAACCAGTTGGTCCTAAAGTTTGGCATATACTACGTCAATTTACAGCTAGAGACTGAAAAGAATGTATTAGAGATTGTATAGCTGACGAAAGGCTTGGCTGTTCAGTTGTTCACTGAGTTTAGGTCCAATCTTTACGTCCGAGATCCTCCTGCTGCGACTGCAGGCGGGTGTTAGAGATTGTATAGCTGTTTATAGGCTTGCCTTGTATACTCGATACCAAGTCATATCGGCTATATACATAAAGGTCAACCCCCCCCCCCCCCCCCCCCCCCCCCCCCCCCCAATGATGTTGACATGTCTCAATATCTTGTAGAAATTTAAAAATGTTGAGTAATGCAGCTGAAGTGGCTTTCATCTAACCTTTTTTTTGGAGTGATTTCAATATAATTTAGACCTGTGGTAAGCAATCAAAATAGTACAGAACAAACGATTCTCCGCTGCAGTAAAATTAGGCATTAACAGGAAGCAATCAAAATAGTCCAGAACAAACGATTCTCCGCTGCAGTAAAATTAGGCATAAACACTTCAATGTGCTGACCATCTTGGCTAGCGTTTATGTAGTTGGTTACACCAGTTTTTGGCTGAAAAAAAGGATGGTATTAGTGTCTGAGAGAATATGGGGAAACACCACACACCCTAATGAGGGAGGTGACCTTTAATATATAGCCAATATGGCTTGGTATACAAGGAATACAATCAAGTATACATGGAAAGCTATGAATCAGCTATATACGGCTATACATTGCCTAATACCCGCCCGCAGTCGCAGCGGGAGGTTTCCGGACGCAAAGACTGGACCTAAAGTCAGTGAACAGCTGAACCGGGAGGCCTTTCGTCATGATGTCCGCGAACTGATGGGACGATGGCACATGAAGGACTCGGACCTGTCCCAAGGCGACCTTCTCCAGACGAAATGGATGTCAATCTCAATATGCTTCATGCCTCGATGATGAACCGGATTGGCTGTCATGTGGGCAGCACTCACATTGTCACAGTAGACAACGGTGGTTGAACAAGGGGAATGTGGAGCTCGTGAAGAAGTTGTCGAAGCCAACAACACTCGGCAACAGCGTGAGCCACAACTCAGTATTCAGCCTCAGCACTGGATTGGGACACTGTGCTCTGGTGCTTGGAGGACCAAGACACCAGGTTGTCCCCAGGATAGACGCAGAAGCTAGAGGTGGAGTGAGTATGGGCAACCAGCCCAGTCCGCATCGGAGTAGGCGGTCGGGGATTGGACAGGGCCGCTACCAATGTTGAGCTTGAAGGACAGAGTGCCCTTCATGTAGCGCAGGATGCGCTTGATCAGCGCGAGATGAGGCTCGCGGGGATCATGCATGAAGAGGTACACCTGCTGAACTGCATACGTAAGGTCGGGTCGAGTCAGGGTGAGGTACTGGAGGGCCCCTGCAAGACTCCTGTACTCGGAGCCATCCTTGAGCTTGTCGTCGCCGAGAGCTTGGCATGAGTGTCAATAGGAGTCGCCGTAGAGTGACACTCAGCCATGCCGGCGCGCTGGAGAAGGTCCAGGGCGTACTGTCGCTGGGATATGAACAGTCTGTCGGGGGAGCGCGTGACGGAGATGCCGAGGAAGTGGTGAAGATCGCCGAGGTCCGTCATGGTGAACTCAGAGTGAAGATGAGCCATGATGTGCTGGAGTAGAGTCGAGGACGAGGCAGTGAGGACGATATCGTCGACGTAGAGTAGCAGGTAGGCGAGGCTTGTGCCCTTCTTGTAAACATAGAGGGAGGTGTCCGAGGTGGAGGCGACAAACCCGAGCTGTCTGATGAAGGAGGCGAACCGCTGGTACCAAGCCCGGGGAGCCTGCTTTAGGCCATACAATGATTTCTGCAACAGACATGGTCAGGGGCGACGGGGTCGACGAAGCCGGGAGGCTGCTGGCAGTAGACTGTCTCCTCGAGATGGTCGTGAAGAAATGCGTTCTTCACGTCCAACTGGTGAATCGCCCAAGCAAGGGAAGTGGCGATGCTGAGGACGGTCCGTATCGTCACCGGTTTGACAACTAGGCTGAACGTCTCGTTGTAGTCGACGCTGTGGTGCTGGGAGAAGCTGCGGACCACCCAGCATGCCTTGCGACGAGCAAGAGACCCATCGGAGTGGAACTTATGCTTGAAGATCCACTTGCTCGTCACAATATTGGCGTCAGGGGGCCTTGGGACGAGGCGCCGGGTGTTGTTGTCGATGAGCGCTTGAAACTCATCAGCCATGGCCGCACACCAGTTAGGATCGGCCGGGCCGCTGCGGTAGTTCGCCGGAAGCGGCGAGGACGACGTTGAAGAAGTAGTGGCCATGAGGTTCCTGTACTGCACTCGCTGGATGGCCTCGGTAGTCGAGCGATTGACGGGGCGGTGTGGCATAGGAGCTGGCGCAGGAACAGGCGCAGGAGTAGGAGCTGCCTGAGGGTGATGGCTGTAGACGAGGTGGAAGTTGCACCGAAGTGGTGGGAGCACTGGCTGGTGCGCCCCAGCGGAGGGAGCTGGCCCGCATCGGGAAGTGGTGACGCTGTTAGACCCGCCTGGTCTGAGCTGGAGCGGGGCGGTTCGGGGCGGGAGGTGCACAACCGGGCCGCAGGCCAAGATGGTGGGATCATCGTCGGTGATATGCAAAACAGCGGGTGAGGGTCGCGACTGCTCAATGTCCGGGGACGGAGCGACCAAGGCAGCAGCAGGAAGACCGGAGGGGCTCAACAAGAGAGAGTCAAGTTGAGACGGGGGAGTGGGGTGGGAGGAGAAAGGAAAGGATGACTCATCAAAGAACATGCCTGGAGATGATGTTGCATCGAGTGGTTAGGTCAAGGCAGCGATACCCTTTGTGGGAGGAAGGGTAGCCAAGGAAGACACATGCGGTGGAGCGAGGAACAAGCTTGTGGCGTGCTGTGGAAGAAAGGTTGGGGGTAGCATAAGCACCCAAAAACGCGCAGGTGGGAGTAGTCGGGAGGCTGCGCATGGAGGCGAAAAGGAATGCCATGCTGAATAGCCGAGCATGGGCGCCTATTGAGCAAATAGGTGGCGGTGGCTTGGGCTTCGGCCCAATAGGTGGTAGCCATGTAGGAGTGAATCAGCAAGGTGCGAGTCACATTATTTAGGGTGCGGAGGACACGTTAAACTTTCCCATTCTGTGGAGACGTGTATGGACACGAGAGGCGCAGGTGAATACCTCGAGAAGTCAAGAAAGATGTGAGGGTCTTGTTGACAAACTCGGTCCCGTTGTCGGCTTGGATGCTCCTAACGGGTAGGCTACACTGCGTATGGGCATAGGCGCAGAAAGCGGTAATATGCGTGGCGACTTTGGACTTGTGAGCTAGGGGAAAAGTCCAACAGAAGTGCGAGTAATCGTCCAGAATGACAAGGTAGTAGCGATAACCAGATATGCTAGCTACAGAATTCATCACAATGCACTAGCTCAAAAGGTGTAGAACTGCGGGAACTAGAATGGGAAAAAGGTAACCACACATGTTTGCCTAACTGACACGAATGACAGTATGAGTCCCTTTATTACAAATAATGGAGGAATTCTGTCTAAGAGTATCGATGGCGGCGGGACCAGGATGACCACGACGAAGATGCCACAAGCTGGAGGAGATGGCGAGGCCGGCGTGGGCTGCTATGGTGCTGGCGGCTGAAGGTATGGTGTAAAGGTCGCCGGCACCACGCGTCTGGTCGGAAAATCCTTGATAGAAAAATCAAAAGCGTCAAACTCTAGTGCAGATATTATCTATTGTAAACTGACGAACAGAAATCAGGTTAGGGATTAAGGATGGAAAAACAAGAACATTGTTAAGACGAAAGTGGGAGGTGGGGGTGGTTAGGGTGGAGTTGCCACGACACGTGATGGGTAGGGTTTGACCATTGCCGACTGTGATGGAGGAATGAGAGGGGGGAAGGCGGGAAAGAAGAATACCATCCGAGGACGCCATGTGGCCGGAAGCACCGGAGTTGACCACCCAGCCACCGTTCTGCAGCGTCATCTGGTTGAGTGCAGCAACCAGCCCTGCTTGGTCCCATGTTGGAGCCAGAGGGGACGCCTGGAGGGGAGCGAATGACGTGTGAGTCTGCGGAGGTGGTCCGAGGAGGCCTGGAGTAGAGGCACGCCAGCCCCTACCGCCACCCGTCGGGTATTGGCCGCTGGCCTGCTGGTGGCCCGGGGCGGCATAGGAGCCGGCCCCTGGGCTGAAGCAAAACCACGGGCCGGTGGGGCGTGGGAGGCCGCCGCCGTGATGGCCACCACCGGCGGGCGCCCGGTAGCCGCCACCGCCCTTCTTCTGCTGCCACCGCTTCTTGCCGCCGCCGCCGGTCTGGATAGGACCAGAGGCCGAACGTGCAGCCGGAGGACAAAGACGATGAGGCGGTCCCGGCAAGGTGGGCGGTGGTGTTGGAGACCTTCTCGTTGGTGAGGCGAAGCTCCTTCAGGGCGAGCATGTCGCGGGCTTGGGCGAAGGTCGGGAAGCCGGCGGTGGAGTTGGTGATGTCGTCGGCGGTGTTGGAGTAGCGCGGGTTGAGGCCGCGGAGAAGGTTCAGGACCAGCTGGGAGTCCTGAACGGGGTGACAATGTCACGGAGAGCGTCGGTGAGGTTCTTCATGCGCTGGCAGTACTCTGAGATGGGAGTCCCCCTGAGTCATGGAGTGGAAGTCGTGGCTGAGGAAGATCGTCCGGGATTGCTTATTGGCGTGGAAGAGGCCTTCAATGGCGAGCTAGAGAGCCCGAGTGATCTGCTCATCATCCTCCATGGCGAGATCGAGGACGGAGTCGTCGACGGAGCCGAAGATCCAGGAGCGGACGCAGCAGTCCGCTTGATCCCAATCAGGGTCGTCAGGATGGGGCGCCATGGTGCCGTCGATGTACGACTTGAGGCCAAACTTGCCGCACATGGACTTGAAGAAGGAAACCCACTTGGAGTAGCTGGAGGATTTCATCGTCAACGTCGTAGGGACGTGAGACTTGACAGAGATCGTGGCGTAGGGGTGGACGACGGCCGGTGGCGCCGGGTAGAGGATGGGGCCGCCACCAGGGGGTGGCGCCGTGCCATCGCCGGCAGCAGGGAGGGAACCGGAGCCGAGTGTAGGCTTAGGCTCAGTGGCGGGCGTGGTGGTGACGCCGGTCGCCGGCCTGGGGATGTCGGTGGGCAGGAGGCCGTCGGACAGGGAGGACTCAGCAGAGGAATCTGGAGCCATGGGAGGGGGGTGGAGCGCCGGCGCACTGGAGGAGGTGGCGCCGCCTAGGGTTAGGCGCGCCTGGGAGGTGGAGAGGAGCTGAAGGAAAGTCCCGGGACAGATTGATCCCGGTCTCGTGATACCATGTAGAGAGATAGAATATGGGGAAACACCACACACCCTAATGGGGGGTTGACCTTTATTATATAGCCAATATAATCAAGTATACATGGAAAGCTATGAATCAGCTATATACGGCTATACATTGCCTAATAATTAGTCCGCCTGGTTGTCTGAAATAAAAATGAATGTCACATTGGCTGAATAGTTATTGATTATTTATGATCTCTGCAGGCAAATTGCATGGCTAATTTTACTCAGTTTATTGCCGTTAGATAAAAAATGCTGTTAGAAAAAAGTCCTGTGCTCGTCACCAGCAATCGCTTGCTACTTGTAATGTACTGAGATACCATTCTTATGCAGCATGTTTTGGAGCACGGGAAGCCTCACGAAAGATCCATCATTATTGAAAAATTAGCTGGACAGATCATTCAGATGAGCCAACAGAAATTTGCCTCGAATGTTGTTGAGAAGTGTCTGACATTTGGCGGACCTACAGAGCGAGAAGTTCTCATAAATGAAATGCTTGGAACCACTGATGAGAATGAGCCTCTACAGGTTTGAAATTCAATCTTATATCATTAATTATGATTGTAGTTTGGAAATTAGTTACTTTAGATAAGGCCTTTTTTCAATGGAACAAAATGGGAAACTAATATATCCTAGTTTTTAGGGGAAATTGTTTTTGCTATCCGTTGGTGTTGTGATGTGATTAGCATAGTAATTGGACCTGGTCCCAGACATAAAGATTTTTTTTACATTATAAATTTGTGAAGAAAAAACATGCAAATGGTCACGAGGAAAATTTTAATCTTTTTTAGAGGGCATATTAAACTAGATAGGCTTTGAATATTTAAATCTTTTTATAAAAGTACTAGTCTCAAGAACTGCAGTAAAAAATTCTGATATTTAGGATTCTAGCTTGTGAGTTTTCTATACGGATAGTTTATCAATGCTGTGAAAACAAGTTGGATAGTTAGTATTGCAAACTAGCTTTGTCTTATTTCGAGTTAATTGACTTATTTGCTGAAGATGGCAGCTTCTTTGCTTCTGAGAAAATAACTCAAAACTGTCTAATCTTTCTTTTTTGACCTATTACAGGCCATGATGAAGGATCAGTTTGGTAACTATGTTGTACAGAAGGTACTTGAGACTTGTGATGATCAGCAACGTGAGTTGATCCTGTCACGGGTAAAGGTCCACTTAAATGCTCTGAAGAAATATACATATGGGAAGCACATAGTTGCTCGTGTAGAGAAACTTGTTGCTGCTGGTGGTAAGTTTCCCTAGCCAACTGCAGTATTTCTTTCGGTATTTCTTTTGATTAATCTTTGCTTTTTTTCATGTTTATACCGTATTAACTTAATTCTCCTTGCAATTTAAATTCAGAGAGGAGGATTGGACTTCAATCACAAAATCCTTCTTGATGGTGCAAAAATGACCATGTACAGCTAACCATGGCTAGACAGATGTACCTTCTGCCTTCTGCTTTGGGCTGCTACAAGCCGAGCTTAAAAATAAACATGTTGTACTAAGAAGTCTGTACATTTTGTAGTCTGAGCTTATAGTTATTCCAAGATGAGGCTCAGACGTTTTAATCTTACCTGATGCTGCTGCAGAGAAGATAGGCGTTCTGTATAAGTTGTAGGTGTAAAGAGGTGGAGGAAAGTCTATATTTTGCGACGAGACTGTACAAATCTGCATCCTGCGAGAGTTAGCGTCCGCTTAGGATAAGGTTTCATTGCCCGCCGTGTTTATCACTAATGGATGTTTGTAATCCTGAGTAACTGATGTAACAATTCCAGCTTCTGAAACCAGATGCGTGTTTTGTATGGAATTGCTCTTATCGGGCGTAGTTTCTTGGGCTGGGTCAGAGATATGCAATTTTTCGTATTTCATTAGCAGCTTCATAAGGTGTCATTTTCGTGCTGAAAGTGTTGAGCACGTCAACTATCCCGCCCTTAAATTGGTCCTGTTGAATTGCTGGTTGGAAGTAGTAGTTGTAAAACTTTTGACGCGGTTGTTTGTGACGTTGTAGTATTTGATTTGTGCTGTGCTATTTGTTGGAATCAATCTGGCCCACCGTGGCATGAATCATGTGGAGGCGCCGATAGGATTGGTCATTTTGATTATCTAGATGCATGGATATTATTATGCATCTAGGTATATCTAAGTATATAGTAAACTCTATGAATTAAAAAAAGTAAAACGATCTATAATTTGGATTTTCCAAAGTCAAAACGACCAGAGGGAGTAGTAGATAGGGAAGCAGATGGGTATGCGGTACGCATCTCGGTTTTTGCTATTCCATCTTTCATGCTGCGGTAATAAGTAGCATCACATCATGGGTTTTACCAGTCTTATTTGAAGCAATAGCAGCGTTCCTTTTCCCTATTTGGAAGACGCTGGCAAGCAAGTTAAACGCCAAATTGTTTTCGTGTTTAGACATTTCAACTCAACCCTTCCGCACAGAGGAGTCGCGTCTGCGGTACCAGTGTGCCATGTGAAGGTCGGCAATGGGGGTGGGTCTCGTTTTCGGGCAATTCTAATTTCTGAACCATCCCTTCTCTGCTGACACGCCACAGCAAACCTCATCGTACCCACAACTCGCTCTCAAAAAGCATGGGCTCCATCAGTCCATCGACGCCTGACGTCTCGCCATCTGTCGGCTCTCACCCACAAGTTGTTGGCGAGAGCCAGACCCCAAGTGTGCTCGTGAGTCATCAACAAGACCCTTTCACCTCAAAACAAGATTCCTCTCTTTCGATCTGCAAAGGTAGAGGAAAAAGAAACCCAATCTAAAAGTTCAACTGCAGGCTATTGAAGATAACATTCTCAAATTGCAAAGCCTTCATCCAGCAGCCCAGAATCACTCTCTACAAAAGGATTGGGTTCATCAACATCAACTTATCTTGGACAAAGAAGCTAAATTCCAAAATGCAAAGATAAAAAAAGCAATGGGTTACTGATGGAGATAGAAATACCAGATTTTTCCGACAAGCAATTCTTAAGAGAGCAAGAACAAACCGAATTCTTTTTCTGACTGATGAGGAAGGAAATCCTTTAACAACACATGATCAAATTGCCTCTTGCTTCAAAAACTATTTCACCAATCTGTTCACAAGCCAGACAGCTCGATCTCAACATCAGCCACATTATTTTAGACAACAAAACAGATCTGAAGAATCTTCATTGACTGACTTTGCGAAATCCATCCTAGATAAATCAGAACCATGGACAATTATAAAGAACATGAAGAGGGCAGCTGCCCCTGGTCCAGATGGTTTTAATGTTGCATTTTATAGGGCTTCCTAGGAATCGATTGAGGATGATGTGGTGAATCTAGTACATAATTTCTACACTACAAGTCAGTTTCCTCCTGATTTAAATAAGACATTCATTGTGCGTATTCCTAAGAAATGCTCCTGTAGCCCCTCAGGATTTCAGGCCTATCAGTCTTTGTAACGTCTTTTTTTATTTTGAAATGAGCCAGCAGGAGAGCTACTGCTATATTAAAAAAGAGGTGAGCCCGACGGGCAGAACCAACGAAAGTTCTGTACAGAATGTACACTCATTAGTCTTTGTAATGTCATTTACAAGATCATTGCTAAAAGTTTGGTTGATAGAATTAAACCTTTCCTTCCTGATAAAGTGCATTCATCACAGTCAGCTTTTATTCCTGGTAGACATATTGCTTCTCATATTATTATTGCCTAGGATATTACTCACTCTTTTGCTCTTACCTCTTGGAAACACAAAGGCTTTCTTCTTAAGATTGATTTAGCTAAAACTTTTGATAGAGTGGAATGGAATTTCATTAATGATGCTATACTTAGAGTTGGTCTTCCTTTGCAGATTGTCAATCTATTGTATTTCCACTCCTGATTTTTCTGTTCTTATCAATGGTCAACCTTCTGATTCTTTTTATTCCCAAAGAGGTATTAGGCAAGGATGTCCTTTATCTCCATACTTTTTTGTTTTGGTCATGAATGAACTTTCTTTTCGTCTTCAAACAGCTTTGCAAAATAATCACCTGTCTGGGATTGCACTAGGTCAAAATTGCCCACCCATTCATTCCATGTTGTTTGCTGATGACCTTCTGATTTGTGGTAAAGCCACTAGTGCTAAGGTTGCTCAAATCAAGCTTATTCTTGATAATTTTTGTCATGCCTCGGGTCAGACTCCTAATTGGGCCAAATGTTCTATTCTTTTTAGTAAACATGTGGATGCCTACACTAAACATGAGATTCAGAATCTTTTTCATGTCCCTTTGATGACCTCTCGCACCACTCATCTTGGGCATCCTATTATTTTCTCCTACAAAGACAGAACTCAGGCCTACAGTTTCATTCTAAGCAAATTCAGAGCTAAATTGACTGGTCTTAAGGCTAATAAACTTAATCATGCTGGAAGAATCACTTACATCAATTCTGTGCTGGCCTCCATTCCTATCTATTATATGCAGAATATTTTGGTCTCAAAAAATTTTACAGAGAAGATTAATTCCATTTTGAGACGCTTTTGGTGGCAAGGTGTTCAAGACGAGGATTCTACAAAGCCTTTTTACTTCAGGTCCTGGGAAGATATTTGCCAACCGAAATCAGATGGGGGGCTTGGCATCAGAAACATCTACACTATGAATAAGAGCTTAATTCTTCACTCTGCTTGGCTAGTTGCTACTAATAAAGATCCATTTTTAACCTCTGTTTTAAAGGCTAAATATTTTCCAAAATAATAGTTTCTGGAGAGCTTCTTGCTCTGGAACTAGATCTGCGTTTTGGTCTTCTATTTTGCAGGTGAAGCATTATCTTCATGAACATTGTGTGGTGCAGGTACACAGAGGTAACTTCAATATCTGGACTGACCCTTGGTTTGATAATTTGGAAGGTATTCATAGTCACTTGATTAATTCTCATATCAGCATGCAACTTCCCAACTTAGTTTCTGATTTGTGGAATCAAAATCAGTCCTCTTGGAATGAAAATCTTATCAACTCCAGCTTTCATCATCCAGTTGCTAATGCTATTCTTCAGGTTTCTAAGGTCTACTCTAATTCTGTGGACCAGCTTTGCTGGAAACCTTCTTCTAATGGTACCTGTTCCACAAAAGAGGCTTACAAACACTTAGCTGCTCAGAATTCTCACTCTTTGCCAAATCAGGGTCCTAGAGCTAAACTACTTTGACTTTAATTCTATCAAACAATTTCTCAGATGACATTTTGCAGGAGATTTTTACTAGGCTTTGGTATCTTTGGAAGGCAAGGAGTGACTATAGGTTCAACAACAACAAATGGTCGGTCAACAGATTGAACCATGAAGTGCAGGCGGACATTGCTACTTCTATATTGTTTAACTCACATGCAGGTGTAACAGGAAGTTTGGGCACAAGAAATTCAACTGTTAGTGATCCCATTAATCAAACTTTTCCAGTTATTATACCTTCTCTACAACTGTTACAGGATGTGCAAAGCTGCCAAGCTTGGCAACCTTTTGTTTTTGCTTATGCAGATGCAGTTCTCCAACCTGATGGGAAGGAAGCAGTTCAAGAATTGCTGGACTAGGGGTCCTGATTGATCTTAGAACTACTCCTTAGCTTGTTGTTCGCAGGTTCTTGGATCAGTGAGGGTGGATTCGGTGGTGATGACAGAACTAGCTGCTCTCCTTTTGGCGGCAAAATTTCTTTCTTTGCTGCAGGTTCAATCTGGAGGCATTGGTTCAAACTGCCTTCAAGCAGTCACTTATTTGAAGAAGAGGCTCTTGGATTCGCCATGGAAACTTCGTCCGTGGATCTCTCAGTTTCAGGACCTTGGCTCACATGATGATTTGCAAGTGACTAAAATCTCTAGAGTAACTTGGGGTCACAGTGTACATTGCTTTTAATGATAATGTAAAAAAAGTGTGCTCGTGAGTCGTGGTCAGATCGGAATCGGATCCCTGCCGTTTCGAGCAGAAAGCCCGCGCGGCGCACGCGTTGCGGTCTCTGCCTGTCCCGTCACGGTCCTCCTGCAGAAACAACATGCGCGCTCCGAGCCCGCGCGACTCGCTCCACAGCCGAAGACGCTGGTGCGCCGCAGCGCCGTGAACGCGCCCACAGATCACCGCGAGTCCGCGACATCGTCAGAAACCCAAGCCTCCTCGGCCGCGGACCATTCCATCCCAACCCCGCGCCCGCCCCGACCCCGGCGGAATATGTTATGTTATCCCCGCGCGGCGGCCGGCCCCACGACGCCACGGCACGCGCCCCCTCGTCCTCATCCTCGCCGCCACGCCAGCACGCGGGCATGGGCGCCGGCGCCGGCGGGGCGTCCGGCCGCGTGCTCGAATGGGAGGCCGGCCTCCCCGCGGCCTCCGAGCTGACGCCGGTCTCGCACCCGCTCATCACCCCGGCGCTCGCCGCCGCGTTCCGGATCAACATCGCGGGCGGCGCCTTCGCCGCCGCCTCCCCCTTCGACGACTCGCCCCTCGCGCACGACTCCCCCACCTCCCACCTGTCCTTAAGCTGCGACGAGGAGGACGACGACGACGAGGATGAGGAGGGGGAGACCGAGGACGCCGCCGCCTCCGGGAGCGGCGCGTGCCGGGGCGGGAGGGCCGGGAAGAAGGCGAGGATGGTGTGGACGCCCGAGCTGCACCACCGCTTCGTCGAGGCGGTGGCGCACCTCGGCGACAAGGGCGCCGTGCCCAAGGCCATAGTGCGCCTCATGAACGTCGAGGGCCTCACCCGCGAGAACGTCGCCAGCCACCTCCAGAAGTACCGCATCTACCTCAAGCGCACGCGCAACCCCGCCGCGCCGCAGCCGGCTCCGCACTTCCCGACGGCGTACGGTTCCCCCTTCAACCTCCAGCCGCCTTCTGATCCCTCCAGCCGGAGTGGTTACTGCGCGTTCCCCTCCCGCGACAGCGAGAAGCTCTAACGCGACCAAGCAGTAAGCAGAGCTCTACGGTTTTCAAATTTTGAATGGTTTCTGTACATTTTTAAAAACCACCCGAAAGAGATTGAGTATCTGGATTCATTTCTTCATGTGAAAAACGATATTCTCGTCTCTCCAAACTTCCAAAGTCAAATGAACCCTGTGGTGGGCCATTCAAGTACAGGTACATCTGAAACAAGATACGAACCACACTTTTCTGGTCTCAAAATTTATCAAGCCATAGCCCATGGATGTCTGTTCCGAGTTCCATTACACACTTACATTTGGGTCTCATTTTATTTGAATTGGTTGTTTGGAAATAGTATCCTCTTCCTCCGCATTAAGCTTTCTTTGGTTGCTTAACACAATTCTAATGCAGTAGCGAATATATTTGGCAATATGTTGGTACTATAGATACTCTAAAGCTAACACTTATGGCAACCTTCTATTTTGGTTTATTAGAAAGCTAACATTTATGTTTGTCATATATGGTCCATCGTTGCCAAATCAAAAGTGTATCAGTTAGTAAGCAAATTTTAGTAGTACCAGTTTTCAGTATTCATGGTGGCTAGATAGCGAACCAACTTTATGCTCACTACAAACTTGTCTCAAAGAGCAGATTAGTTATTTGAGTTCCTTTAGCCGATTAGTCAAGGAACTTGTGTTTTCTTCCTTTATATGATGATAATCCGGATTTAGTTTAGCTGATGTTGATGTGATGGGTGTATGGTTGGTGCCAGAAAAATGTCCTTGCAACAGGAACGGTCAGGTTTCCTGGTTGATCAACATGATATTCAAATAAATTTGAGGTTGGGTTTCTTCCCATCTTCCGTAATTTTAAGAATTTCGGATTTCTTCCTGCTGCAGATTTGAGGTTGGGTTATACACTAGAGTTCTACAAACATTCTTTTTGTAGAACAAGTGTTGAATCATTTTGTTTCAGTTTTCCTCGTTGATCATCATGATAGTCAAATAAATTTGTCATTTCACTGAGGGATTATTCTTCTGCGAAGGTTTCCATCTTTACTGGTGCTTCACTGTTCTGTGATCTACCATTGATGCTTTGCTTTGGTTGAACAATTATTTGCCTTTTACATAGCGTGTCCTTTCATTTCATAGATTAAAATGTGTAAAAGGCAGCGCTTTGTTGATATTGTTCCTTGCGCTACTGGCAATGACCCCACATGAACCCTTTTAATTCAGCAATGCCCACTTTCTTTTGAAACCCGACTCACATCATGGAGGTAGCCAAGGCAAAGTGGCTAATCTTATACTTTTCCTTTTTGAAATCAGCATACCCAGTGCCTGATTACCTTTACCTTGATTTTATGCCAGTTGCTTAAGCTCCAGGCTATGGGATGGAAACGGGCCAAAGGTGCGTAAGACACTGCCTGAGAAAGAGCTCATGGAAAATGAGCACGCCATATTCAGTTAGCCCGTAGGTGTTTCTTGTGAAAGAGGTATTGTCCGCACTGGAGCGACTGAAGTGCAACAAATAAATAACGAGGGTGCCAACATCACTTGGAGCACCCTCCCGGAAGACCACAGTTTTGTGTGAGTTTCTAGTGCTTGTTCTCAACATGTAAAGAGTGGAATTGTGTGCCACGGGGATTGTAAATTCTTCTCCAGGTCTTACAGTGTGAGACTCGTGTTGGAGTGCATGTATCCTGATGCAACACCATGAACATGATGCTGTTTTCTTATCAAGTTGCTAGCTACTCTGATTTATGCCACTCTGGATGGATTCTGCAAGCTACAGAGGTTGTGCAACGCCTGCAATAGTGATCACGTACAGTACAGGCTTGAAAACCATTCCAGGTAGCTAATTGCCGTCTGAACTGCAATTGACATCTGAGTAGGGTTGTAACTTTTAAATGAGCCGAACTCGAGTGAGCTGTGAGCTCATCGCCTCAAGCTTGAGTTTGTTAGAGCAATGAGCCTCAAAACCGTTTAAGCCTACAAGGCTACAACTAGCTAGGTTCAAGTTTGGCTCATTTATAATTCGAGCTGATCTCGAGTTAAGCTTATAGAGAGCCAACTATTCCTCAAGATTTTTATCAGTCATAAACTTAGTTCATCAACTAAAAAAACTTGGTTCATTAAAATCTATATAGTGATGATTAGACTAAAGCCGTTACATTACTTAATAGACTTTGAGGATTTGGACAGTGCAATTACACAAGAAAACTAGAATACATGTGCCGGTCGTAATACACGAGATTACTTGAGCTTTTCGAGCTCGAAAAGCTCACAACTTTTGAATTAAGTTTGAGCTTAACTCGTTTAGAATTCAAGCGCCGCAGAGCTGCTGCTTCTTGTTGTTGTTGTTATTGGCTAGCTACTTCCTCCGTCCCAAATTACAGGTTGTTTTAGCTTTTTTCTAGATATATAGATATTATTATACATCTAGACATAAGGTATATCAAAGTGCAAGAATCTATGAAAAACGACCGAACGGAGGGAGTACGTCCGACGATCGCCTCGTCTCCGCTGTCGACGCGGCCGTGGTGTTCAAGGACAGCTGGAAATTGGAAGTTGAACACACGGCAGAATCAGTTAGCTTTCGTGCGCGGCCCCGCAGTACAGCGCCCGGTCGCATGACCCGGGTTGGAAGATGCGCGGCTGGCGCCGTGCGCCGCCTGACCCGGGCTGGAGGGAGATGCGCGCACTGGCAGAATCAGTAGCCTCCCTCACCCCCCGTGATCTCTGCTCGAGGGCTCTACACTTCTTACTAGCCGTCCGCAGATGACGAGCCGGCGCCAGTCCACCTTGGCCGCCGAATCCTGCCGCCGCGCGGCGACAGAACGTCAGAACCTTTTCGTCAGCCGCCGCATCGGCGAACCTGCCGTCTCCACGGCCCTTGATCCTTGGTCAGCTTCCGGCTGGCGTCTCTGAAACACAGCTGGTCAGCTCGGGTACACGTTGAACTTCTGAATGAAACAGTGCAGATGATGAACGTCAGTCAGAAACCAGCTGTGTAGCCTGACATTACAAGCAACACAAGAGCGTGAAACCTGAGCCGCCGATGATCTAGCCCTCAGGCCTGGATCCTTAAACTGAGTGTGTGGGTGTGAAGCGATTGAATCTTGGCCACAAGCATGTGCAGCTTGAGCTTGTTATCATGACTTGCAGTTCACGTAGGAGGCGCAAGCTATCCGGATCTGGCTGGCATTCCGTTGAATTGCGTACGTGGGATGAGAAACAACCAACTTCAGATTTCAGAAGCAAGGAAAAAGAATGTATAATGTTTGAAAAATCAAGCGGCAGTAACCTTTATCTTAAGTGGCAATCCTTGTCGAAAGATTGGAACGGCTTAACTACTCTTTGACTACAGCAATTACAAAGGCTGGCCAAGAAGTATCGCTAGCTGGACATCGATTTTCATTCAAGTCGGGATTCTTAGAGTTGTAATATTTAAACACCTGGATTGTGAACTGAAAGTGAGAGGTGTCAATCTGAGACCGATGGTTGATGATTTGACTTGGTGTTTTAAACAAAAGAAATGATCGGATCCAAGGTCTAAGGAGTCCCTTGATCCGATCCTAATTTTGCATTGCCTCCTATTGCATCGTTCCCCGTCAGCCTCTACTCGTAGATCCTGAAAACTACCCTCCATTCTAAATTACTATTCATTTTAGTTTTTCTAAATACATAACTTTTGTTATGTATCTAGACAACATAATATATATCTATATCAAAGGTTATCTATCTAGAAAAGCTAAAACAGGTTATCTATCTAGAAAAGCTAAAACGAATAGTAATTTGAAACCGAGTAGATAGAATTTATCTTGTTTTCCTTATATGTACTATATCCCATTCTCGCAGCTAAGCCATTAGCAATCAGTCACACTGTTACAGTAAAAATACAGGTTGCTAACATTACTTAAAGAACACATCTCTATCTCCATATATAGTACCAATCTCTGGTGTACGTGATTTATGTATTTTAATACTCCACCGAAACTCGGTGCCGATAGGTCCTCTGTTACGCATAGATCCTCAAACTGAAACCAATAAAAAAAAATTCAGTACTGCCAGTACTGCTTTCCAGGGCACACAGAAATAAAAGAAGAAGAAAAGGAAAGAAAGGTCAGCAGCAGTTAACAAATCATGCCGGGAGCCGAATGATTGGCGGGGGCGTGTGCGTGAGTTGTATGCGCATATATATTTGCATCTGCGCGTTTCTCTCGAGCCGCCTCCTGTTGCCGTCCTCCTACTACTACATACAAGTCACCTCCTGCCGTGCCCATCCATTTCGTCAACTGCATGCAGCCTGACCAAGAACTCGCTTCCGATCGGTGGCCACCAAATGCGGCCACCTCCGCGAGGGTTTTGACGAGCCCAGGGACTAAATTCAAATGATAATGCGAGGAGATAACGGGGGCGAGTTGACCGGACCCCCTAACTCAGCTGCTGGCTTCAACTCGTTGTTAATCAAGCCTTGACACCCACAGGATCATTACCCGCTGCCAATCACTGTTAGGGTTTAATAATATAGAAGAAAATCATGCCCGTGACCTACCTACTGACTGTTCTGTTGCTGCTTTGACTAAGGATTAACTTCTTCTGAGTTCTGAGGCGTGGCTTGCGCATTAGAGCAACGAAAACATTATAAATTAGTTTCGAGCCATGTGAATAACGCAATCGCTCTGAGTAGGACGGTACGGTTTTCTTTTCCCCCTTTGCTAGTAGGTTCTTCCGAGATGCCTTCAGAAATGCTTATTTAGGCTCGCCTAATCGCTTAACTGCCCATTTGTTTATGGCCAGGCCTATGGATCGGATCGGAGCTACGTACCAGCCTGCGGTGCTTTGTATAAGCAGCGTGTGAACGTGCGGTGTTCGGCGCCACATGCCATTACGAGCATGGGAAACGCCTGTAAACGCACGCATTCAGTCATTGACACGACCTTGTTGCTTGTTCACTTCATGCAGATGGTGCGGATAATTTGCTTCTAGTTGACGTGTGTTTAGGACACGATTGGTACATGTGGTTTCCTCGTATGTCCTTTTAACCTCAACGCAATGCTGTATATATGCATGTGTCTTCGATATACGCGTAATATTGAGTTCTACTCCGTTCGTATTTAGTAGGTGCAGTGGATATAAAAAAGTTTGAGTTCATATTTTTTTCACTGATAGTTAGTTAAATTATGAGCACATTCAGTGTATAAAAATTGTATGGATGAATTGGCATTTAAAAGGCTTTTTAATATGATGTTAATTGTGTAGCAATTATACCTAGGAAGACTTTAAAACCCTAATATATCTAACAAAAGGAGTAATACAGACCACGAGCTCAAACACAATGTGCACCACCAATCCGAGGACTTCAACTAAAAAATGTGCATCCAATGGTCCTTCACACTAGATCAACCTCTTCTAGATGTGGTTTTGCAACTCCAAAATCTAAAAATCTTTTGTGGTATTAGAAACTTGGAATGTAAGACATGCTTATTTGCTGTTAAGAACCATATGCATACAAAGATCACTAGTTGTTTGAAACAAGCAATTTTGATTCAATCCATATGATGTGGATAGGTCAAGAATTAACTACAACAATCATTGCGTCCAAAGGTGTGATAACTCAACTCATAATTCTTCATATTGGGATTTGCTCACTGCATGCCGACATTGTAATATTTACTTATTATAAGTTCTCCTTTAATGATATGTTTATATTCATTTGAAGGATTATTAAAAGCTCCTCCTGATCCTTGTTCGCCAGCCCACGCCCTCACTTGGGAGGGGCAAAGCCACAGGAAAGGAGAGTAGATGTGGCGGTTGTCTCGTAAAAATTGGACAATGGGTATATAAATTTGTTGCTAATGTCGGATCTCAGTCTTTCGGAGATTCTCTTCCGAATCTCATAGAGTATAATTGTGTGCGTGTATTCATAAAAGTAACAAATTTGTTGCTAATATCGGATCTCAGTCTTTCGAAGATACTCATAGAGTATAATTGTGTGCGCGTATTCATAAAAGTAAATATGCACGTGTATACATGAGCGTTGTATTTGAAAAGAAGAGTAATAATAATTGCCGCTGAGATTGGATGAATTTCAAAGAATCAATCGTAGTATATATTACATTACACTATCCTTCCTTTCGCGTAACATTATGTATTTTACACCGGACTCTGTCACCGGTGTGAGACCGACGGGAGAGGGGCTCAGCCCCACATGTCGGCGTCAGGCCGCTGACAGCCACCATACGCGCAAACCAATCAACGATTTAATTTCGTTTCAACTATTGCTGCTGCTGCTACGGTCGTGTCGTCTCCATCGTTCCTAACCCGTTGAACGCACCACCACCCACCCGTTCTAACTTCTACCGGCCCCCAAAAAAATCAACTCTTCAAATCAAAGCTTTGACAAAACGCAGGAGAAAGAAGAGGAGGAAGAAACGCCCAACCGCCACGTCCGTCCGGTCCGGATCGAGTGCGTCGTTGAACGGTTCAACCGAGACGGACGGAGCCTCGCCGGCGCTCCTCGTACCAGCAGATGCAGCTGAGCGCGACGAGCACCTCGACGATGGCCGCCTCCGCCTTCTCCTTGTCCGCCCACCGCAGCGTCTGCAGCGCGTACACCCTCGGCGCGCCGTCGAACCGGCGCGTCCGGTCCATGTTCCGCTCCGCCTGCCACCGCGCCGTGTCCCGCGCCATCGGGCCCAGCCACGCCATGATGCGGTCCACCGCGTCCTTCCACCCCCGCGCCAGGCCCTCGTCCAGCGGGCCCGGGTCGCGCCACCACTCCCGCAGCTTCGACCGCACCGCCGCCCGGAGCTTCGCCGGGAGCATCTCGTACATCTCCGCGCGCTCCGCCGCGGCCTCCTCCTGCCGCCCCTCGGCCTCCATCCGGAGCAGCTCCTCCGCGGACACGATCACGTTCGCGTGCTGCTGGTCCAGCCCCGCGCCGCCGACGGTGCTGGGCGGCGCGTCCAGGAGCTTGCGCCAGTCGGTGGGGGATTTCTGGCCGGAGGGGCGGAGGCCGATGATCGGGCACGAGTTGCTCATCGGCGGGTGGACGCGGGACGGGCCGTCCCGGCGCGTGATCGGCCCCGACGACGCCTTCGCCCTCGCCGACCGCGGGTGCAGCAGCTTCGACAGCCGGGTCTGGACGCTGTCCGTGGTGGCCGACGGCAGCGGCGGCGGGAGCCCGGGCACGAACGGGCCGAAGATGGAGCAGATGCGGACGAACACGGCGCAGGCAGCGCGCGCCATGAGACCGACGGCCTTCTCGTAGCTCTGGTTCCAGAGGGACTCCTCCTTGAGGCGCTTCACCTTGAGCCGCTGCATCTTGAGCTCCTGCCGGAGCGACTCCGCCTCGGGCGAGTCCCCGGCCTGCTGCTGCTGCGCCGCCGCTGCCGCCGCCGCCGCCGCCGCTGCCTGTGGGTTCTGCGGGATCGGCCCGCTGAGGCGCCATCCCCGGACGTTCATCTTCCGCTCGGCTGATTCCATCTCGTCCAGCGCCTCCATTTCGGAGCAGAGCCTGGCCGTGGCCGCGACGAGGCGCTCCATCTTCTTGGCCTTGACCCTGAGCCCCTTGGCGACGAGCGGGTCGAGCCGCGCGTCGTGCGCGCCGGCCTTGAGGCACGAGTACACCCCGCCGAAGTCGAGGCCGCAGCGCAGGCCGAGGCGCGCGACGGCGGCCGCCGCGGCGTCCAGTGACACGACGAGCTCGGCACAGGCCAGCCTGAGGAGGAACGCCTGGTCGGTGGAGTTGAGGTAGGCGACGCCCGGCGAGCGCATGGCGTCGGAGCGCAGGCGGGAGACCTCCTGGTCCGACAGCGACCGGTGCAGCGACAGCAGCTTGGACATGGCCGCCGCCGCCTCGAACGCCAGGATCCCCAGCGACGCCTGCGGCCCCGCCGGCAGCCGCAGATCGACGGGCAACCACGGCTTCTGCACAACCATGGATGAATGAATGAGACGAATCCCCCCTCTCCCTCTCGCAGCTCAATTTCTTGCTCCTGCAAGCTAGTGCCCTGATCGAAGCTCCCCTCTCCCTCAATGACTCGCTATAACACCGGACATGGGGAAGAGAGATTCCTCTAGCCTCTATGCAGCTGCGTAGAGAGAGCTTCAATTCAACCCTGTCGGCCGAGGCCTCGCTGGTGCTGCTGTTCGCTGGTACTCCACGATCCTCCACGCGGTTTTGCGCGGGTACGGCAGGTTTGGCTGGGTTGGTATGGGTGACAGAGCCTCTTTTATACTGGCACTGCTGCGGCTAGCTCTTTCGCGCTGGGCCAGAGAAGGAACTTATTGCTGCTGCCCCTGGACCTGGAGAGATGGCTGGACAGATGGGAGAGGAGAGGGAGGTGACGATGGCGATGGTGGCGTCTGATAAGTAGCCGAGCACGAGGACGACACGGTCGCCCCCGTGGGAATGCCTGGCCCGGGTGGTAGGCGCGCGCTTACCAGACGACGGACGCAGCATTCGTTGGTTGCAGCGTCTGATTGGGGGAGCGCCGGCTTTTGTTTATTTCTGGGGATCGGGCGGGGCTTCGCGAGCTCGTGCTATTTTATTCTAGCATTTCATTCAAGCCGGCGAGGAGGATCAGTTCGGCGTTGGCCTGGCCCGGTCCGAGGTTATGGACAAAGTAAGTTGCTTAACCCACCGGATTTGAGCGTTTCCGCCACTGATGGGTCTTTGGAAGCGAACGGGTTCTGATTGGCAGGGCTGGGATTCAGAAGGAGAGATTCCGGCGGAATTTTGCGTTTCAGACGGGCTCTGTGTTTTTTTCCCCGAGACCAAAAGAAGAATTGTATTAAATCAAAGCTGAGTATATCACCATGTCACACACAGCGCTCTTGAAGAAAATAAAATTACATTATCAAGTATTGCTCGACTTCATTGTACTCATGCCTCATGCACCTCCAAATCTCAATCTCAAACTTGTACAATGATTCATATGGAAAGCCGTACAGGCATACGCACGCTCAGCAAGCAGGCTGAGAACAAGTGTCTAAACAACAACGACCAACATCCCTGTAGGCTGGATCGAGCAAAATCTTCTTCTTTCTTTTTACGTCTTTCTTCTTCCTTTTTCTGCCACCGATGAAGAAGAGAGACTGATCCCAATCTACCCAACCCAAGACTGATCAATATCAGCTCGAGGGGTAGAATTATTCTCACAAGCCTTTCATCATGGTTGGATCTAACAACGACAAAACAGAAAAGGGGTTGGAGAAAATTATTCCACGATGGCAGTAGCATCCCCGCCTCGATGTCGTCATCCGGAAATCTAATTCTCCATGTCTTCGTGCCAAGGAAGTTGCCGACGCCGTAGTTGCCGCCATCATCTTCATCGGAGTTACCGTGGACAAACCAAATCCACCCTACCTTATTGTTGTTGCTGGAAAAGAGAGGGAGGAAACAAATCTCCAATACCACGAACCGCAGCATGGAGAAATCTAAACCCTAAAACTGAACTCGATCTACTAAAACCTATTAGAGAAATGGATCCCCACTCCCTCCGACCTCCGGCGAGATGCCGGAGGTGAAGAAGGAAGGGGACCAACGGTGACGGAGGCGGAGGGCCAGCGGCGGAATCGCGGTGCCGCCCGCCGTGTCGCCCTTCGGGAGGCGATCTGGGCCCTGTGTGTTGTGACGCTGTGTTGTTGTTATCTGGAATTCACAGAATTTGGAGCCGTGTGCTGGCATACAGGGTTGACCGCTACCTGGGAGAGCGGCGGGAATTCGGAGGTTTTACTATGCGTTCATTCAAACCCGAATGCGCGTTGAACATCATCAGCTTGCTTCGTGAGTGAAGCTACGGTGTATGGCTAAGAGCCTAGGGGCGTGGCTACGTTCACATACTGTAATGTTATCGCCCATCTTTCCCGGTCTCTTCTTAAATTTCTGAAAGAAGACGGGGCACATGGCCGGGATGAGAGCTCAGCTGAATCTTTGCATATGCGCAAGGCACCTAAGCTAGTGCCTTGTTTTACTTAAGAATTAAGTTCTAATATACTTAAGTTGGACAGGTAGTACGGCTGCATGGAAGAAAGCTGCGATGATAAGAAAGTTTAATATAAAGCACATAATTCTGCTGCCGCACTGATACTGCTTTCTATTTCTGTTGTGAAAAAAAAGTTAAAGCCTCCGAGAAATGTGCAGTGTAGGCTACAAAGGAAACTGTGACCTGAAGGAGTGCGGTCGCTCACTTTTCCGCTCACCTGGTGCTTCCCTAGGACTGTTAGAGCAAGTTTAATAACGCAGCTAGCAAGCGGGTTGTAAGGTTTCTCTTAGCCTTTTCCTAGCCCACTCGTACAATGGTTAGCTCTTCACCATTAATACATGGTCCACAAGTTATTCTCATAAAGTTTCTTGGTTCCTGTGCCCAAGTCGGCTGTAAGCTTATAGCCCGCTTCTCCTCTCTCACCTCTTCTCTCTCCTCCACGTCAGCATTTAGCCAGCTTATAGCCCCCTTATTATACTTGCTCTGGGGAGGCAGTGGGCCTGTTCGCTTCAGCTTATAAGCCAGCTGAAAAGCTGAAACGGCTGATTTGTTGTGAGAGAAAAACACTGTTTGGTGGCTGATAAGCCGGCTGAATAAGCTGAAGCGAACACGCTAGTCTCTACAGGCAGCCATGACTCCCTGAGCAATTCTAATGTCAAACCCAATTGTGATAGATAAAAATAGAATATAATAATTAGCTAATAACAGAAAAAAGATCGCTTTACTAATCATTTCTTTCTTCAAACTTTGCACTGAGTTTTTTTTCCAACCCAAGAATTTCGTGAGACTTTCACCGTTTAGGTGATGTGGAGATGTTTAGCGGTAAAAGTCAACCGGGTTTACCCTGAAAGAAAGTCAATAAGCGAATTGGGCCGATTAAATCCCTTATGGTGGAATAGTTCTACTTATGTTAAGTCCAAGTCCCTAATTTAACATGAGTGCTTATGTCCGGTAATTTTTTCCAGTGGTAGGTGGCAAACGATGCTCCAACAGTAAGTATTTGTGATGGCTTTATTAATCTTAAGATTTGTCAATCTAATCTTTTGATGTGTTTATAAGGTCAGTACGTTTGTAATGGTGGGTGATATACGTGTATATGAGTGTCTGCATGGAGGGGAAAAAAGAAAGGAAAAAGTCAAATTCAGTAGCTTAACGACGCTCACATTGGAGTGATAGGATTCGATAGGGACTGAACATCCAAGTCTACAGTCTCCGCGTTTGTTACGCACTTAGGGTCTTAGGCCACGAAAATTCAACTCCAACATGTTTTATTTCCGGAAATGGGAAATATATTCGTTAACTTGTGTAAAATCGGTCTGGTGCATTTCTGTTCCAGGCCACACCCTTTGTCCGTTTACTTTGGACCTGTTCGCTTCAGCTTATAAGCCGGCTGAAAAGCTGAAACGGCTGATTTGTTGTGAGAGAAAAATACTGTTTGGTGGCTGATAAGTCGGTTGAATAAGCTGAAGCGAACAGGCCGTTTGTAAACACGGAAAATTTCCACTTTTTTGGTCAAACCAACTTGTGGCTTGCCTTGCATTGGTCTGTGGGTCACGTGTCCATAAAGACTATTTTGCATCTAGCACTCTCATAAGTTCAAAATTGTAAAAAAATTGTAGGTATTGCTCAGAAAAAACCAAGAACAAATTTGTTATAATCTAATTCCTTTTCCTTTTGGTATCAGTCCTCGCTTTTTAAGATGAAATAAGCATAAACAATACCAAAAGAGAAAGCACCATAAGTCCCTGAACTTGCACGGTATAATGAAATCTAGCAAGCACGATTACTTGCACCATGGGAACTTAATTGCCTGTACTGTTATCGATGAGATGGCATATCTGTTGGCCCATGTATAGTTCTCCTTCAAGAGAAGAGCCACACGACTACTAAGATGATAAGTCCCACGCTGATGCTTTAAAAAAAAAGTTAGTTTGTTATGGGACGCCTTTGTCAAGTGGTAATTCGAATACGATGAGTCACCTCTACGACTAATACGTTTTCTCCAAAATTCTCATCGAGAAACTTCATTTTAAAATGGGCAGTGTGAACGAAACATGGCACGCACACGACATCATGTTAATTTAGTTGGTGACCTGAAATCAAATCAGCATGATCAGGAATTCAGGATACACGCCGTGCATCAACTGAACTTCACGGTTTCATGCTGCTTGTCACCGTGGTTTCGCACATCGTGGTGACGAGGGACGTGTCTCAGGTGCCAAAGCCTTTGATGCGATTCGTCTGATCGAACGTATCTAAGGGCTTGTTTGTTTCCACCCTCCTAAAATCTTAACTTCTAAAAAATGACTAAAAACTGCCTAAAGTGCCAAACAATCCTCCTAAAAAGTTACTAAAATCTTTTAGGAGCCTCAAAAATTTTAGTCCCCCCACCCCCTCCTAAAGCCTCCTAAAATCAGATCTGACCCCACTACCCCTCATTTATTACCCTCTCTCTCCCGCCCGACTCCCGCCCGCCCGCCGCCGCCGCCGCCCAGCACCCTCAACACACCCACGCACACAGGCACGAGCCGGCAACGCATGGCCGGCCGTGGCCTTGGCCGGCGGCGGGGAATGGCAAGGCGCGGCCGGTGATGGGCGCAGGAGCATCGGGGTTTCACCACGACCTCATTTTTGCTGCTTGTTGGGGATGAGGAGGCCGAGGAGGTGGTGTTCAGCGGCGGCGCTCGAGCTTGGGCCGACGGCAATGGCGGCCGCGGGATCTGACATCCCGGCGCCAGGAGCTACGGCGGCGGACAAGGAGTGGTCAAGGGGGAAGAGGAGGGGGTCAGGAAGCCGTGGGAGGCGGCGATTTGAAGATGGTGGAGCGGAGGCCGGGGATTTGGCTGGCGGACGGGCTCTGCTCAACTCGGTGTTTTCTCGGCTGGAGGAGGAAGAAGAGATGAGTGAGAGAGAGAGAGAGGAACAGGGGTAGCGGGTTGGCCGGGATTCAAGGGGAGGGGGCGGCGCCAGCGGGAGGAGGGGAGGCGTGGTCCGCGGCCGGCGGCGGGATGGCCAGCGCCAGCGGAGGGACGGTCCAGGGCCGGCGGCGGGTGGGCCAAGCGCCAATAGCAGGGGCATGCAGGGGCATGGGGGAAGGGCATCTTGGGTATTTTACCACTTTATTATTGCCTTTAGTCACTTTTAGGAGGTGGAACCAAACATACTTTTAGGAGGTGTCAATAAACTGCCTAAAATCTTTAGGAGCTAAAACTTTAGGAGGGTGGAAACAAACAGACCCTAAGTATATTAAGAAGCTGTCAACGATATCAGAAAGAGTCTGGACATGGGAGCCTGAAAGGGAATCGGAACACTGGTCGTTCATGGGCAAGCGTCATCATCGTGCCGCAAAGATTTCTCCGATCCCCACTCCGTCCATTTCCTGGATTTGACCCGACTTTTTGGGCAAGCCGGGGCACTGCTGCGTGGAGGCAGAGGGGACGACGCGGGGGAGGAGAACTCAGCGGAAGCTGCTGGCGCCGCCGCTCATACTGAGCTTGAGCTGCTTGGCAAGCATGGCCGAGAACAGGTAGATGTCTTCGCCTCTTCGGCTCCGACCGCTGGTCGGTCCCTGTCACCCAAAGTCTCAGCTCTCAAAGCCCAACTCCGTGTGGGTTCCCCCGGTCTGCCGGGTCGTTGACGGCCTGACGCGATTGGAAACGGGACAAAAGATTCGTACGCGGGGACACAAGATTTCAAGACGAAATTGAGAAGCCCGGCTGCAGTTTTCTGGTACCACTTGTACTTGGCATTCCGGGCACTGACAGTGACGATTGGACTCCTTGTACGTACTTACTGCAGCTAAACTGGTGTCAGTGAAATTTAATCAGGCATCATCGCCCTGACCCACCATATTACTGGTAACCAGCGGTAGTCCAGTACTGTATCTGCACCTTAGATTTGGTGCGTAAATGACACTTGACAGGGTTAGGTTAAAAGCCGAAATGTGAAGGGCATTCGATGCGAAAGTACGCACGCAGGTGAAGCGCGGCCAGAGGAGCAGGTCAGACAATCCAGAATTACGGTCTCCGGTTTCACGTCGGTCAGGTGACTGGGGTCAGGTCGCCGCGCTCCAGGCTAAAACAGGCGCGCGATGACGACAAGGGCGTACCACGTACGTACGCTACGCCCCCTGCCCCGTCAGCGTTTGCGCGTGTGCCCCCCCGCACCTAGCAACACTGCAATAATTTCCGTCGCCCTCTTGCCTCTTGGTGAGTGAGTTGGTGCGGTTTCCTCTCATCTGTCATCTCATCTGAAACGGTGGACGGGAAGGCGAGCACGAACTCGAAGCGGTTGAACCGTTAGTAAACGCCGTCGCTGTCGGATCGGATTCACTCCAAAACGAGTGAGGAACAGGAGAAGAGATGGCTGATGGCCGACGGGGGAGGCCGGGGAGCGGGGAGCCCGTGCGCGTGCCGCGGCGGGAGTGGGCAGCGGAGCCTTCCGTGGCATTGCAGGTCAAAGCCGAGTGGACGTTCAGCGGAGGAGGGGAAGAAAGCAACAACCGCACAAGTGGAGGCGTGGAGCCAGGGGACGCCGATGTCGACGGCGACCGCTCAAAAGGCAAAGAAACCAAAGCGCACCAAGTTGCGCGGTCAGGATTCAGAGTGCGCGGTCAGGATTCAGAAAGCCGGGATTCTGGCCGGTTCGCGGCGTTACGCTTACGACCTGAGGTCTGTATGGCTCTTGGCATTGGACTTGGACTGGGACACTGGGCCTAGTAAACAAGTAAAAATTTTCGTCGTCGATAGCTGCTGGGGAAAGTGAGGTCCGGGGTCTGGCGTCTTGACCTTTTGTGAAAGTGAGGGAGTGCACGGAACCAGTTCAGCTTGACGCGGCGTGGCTTGTCTCTACTTCGCGGTTTCACGCAACTTCTCTTCAGTTGCCAGTTGGGAACTTTGCTTCCAGGAGGTAAACACTAGACAGGGTGGTCTTCCACGGTTCGCAGTTGACCCTACTCTGACTATCCCAGGGTTTGCCTGCCGCATACGTCGACGACTCATTTCCGGAGGCCGGAGATCTCCGTACCGCAGACGGAGCAGTGGGTTGGCACTTGCCTTGCCATCATCTGAGAAGCACGTTCTAGGTAACTTAGACGTGTTTTCGCCAAATCAAGAGTGAGGAACAGAGGATATGCTGGCCCACCAGGCCAGCTTGCAGCCCAATTTGCCACTTATTATGGGCTGCTAGTAGCTTCACTGGTCTTATGGGCCATCAGACCAGAATGGTGGGCTTCATGTTCAGTCATACATAAGGCCCTTTTCATGTGGGCTTAACTTGCGAATCCAAGGATCGTGCTGGGCCGTAGGCCCTTTTTTTTGAAAGATCCATTTGAACTTTTGAAGGTTCATCTTTTTTTCGAATAACCACGGATCTACTACCAGCCAAAAACAGGGCGTCGTTGTCCGACGGATTGTCTTTTTTAATGGTGTTCGCGACAGCTTAAAAATACAGTTATTGTTGCGCCAAAGGGCAGTGTGATGCTGGTTAAAATATAGTAGTAGCTCTTGATTAATATCTTCTTTTTTCTGTGGTTTGCAAGTATTGATAGTGAATTCTTTGATATAGTAATCAAGAAGAAGGGTCTGCGGGATTTCTCTCTTGCTAAATTTTTTTTGTTACTTGTTAGGTTCTTCTGCCGAAAACTTTGTGCTTTATTGTCTTGTCACAGAAAAGGGAAGAAGATGATTGTCTGGACCGAGGAGAAAATTATGTTCAAATGATTGGTTAAGGAATTTTATACCTACACCACGCGCACGTATTCCGTTAGACTTAAATGGTATTCATAGGGATAACATAAAAATCTAAGTTCTCCAGCCATTAAGCTCCTTTAGAAAGTTGAAGCTGTGGATAGCTAGCTATTTGTCTAGAATGGTAGTGAAGCTGCTGATCGAGAGGGACACGTACCAATACGGGGTTTGCTCATGAGCTAGCTGTCTAGCACACCATTCTCAGCCAGTTGTCAGTGTTTGGCTCCAGTTTTGCACCAAATAAATGTAGCGAGTCTCTTTTTCCCTAGAAAACAAGACCTTATTCTTTTTTTTTATTATTATAACGACGTTTCCCTCCTCGGGTCGAAATTGAAACAGAATTTCCGAATTTGGAGTGAGGAAAGCAAAAGGCATGCAGGCAGGCGCGCGCATCATACCGCATCATACCGTCGTCACTGACAGTGATTTCCAAGGCGTCAGCCATGATCTTAGGACTAAATCCTTCTTTAGTGCTCACCCCCTTTGTCCATGCGTCACGCTGTGGCCGAATGCCACACGTTGCTTCTTTCGAGCCCGTATGACGACAGCGACGGCAAGTACTATACATACTTTTCACGGAAGAGGTGCGCCCCGGTCGCTCCGTGTACGCTTGCAAGAGTTCACGAAACGTTTGTCACGGCAACAAGAAATTGATGCAGCTCCGAACAGTTGGGCAAAAGAGGCGACGCTTAGCGGCGTCTGGTTACATTTGCTTATTTTTAATACCCGTCACATCGAATGTTTAGATACTAATTAGAAGTATTAAACATAGACTATTTACAAAATCCATTACATAAGTTGAGGCTAAACGGCGAGACGAATCTATTAAGTCTAATTAGTTCATGATTTGATAATGTGTTGCTACAGTAAACATTTGCTAATGATGGATTAATTAGGCTTAATAGATTCGTAGCCTCCATCTGTGTAATGGGTTTTATAAATAGTCTACGTTTAATACTCCTAATTAGTATCTAAACATTCGATGTGACACGTGCTAAAAATAAGCAAAGGAACCAAACACCTTCTTAAACGTGCACACGAGTGACACGGCACCTAAGCAGCCCTAATTACGCCACGGTGAAACGAAGACCTGATCTAGGTGATCTGACCCGTGCCGCTCTTTTTGACTGGAGAGCTGGGAACATGCTTAGCATGCCATACTAAATATTAATCCTGTCATATCCGATGTTCGGATACTAATTTGAAGGACTAAACATAAACTAATTACAAAATTAATTGCAGAACCTTTAGACTAAATTGCGAGACGAATCTATTAAACCTAATTAGTCCATCATTAACGAATGGTACTGTAGCAACACATTATCAAATCATGGACTAATTAGGCTTAATAGATTCGTCTCGCAATTTAGCTTAGAGGTTGTGTAATTAATTTTATAATTAGTTTAGATTTAATACGTCAAATATTTGATGTGACGGGTACTAAAATTTTAATCACCTCCCAAACACCCCCTACGCTGAGTGCCAGCAGCACCATTAACCAATCCGGAGGGAGCACTGGAGCAGGAAGAAAACGGCGGTCCCTGTGGCCCTTTCACTGCCTGCCTGACTACCACTGAGGCAATGCCAGAGCGACAGTCCTTGCTGTAGCTGTCACTCCATCTACCATTGATTAAAGTTTAGATACTAAAAGTATTAATAATTAATGACGGGTCCATACAATAGGATCGTATTCCCGCGGCGCTCGGCCCATCCAGAGGCGCGGCCACAATACGCACCTGAGCCGGCCCAGCAATGCAGCGCCAGGCTGAGACCAAGATCCGACCATCGACCGAAACCTCGGACAGGGCGGCGGTCCTGACCTACCGGGCTCGATCAGGGCAGGGATCATAGTTCGATCCCGACCGGAGATGCGCCGTACCGGCCACACCACTCCCCCCGACCGGTACGGTCGGGACTGAATGGGATAACCGACTGGGGAAGCCCGCTCGATATGGGTCTAGGGAGCAGGTGGAACGGATAAGAGAAAGCGTCCAGGTCAACCGCCGTATGGAGAACCGTGCGCACGTCCTGCACAATGCCGCCACAACCTACCCACCACAACGTAGTGGCTTGACGAGATGAACAGGGATCGAGAACGGCGGCCATACCGTGCTCTATGACGTGGGTCTCGACAAGACTAGACGACACCCGCTCTCTCTCCGGCTTTGTAAGGCCGTCCCCTTGGAGTTGAAAGGGGGGGCGCTCTTTCTCTCTAGAAAGAGAACTCTGATTCTCTCCAACACATAGTGCACATTCGAGCCTCTTGTGACTCTCTTCCACTCAGACCAGAGCACGATCGGGTCTCGGACACCCCCTTCTCATCCCTCTTGTTTGTACCTCTACTGCAATCTTTAAGCACCTGGGCTCAGGAATATAGTCGACCGACCGACCCCGACTGAACGTAGGGTCCGTTGCCTGAACCAGTATACATCCTATGCCATTGTATGCTAGGCCATATCCGATCTAACGCATGGCAAAACTACTAACATTTACTTGTCGGCCAGATTCCGCACCGACAAATAAATATAGGTTAATTACAAAACGAATTGCATAAATGAAGACTAATTCGCAAGACGAATCTATTAAGTCTAATTAGTCCATGATTTGACCATATGGTGCTATAGTAAATATGTGCTAATCATAGATTAGTTAGGCTTAATAGATTCGTCTCACGAATTAGCCACGCTTATGCAATTAGTTTTATAATTAGTTCATGTTTAGTCCTTCTAATTGGTATCCAAACATACGATGTGACCCGAACTAGATCCAACCCCCCCCTAAACTTTGGTTCCTTTAGGACCTGTTTGGATCCTCAGACTAAAGTTTAGCCTTGTCACATGGAATGTTCGGATGCTAATTAGAAGGACTAAATATGAGCTAATTATAAAACTAATTGCAGAAATGCTAGGCTAATTCGCGAGATGAATCTATTAAGTATAATTAATCCATCATTAGCAAATGGTACTGTAGCACCACATTGTCAAAACATGGAATAATTAGGCTTAATAGATTCGTCTCGCGAATTAGCCTCCATCTGTGCAATTAGTTTTGTAATTAGCTTATATATAATACTCTTAATTAGTATCAAACATCCGATGTAATAGGGGTTTAGCCCCTAGTATCCAAAAAGAGCCTTAGTCCATGGACTAAATTTTAGTCCCTAGTTTGGTTCTATAGACTAAAGTCCATTAATGCAGTCGAACAAAGACGTTTTAACCCTTGTTAAGACCATCTGTTCGGGCTTATCAAACACTCCTGTGCTGTACTGCCGTGCCCTTGTTTTGCTACCGGTAGTACTACCGGCCGTGTTGTACTGCGATGTGTCCCCGACGTCGACATAGATCCGGTCGCGGACCCCTCGCCGTCACGACGGTCACTGAAGCGACGGTCGCTCGGGTGGTCACCGGAGCTGTTGCTGAAAGCAGGGGAGGGGAACCTCCGGCAAAGGTGGAGGAGCTGATCCTGCGGGTGGAGGAGCTTGAGGCGGCGGCGGTATGGCTAGGGGGAAGGAGGCCGCAGAGGAGACGACGCGCAGGCTGCGGTAGGAGCTCGACGCGAAGGGAGGGCCAGGTGGGAGGGAGGCTGGCAGCAGGGGCGGTGGGCGGGAGGGAGGCCGGTGGTGGTGGCGGCGCAGAGGGGAGCGAGCGAGGGGATGGCGGCGGAGGGAGGGTTCACGATGCGTGGGATGGACAATAAATGAGGGGTAGGGATTTTTCAGAACTTTTAATCCACTTTATGCCACCTCTTGGACTAGAGGACTAAAGAGTTCAGTCCACATTTTAATCCTCGACACTTTAGGAGCTTAATTGGGTGGAGTTTAGTCCATAGGCTCTTCGTACATGCGCCGAGATACGGCGTACGTACGGCCAGCGGTTCATCTGGACGCGTGGCCCGGCGCCGTGGAAGTGCGCGCCCCCGCCGAGTTCTCCCCACGCCGGGCCGACGGGCGGTGACTCAGCACCGGCCGCCGCTTTCGGCGCGTGGCCGCGTGCATGCACCGGCGGCCGGCAGGCACACGCAGCGTGCGCCACCCCCGCGGACCGGAGCCCTGAAGCGCAGGCCGCAGCGGCAGATCTCGTCACGGCGTGGCTTCTGCTTCTCCGCGCGCCTCGCTTTTCCCCAGGTTCACCTCCCCTCGCCCCCGCCACTCGGCAACGTGGCCACGCCAGCGCCCAACCACCGCCCGCCTGCCCGCCAGCCCCCACGCAAGCCCTCTACACGTGTCCACCCGTGCCGCGACCGACCATCCTCCCACTGATTGCGACCGTCCCCAACCACGTGTCCTTTCTCCTTGACTGCACCCGTCCTCTCACGCTCCATACCGGACTCCCCCTCACTGCCGGGTGGGCTATGTCTTTATGTGCCCCACATGTCAGTTACCAGAAAATCCTCTGGGCTCCAGCAGACTGCGGTAGGGCGGATTAAAATGGAGCCCAGATATTTTTGTGAGCAGCCCGAGGGACAGAGACCATGTGGTGGGGACCGCACCAGGCATCAATAAATTAGCTGCCGAGGGCGGGCTGCCCCACCGGCGAGCGCCACGTGTGTGCAGCACGGGGATTAGGCGATAACACCGGCGTCGTGGTCGCCGTTAACATCAACCTCCCCATGGGCCCGCCGCTGCCCGCCTCGGAAGCCGATGGTCACCACGTGTCGACCGCGCTGAGCAGGATACCCCCCACGCGTCCAGATCCGGCGGGGACGGACGGCCCCGTTGCGCCGGGGCCAGGACCACGTCGCAACAACTGTACCTGTCGAGGCGCTGCCCGTGACGGTGACGGGCACCTGCCCCTGCCCGCCCCCCTCTCCTCATCTTCCTCCGCCCTCTTCTACTGGCCCCCGAAGCCTTCGTGCCCGTTTCGCCTCGCGCTTGCGCTGCTGCTGCTGCTGCTGCTGCTGCTATTGCCCAATTTGCCATTCCATTCCATTCCGGGGGGAGGATTAGGCGCGCTCTGTTTCGCGTGGGAAGCGTGCTTCCTCGTTTAGGCCCCTCGAATTCCCGAGGGCGACGGCGACGTGCTCGGCGGCCGGGCGGAGAAAATCTAGGGAGGCTTGGGCTCGCGAGACGCGCGCCTGTACGTGGCGTACGTGCCTTTGTTGGATACAGCTGCTTGCTCTAGCTACCAATGGCCGAGATCTGCTGCGAGGAAGCCAAGTCCACGCCGGCCACCGCCGTGGCCGCGGCTGCCGCAGCGGCAGCCGCGGCAGTCGCCTCCTCGGCGTTAGAGAGGAGGCGACGCAGGTTGGAGATGAGGCGGTTCCAGGCGCCGGTGGCCGACGACGTCCGGGCCGGCAAGCGGCAGAGGTTGGCTCGCACGGCGTCCGGTTCGTGCCCCGAAGTGGTCTCGGAGTTCGAGAGGCCGGAACTGCCGGAGCGGTTGCCGAGGCACGGGGTCACCTCCGTCTGCGGCCGGCGACGCGAGATGGAAGACGCCGTCTCCATTAGGCCGGACTTCCTGCCCGGCGCCACCAAGCACCACTTCTTCGGCGTCTTCGACGGCCACGGCTGCTCCCACGTACGGCCACACACCCTGCAGTGATTTCCATTTCTGTGCACAGTTCTGTACGCTGATCGCAGTTTCGCTGCTATTGCTGTAGGTGGCGACGTTGTGCCAGGATCGGATGCATGAGGTGGTCGCCGACGAGCACAACAACGCCGGCTCCGGCGAAGAGACGGCGTGGAAGGGTGTGATGGAGAGGAGCTTCGCGCGATTGGACGAGCAGGCCGCGAGCTGGGCGAGCAGCCGCAGCGGCGACGAGCCCGCCTGCAGATGCGAGCAGCAGATGCCCTCGCGGTGCGATCACGTGGGGTCCACCGCCGTGGTCGCTGTAGTCAACCCCACCCACGTCGTCGTCGCCAACGCCGGGGACTCCCGTGCCGTCCTCTCCCGCGCTGGCGCCCCCGTCCCACTTTCCGTCGACCACAAGGTACGGCGTTCTCGCGCACCACATCACGGGGCGTTGCGCCTCCTCCCCGTCCAGCATCCTTCGTAACTTCCATGACCATGAGCTTGACGTGCTCAATTCCCTGATTCGTTCAGCCTGACCGGCCTGACGAGCTGGCGCGCATCGAGGCGGCGGGCGGTCGCGTCATCTACTGGGATGGCGCCCGTGTTCTCGGCGTCCTCGCCATGTCTCGAGCCATAGGTAAGCTCTAGTTTGAATTGGAATTGCCCTCGTCACGAAGCCGTTTCTGCCACTCGCTGGATTTGAATTGACCGGCTTGCTGCGCGCAGGCGATGGTTACCTTAAGCCGTTCGTGTCGTCGGAGCCGGAGGTGACGGTGACGGAGCGCACCGACGACGACGAGTTCCTGATCCTGGCCAGCGACGGCCTGTGGGACGTCGTGGACAACGTGATGGCTTGCGGGGTCGTCCGGGCGTGCTTCCGTAGCAACGGTCCGCCGGCGGCGCCGGCCGCTCGGGCCAACGGCGTGGCTCCGCCCGCTGGCGACGCGGACGCCGAGAACGGATCCGCGGTGGTGAAGGGCGTGAGCAAGGTGGATTCCGACAAGGCGTGCTCCGACGCGGCTATGCTGCTGGCGAAGCTGGCGCTGGCCCGGCGGAGCGCCGACAATGTCAGCGTGGTCGTCGTGGATCTCCGCCGGGGGATATGATTCTTGGAGCAGAGCAAAATCATACGCTCCATGATTGCTTGCTTTAGCCCCTTTTTTCTTCTTTTTTTCAAATCCAAGCTAATTCTTCCCCTCATTTTTACCATCCGTCCATTTTGATTTAGTATTAAGAGTAGTTCCTGACCAGATGAATATAATAGACAGCTTTTCTTCTCTCAAATGAGGAACTAAAGCTAGCTGGAACACGGAAAATGCTGATCTTGGCCTAGCACCATGTACCACCGACCGATAAGCACAACTTTTTGGTCGTAGATTACATGCCAAACATGTTGATTCCATCCTCCGATTAAACTAGATTAACTGGGCGATTGGTGCGGAAATTGGCATCACACAGCAGGAAGCTTGAGAAAGGTTTTACTTTTGGAGTGGTGACCGTGACTAGTGCCGCGAGCACGTTAAGCCGATCGTGATTGGTTGGCCGCGGCTGGATTCGGGGACAGATTAAGGCCCGGCAAGATGCTGATCTGGACGTGGGCCCGACCGTGATGGGAGCCGGCCGGCTGGATGAGTGAACGGGAATGCTCCGAAATTCTCGTTTACGGAAATATAAAATCGGACGGGCATCTTTCCAGAGCCGGGGGTCCTGAATGATGCGACCCACGAGCAATGGTTGGGGTCGACGTGTCCGGCCTATCCCTTTCGCCCCTCGGCGTCGCCAGAGCAATGGTTGGGGTCGACGTGTCCGGCCTTTCCCTTTCGCCCCTCGGCGTGCGCTGGCGACGGAGCACTCGCCCGTGTCTGTTGGGGTTGGGGGCGAGGCGATCGACCGGTCGGGTTAGGCGCCGCGAAGCCATTATTGAAGGCCCGCGCCGCACCAGCCACCACAGCCCGCGCGCGGCTTTTGGCCCGCTCCGCGACTGCGATGGCCGCCGCGCGCGCTCCCGGCCGGCGCCTCGACACGCCAGGAGTGTTGCGGCGGCGTTGTGCCGGGCCGGGCGTCCCGCGCCGCTCGCACATGGCGCGGCTGGCTGGGTGTCTCGGGGTGTTGGGAGAGAAGAGACCACGGTGGCATGGTGACCGGGTGGGGTGACTGTGTGCTGAGTCGACTCGCGTTGAATTATTGGTTCCCGTACGTAGGCGTCCTCCGGCGCCATGCCGGCGGGCCGCACGCCGAGCTCCCCAGGTATATCGGCGTTGGTGCAGGGGCACGTCGAGCCGGAAGCCACCCGGGGGGAGTGCTGGGGACGCGACAATCTTTTTTCTCTTCCCCCCATCTGCGCGCGAAGTGCCGGGCACGACGGGGCTGGCGGGAGCCGGACGTAGGATTGACACAAAAGCGAGCGCATCGCCGTCGGAGATCTAGCAAAGGAAGATATCGCATGATATGTCCGGCTATCTGCCCTATCGGAAAGGCGCGGATTTGGGACGCTCACCCGGCTCCGCAGCTGCTGTTCTTCCGTTCGGCGGTGGCCCATCGACGGGTCGGCTCCAGCTTCCCATCATCCATGCTTTTGTTGTCCACCATCGGGCGGCGACATGATGGGCACAAAGCCGTCAGGGTATAGACTCCGATGCTGCATGCTTTTTTCCTATACTGACGTTTGCTGGTGCGAAACAAGAACTGGAGCCACTGCCGATGTGAATTGCTGATAGTACTATTTCAGAACCCTTCTCTAGCCGTACTGCCCTGTTTTCCCCTGGTGTAATCTCTACCTTCTAGAGTTCTAGTCATCTTATGTACTCGCTCATAATTCGTACCTGGTGATAATAGTCTATTCAGAAAATTATGAATAGGAGATACTCCCGGAATCGATTCAATCATTCAGCCCTTCGTATATCCTACCCTAGTTGATCGTATCATTCCATCTGCTTCCGTTCTCTCCCCCTCTTTGAGCTGATGTTTCCTTCCTTGTCGTACAAAAGATGTGGAAAAACAGCCCGACGTTTGCTGGGCCCACTGATAGGCAAGTCAGGTCAAATCAGGTAGCAGTGCAGTCTCTCTCAAAACTTCTTAGCAAAGAAAGAGGCAGGCAAAGCTACACTGATTTAACCGAGCTATACATAAGCCTTTCCACATATGCGCTGATGGCAATTGAAGAAAAAAGATGATCAAGCCCACACACAGCCTAACTAACATGTGAGGCCCCTTCCTTCTCCTCCTGCTGACAAGGCGAAAAACCTTTCCATGGCTTATAGATTATAGGTACACCACTTAGGGTGGGTCACATGTTGCCTATACCATAGGTTATAATTGCATGCACCTGCAAATATTGATGCATGTTTTCAAATTTAATTAAGCATACACATTTGAGAATAATCAGTAAAATGGGTTGTACTGCTTTGGAACTTGTCATTCGAGTTCTAGTACTACTTCAATACAATAAAACCACACCGTATTGGGAGAAGTTTGCAACTTTGGGCTTTGGTGCCTTATCATACTTGTTGTGATGATTTAAACCTAAAACAACCTGAGAGATGAGAGATGAATCACAACTTCACAACACCATCAGATCCTGTTTGGATATTAAGAATTTGAAAAAATAGATTCAGTTTCCGTTTCTAGATGAACTAAATTCAGCAGAAAATTGGATCCAAAATTCAATATTCATGTTTGGGTACCATTTGGAATTGAAGTTAAAAAATAAATCCACAAATTCACTTGGGCTACATGAAGCAATCATGTTAAATTTTCTCCTGGAGTGAAATAGGATCAAATACACTACTCATCGAGACAAGAAAGAGCCAAACAAAATGCTAAAGTTGCAAACGATTTATTCATGGTCTATTTTGCTCTTGGAGCGCTAGTATATCGGGTCATACTCGACGGAGTACGTGAGATTTTATCCTAGGTTCGCCTAGTGCCTTTTGCAGTTCCACTGGATTTGCTGAGGTGAGTCAGCAAGGGCCCCGCTCGGTCTGGCGCGCCGAGCTTCGGCTTTCCGAGGTGGACACCAACACCCGGGCGGGGCCGCTACCTAATCTGCCATGACCTCGCCCTCGTCGTCGGCCCCCATCCCCTACTTCATCCTCCTCGCATCCGATCTCGACGCCGCGAGCTCGCCACACGCGGAGGCCAAGGCCGCCATCGCCACATAGCGGGCGCCGATTCGCCCCTTCTGAATCGCCCAGATCCGTCTGCTGCGTTCGCTAGGTAAGGAAACCCCCCCCGTTGATTCGCGTCTCCCTCTCCGCACATCACTTGGTCGATAGTTACAGCTTCAGGTTTTGTACAGTGCTTGACTTTTGTGATTGAGCAAAGTATTGGTAGCATGCTGCTATAGTTCGGTTATATTGTGGGTTTCATGTGGTTGCCACTTGCCAGCCAATGCCCGTGGTAAGGTTTTTATTGATTATGCAATGTGACATGCACTTAAGATTTCTTGATTGATACTTTAGCACAGTTGTACTCCTTGTTAATTCTATACTTGGAACATCTGCAAAATTGCAGAGTGTGCTTTTGACCTTGTGTGTGGACATATGGCGGGCTCCTTGTGTTCAGAGCTGTGGAACTTCTTTAGACTTTCAATTTTCACACACTGCATTTTTATTTATTTATTTATCCTGCAATAACCCTCTCTTCTGTGTTCAAGCAACATCAATTTTTTGCTCCTTGTTTGGTTACATGTTACTTGATGGCTGCAGGATTTCAGCATGGTTGATTCTGTACATGACAATATTGTGCTGCGCAACTGTGTCAAGGATATCCTTGCACAAATCAAACCAGTAGAGGATGATAGAAGCAAGCGACTATCCACAATTCAGGAGCTAGAAAATTGCATCCATTCTCTTGCATCCTTGGCGGGTAACTTACATTTTTTTTGTGGTTTCAACTGAAACCTTCTCGATTGTGTTTAAACTGGCACTTATAATCCTGATATTAGTTAAGGTGCAATATTACATCTTTGACATTGGAGCTTGAGTAGACTCTGTCCGCAGTATTGAAGATATTTTTTCACTGTATGTGCATGTTGTATCGTGGATTTCCGAGGTAGATTACTGAAAGACATTCAGATTAGAAAATATTTCTGAAAGTTAATGACAACTTCTGTTGTGTTCATAGAGAGCTTCCAGGTTATTTATTGATACAGTAAAGAGTAGAATTGCCATTTTCATCACTCAAGTTTCCCCTGATGTTCAAATTCATCCTTCAACTATTATACTCAAGTTTCCCCTGATGTTCAAATTCATCCTTCAACTATTACACTGGCCACCACACTCTTTAAACTTTCCATTTGGGCTCAATTTCCTCCGTAGCCTCACGTGGCATGACATATTGGTGTGCCAAGTAGGTTTTGAGGTGGCTTGTTCCAACTTCCACACATGCAAAGTGGCATGGCCTGTACCCAATTTTGGGTTTGCAGCTAATCTGGTTTTGATGCACGAATAATGTTCATGGTATGCTACCAAGTCAAACACCCTTGCAAATTGAAGCAATAGATTGACCCAAAATTCGGTACCTTGAGGATTTGGCATCTATCGATAAAAGTCTAATGTAGTAATTTCTGCATTCATTCACCTGGACCATCAGATGATATGCTTGATGACAGATTAAGGTCATGTGAAAAAGCCAGTGTAAAAGACACGATTCGTGCCGAGCGACTCACCTAATGGCACCCATAACTGACTAGGCATGCCGCATGGGATCAGGGACAAAATTGAGTCCAAATAAAAAGCTCAAAAGGACTATAGTGGACTGCCTGATAGTTTAAGGATAAATTTGAGCCTCAGAGGAAAGTTGAGGAAAGAATCTGGCTATTACACCTAAAATCATATGTGCTGAGCACTGGTCAAGTGAAGTTCAGATCATGTTGCATTTGAATAGTTTGGACAGTAGTAATATGAAAACATGAGTACTTGACTAAGTGAGGAGTGATAAGCTTCTGATATTTGTAACCCTAAAAAGAATAGGTTTATTTGCATGAAAATGTGGTGAGCAATGATATTGTGACAAATACTGTAGCCTCGGTAGGCAATGCCATTATGCAACGAGTAGCCTATGGCAATAGGCAACGGTGTGTTTTGTCACACTACAGCGCTACAAAATAGGAGTACTGAGATAGTAGTGGGCAAGATGATGACAATAGTAGGTGTTTGTGTTAACGAGAAGGGAGCTGCACAAGCAGCAAATGATGGACTCAATGAGCTGAACAGTTCTTTTCCTGTTTTGTAGTATCTCTTAACCAACACATCAGTTTTTGGAATCTCTTGATGACAAAAGAAAAGTTTGATACATTTATGATGATAAAGTAGGAAAAGTTTGGTACATTTATGATGACAGAATTTTAATGTCTCACTTTAAGGAATTTATTTATTTTTTCTTATACAGGTACTGCTGTCAAACCTTTTGGGTCCTTTGTATCAGATCTTTACTCAAAATCTGGCGATCTAGATTTATCAGTTCAGTTTGGGAATGGTTTAAACCTCCCTATAAACAAGAAAAAGAAGCAGAATGTCCTGAGAGAAGTTAGGAGAGCTTTACAAATTCGAGGTAACCTTGGTTATATTGCTCCCAAAATAGATAATGTATGCTATACTGCACATTAAGCAAGCATGAAAAATAGCATCCTAGATTTTGTGTCAAAGGTGTGACAGTTTTATCCATGGTTGCTTGATTCAGTATTATATGTACCATCATCATGTGATTCCATAATTATTCCAAAACTGTCTCATTTAAACTTGGTTTTATTGCTTTTACTGTATTCAGGCGTTGCTGGATATATACAGTTCATTCCTCATGCAAGAGTTCCGGTCATTCAATATGTGAGCAACCGCTTTGGCATCTCCTGTGATATATCGGTCAACAACTTTGCTGGTCGAATTAAATCTAAAATCTTCTACTGGGTGAATACTTTAGATGAGCGGTTTGGTGATATGGTTTTGCTGGTATGATCTAGTTAGCTAAGAGTTATTTTCTGCCACATTTTTTGTTGGCAAGCTGAATGCTCAGCATCATCTTTCCTTCCAGATCAAGGAATGGGCAAAAGCACAAAACATTAATGATCCAAAGAGTGGGTCCCTCAACTCCTATTCACTTTGCCTACTTGTCCTCTTTCATTTTCAGGTATTATTTCTTACGTCAATATCTCTTGTTATTCTTTACTTATTTATGGTTTCACTAAACCTCTTGCTTATTCTTACACTCTACGTTGATTTTTTAGACATCCGAGCCACCAATTCTACCACCTCTGAAGGATATTTATGAAGGGAACATTACAGAGGATATTACAGGTTAAATAGAATTCGCTTTGCATTTGATTATTGTCTAGAATAGTAGCATTTCAGTGCCTAGTTTTTTACTCAGTTCATTCACTTGCAGAAGCTACACTTTATGATGAGCAACATCTTGATGAGCTTTGTGTCACAAACATAGCAAGATATAGACTCCAGAACATGCACCAAAGAAATGAAAGTTCTCTTTGTCGTCTACTTGGGACATTTTTCAAAAAGGTACTGAACATTGAGACCCCACTATGCTGACTAACTCAGCATATTGTGATCGTTGTAGGTACTACCACTACCTCTTGCTGTTTGCATCTTGGTAAAACATGATATTAATGTTTCTTGATGTCATTCTTTTATCTCTGTTAGGCTCATTGACTCGTCTGCTACTTTGTAGTCCATCTTAGTCCGTTTTATGCTCTTCATCGTTATTACCTTGATACAAGGGTTGAATATCTGTCTTCTCTTTGGGGTTGAGCTTGGGAGGGTAAAGAAGCTTATCTAGTATGATCTGTTGTTGTTGGAACATTGTTTATTCAACTTGGGTCTTGTTTGGTATTGTACCATCCATTCTGCTTCAGCATTTCTTTAATACACATTGACTTGTGTACATTGAAGTATCTTTTATATTTATTATAGTGCTAACATTTTACTAGAATTTGTTAGATTCCCCTTGACTAGCAAGATTCTGCAGCATAGCATAGTGCAACAGCCCACTGCAAGCTGCCCTAGATTTTCCTGATCAACTAAGCCAAGAATTTCATGGATCTTTTTTTAGGGAATAGCATTTTGTTGCCAAATGATCTAATCCCTTCTCATGAGATTAGTTTATTTTGATAGGTTAAGTTGTTAAGATATTGCTGGCACAAAACACGTTAGGGATTTATGACACTGCTTTCCAACATAATTGGGTATTATTTATTTCGTTTATCAAAAGTGTACAACCATTCAATAAAAAGGCACTGCAGCATTATTTATTCATTAAAGTTTAGGTGGTTATCATATTCTGACAAGTGCTTTCATTCCTTGCAGTTTGCTCATATCAGTGCCCTGCTGGATAATGTCATATCTACTTACTCGGGCCAGATTGAGCGAATCCAGGACAACCCAAGTTGGATGACTAAATCTTACCATTTATTTGTAAGCCTGCCTGTGCATTTGGTGGTTGTTGCTGATCTTAATCTTAGCCTATGTACTTACATCCCATCTGTTTGCCATCTTTTGTTTAGGTTGAAGATCCAGTTGAGAGACCGGATAATGCAGCTAGAGCGGTTAGTATGAAAGGTCTTGACCGAATTGCTAGTGCATTCAATGATGCTTGCCACAAGTTTGACTCTCTTGAGCATATCGACCGGAAAGAATTATTGGCGTTGTTGTGTACCCCTGGTGTTGGCTTGAAGCTTGGTGGGAGAGTCACAGCTAATTATTACACAAGAACTCCACCACAAAGGAATAATCAGCATGCCAGAACTGGAGGACGTGCGGAGAGTGATCGACGTTACCAGGTATCCAGGTTTACGGGAAGCAGAACAGTTCACAAAAACCCACAGGCAAATACTACAGCGCACCAAGCAGCAGTACAATTTCGTAACCATCCACAGGTCCGCCAAACAGCAGTTGCGCACCCCAATCACAGTCCACAGAATTATACTACAGTGCATCAGACGGCACCATACCAGAATCATACTGTTCCACAGGTGTATTCTGCTCAGCCCCAAACAGCCGGACCATACCAGAATCAGTATCAGCAGGTTTATGCTGCAGGGTTTCAAACAGAAGGACCATACCTGGATCACAATCAGGTTCATGGTACAGGATTCCAAACAGCAAGACCATACCAGGGTCATAATCAGGTTTACCAAGCAGGGTTCCAACCAGCAGGAACATACCAGAACCAGAACCAACAGGTGCGTACTCCAGGGCTCCAAACCACAGGTCCTAACCAGAATCAGCAGAGGCGAAAGGGATACACATCGAATCATCAGACTAATAGGCATGCTGCGATGACAGCAAGATATGAGCCAGTTCGTGGACAGTTCAACAATGGATCAATATGGGACTCGCGATCACAAGCATCAAACAGTGCAGCTTCTCAAAGATAGCCTTCAAGATATCACTTACCAGCATAGATGGACTCCAGGAGGGTAGTAACAGATAATCTTCTGACTTTTGCATGGCAATATTCATCAATGTATGCCATGTTCGGCTTTTGCTCGACAACGGGCATCAGCTTTATGATATGAAACGTGGCTTTTGCCAGTAAACTCTGATATAAGCCTTGTGTTGTGTGGGTTGGCTATTGAGGCATCACAAACCTGTATTGCTGCATGGCTCTCTTTCTGTATGTTCTTGCTGTAAATTGCTGTTCACTAGCAGTCAGTTTACAATTACCAGATGCAGGTTGTAGTAAAGGTGAAATCTCATGACTTTGTGTCTACTTACAGCGCCTTTCATAAAATTCATTTACCGGTTACCGCATGTGCCCGGCGTTCAGAAACTTTGCGTCATGTAAACAGCATGGTTTTAGTCGAGGAAGCATATTATACCACATAGGAAGCTCGACAAAGAAAGAAAAACAGTTCAGAACATAGCTGTTTTACAACAATATCACACCAGACAGAGACACCCGGCACGCATAGACGATGAACAACATACTGTACTAAAGATGCCATGTCACTGACCATTATGGGAGATGGGCAGATGGCATGAGACAGCACTAGACCTTCAATCCTTCTTTCCGATGCCATGGGACATGTTGTAGACCCCTCTTCCCTGCGCATCGAATCGAGCACGCCGGATGTTTAAAAATTCAAACACGAGAATAAAAATGCTAGGGTATCCTAGTTAGTGGTAACAGCATGGACGCCAGATTTGCTTACGATGAGGAACAAGCTGGAGGCGGCGAGGGCGAGGGGGATGCCGACGGAGGTGACGGCGTCGTACCGGCCCTTCAAGTAGGTGTGCTTGTGGACGTTCTGGAAGTACCTCTGCAGCTCCAGCAGCTTCTCCCTCGGCCGGAACGGCGGCTCCAGCTCCGGCATCCTGCACACCACGAAATCCGCCCGCGTCGACAACCAAAATCATGGAGTTGCATACCAGCATGTCTGGTTCTCGGGAGGGAGTGTGTGTACCTGGACTCCTGGAGAGTTGTGACTTGTGAGATTGTTACCTCTGTGTACCTGATCGAGAAGAGCTCCAAGGATCTCTCAATTCTCAAGGAGGCAGCAACGAAGCAAAGGTCACTGTTATGTGCCGGAGGCGAGAATCTCTTGCAGGGGCTGTGGTTTTCAACTGGAAGGAAGCTCCCAGAAGCAAATTTTCGCAGTTTTGATCCGGGCCGTCAATCTTGGATCAAATCACACTCTCAGCCGTCCGATTGTATTGGCTTAGCGCCACCGTTACAGCCCGGTAGGGTAAGCCTTTCCCTGCCAGTCTGCCCTGCCCACTGAGGCTTGGAGCTGAGAAAGCGGCCGCAAGCAAATCCTACTCCTATCTATCCCGAACCTGTGAACCCAATCGAATGACGCCGACGGCGAGCCTCCTCCCGGCTCCACCCTTCGTCTCCATCTCCGATGCGCGCCGCCTCCAGCTCCTCCCGTGCGGCCGCTGCCGGCCTCGCCTCCGCTGTGGCGGCACGGAGTGGGGCTCTGTACGGACCCAGATGCTATCCTCTTTCGTCGGTAAGAGAGTATGGGGGAACCTTACCTTACCTTTGAATGGATTGCTCTGGTTGTGGGGTCCGTTCCTTCTTTGCTGGGCGCAATCCAACCCAAATATTTCTCCCTCTCGTGCTCTTGAGGGATTGATTTTTACCCTTCTTTGGCTTCTAAATGTAGGGAGCAGAAGATCGAGCCGCAGAAGCGTTATCTGCGCCTCCCTGTTTGGAGTTGGAGCTCCCGAAGCACTGGTCATTGGAGTGGTCGCCTTGTTGGTGTTTGGCCCCAAGGGTCTAGCAGAGGTAAATTACCTGCGTCCACAAGCCTTGCCAGCTTGGGGCTATCTGCTCTTTAACTTTGCTTGAGAGGTGGTGCTAGCAATCGTGAAACATTGACCAAGGTATAGAACTTTTCTCGATCCAAAGATAATTTAACTCCGATAATGTTATATATGGACCAGCTAATTCTTTAACCCGCTGTTCAGCCCTTTGTCCATTCAGATTCGTCCCGGCGCATACTTTTTCTTCTTCCAACTATCTGTTTAGGCCACTCGATCCGTTGAAATGCTTAGTAGCTGCTCTCTTCTTCTGAGTTTATCCATCAGCTGCCATAACTATGAGTAGCTTAATTCCTCTGCCAATCACTGTCGACCACTTGCAAGAAATGGCAATATATTTCGTGGGCTAATGAGCATGCCATGATGTCAATTGTTGAGTTACGATTAATGTAAGCATGGCAGTGGCATAGCTGTGAACTGTTTACACTTGCATCTGCCATTGGAATTGATGCCACCATTAATCAACTTTTGGCTTCAGAAAATAAACATGAGGTTAACCAAAAGAATTTCCCCTGTCGTGCTGTTCTTTTGTTGGGCACAGAAAATTACTTATCTAATGCTATGTGTGATTTTACTTGATCTCGGAACAGTTAAGTAGGCATAATGATAGTAGGTTAGGGATATCCCTGCCCTCCGAACTGGACGTGAGGATCTCCCCTCATCCAGTTCTCTGCAGGGGAATCTTTGAGCTGTTAAGTTTCTCCCCTATAGGAAGCTTTAATAGTGGAACACTATTGCAATTATGGAATTGTTATCATGACTTCCAAGCACCATCCTCACTGAATTTAGTGCCTGTAATTTCTTAAACTGTTGGGTGTACTGCCCTAACTGGAATAGTTCTAGGCAAAAGATATTGTGGGCTGTGGCACATGTGTGCGTTAAGGTTCACCTCAAACTTAATTTTAACACACCTACTCGATCTGCCAGCAATAAAAGTCAAGATGCATTCTGCCCTCTAGCTTTTCTCCAAGTTTACTTTTAAATGTTTTTCTCTTTGCTTCTGTACTTGGGAGTCATTTGCATATCAGCAAATGTTCTCTACCAAATCTATGATGTCAGGCTTGCTTTTTAGGGCATGCTTTGGATGCGCTGCTAAGTGCTAACACAAGGATTATTGGTCTCATTTGCTAACTTGTTTGCAGGTAGCCAGGAATTTGGGGAAGACTTTGCGTGCTTTCCAGCCAACCATAAGAGAGTTACAGGTTGGTTCTTGGTTTATTGTTGCAATATGTTTGATGATCTTGTTACGTAATGTGATAGGATTTTCTGCACTTAGGATGTATCAAGGGAGTTCAGGAGCACTCTTGAACGAGAAATCGGAATTGATGAGGTTCCCCCATCCTCGAATTATAGGCCCACAACAACGAATATCAACCAACAACCCGCCGCGGACCCAAGTTAGTTGATTTTACTACATCTGAAGTTCTTTTCAATGGAATCGTGCAAAACTCAGTTTAAACTTTAAAGAACTAATCTAAAAAAACACATTAGAGAATCATGCATGTCAGTCAAATGCCACAGATACCCCTTGATGCACATGCAGTGCTCTTATCCCTAGTAGTTGCTGGCAAACCTCTGTTTACCTGTACATTATCTGTTTCAGTTTTGGTCTTCCTTAGCCATTCCATTTTGTTGAATACTAACCAACAACCAGAAATATTTATTATATGCTAACAATAACCAGAAATCATTTACATCTAGAAGATGATATCGAGTCAATTAGTTGACTGATTAGCATTTTCCCTGTTATGAATTCTTTCATGTGAACTCAAGGCCCATGGCCTTTGATTATATCTCTCTTATTTATTTGGAAAAGAAAATCGTGTAGGTTCCTTGTTCTGAATTTTATCAGGAAAAATTTACTTGAAACCAGCAAGATTGTGTCATTTACTCTAGCCATTAGCTCAAAACTCAAAAGATGCACTTGCACTAGTCTACTCAAGTCATTGATTTCTGCATTGATATCATGATATGACACTGGTTCATTGCTGTCCGTCCTGCATGCAGATGCTAAACCTGAAACTGCACCTTATACTAGCGAGGAGCTCATGAAAGTAACTGAGGAACAAATTGCAGCATCAGCGGCTGCTGCCTGGAATACTCAACCTGCCTCATCACAACAGCAAGGTCTGGCATTTTAGTCTTGCAATCTTTTGAAGTATATCACATCTTTAGTAACTGAAGGACAGCTAGGTATTTTTCACTTGTAACGGGTCCCACATTGTGTTTGTCCAATTTATCATGGCCTTGCTATCAATCTGGAGATTAAAGTAACATTTTCCATATTTCAGAAGCAGCACCCACAACTCAAAGTACCGACACTGCTACATCAGGAGGGAATGATGGTCCTGCTGCTCCTGCTCCTGCTCCTGTCGCTGCGACCGAGTCCGACGCAAGCCAAGCAAAGCAGTCTGAAAAGGCGGATACTGAGCGATAAAGCTTATGGATGGAAAGAGCAAATCAGGGTGAGCATTTTGCTCAATTTTTCTGAGGTGGGGGAAGAGTTTGTACGAAACGCTTGCAGTGCTTAGGCTTATTTTGTCTCTTGTGCTGTCGTAGTAGACGTTGAAAAAGGCTGTGTATATTTCTTAGTAGTACGTCGTCCTACGCTGCCACGGCTGCTGCTTGTGCCATCGTCGTCCTCGTAACATTTCTGAGCCTGCTGTAACCACGAGGTTGTTGTATGGAACAGTGATTTTAGCCACGTTGAGATGAAGATTGAATAGGAAGGGATTGATTCGCGTTCCTTTTATTCCGGGAGAGGAAGCAAAATGGGGAAGGGTATTTATCTGTTTGATGCCAAAATGTGAATATCGGCGTATGGATAGGCAAAGTGGTGTCGACGTGGCGACGTAGCAAAGCATGGCGAGGAGGGACTTTCCAGAAGGAAGGGCGCGGCCTGGTTTCTTGTTTTCTTCCTGCATCAATCTGCCACAATCAGACGCCTCAGGAAAATATTACACACGCGAGCTCAAAGGACTAGTACTCTCCACAAGGCAAGATCGTGCTCCTCCTATACCATCACTAGCTTCATGCATGAATTAAATTCAAGCGTTTGTTCTTGCAAACTCCGTCGTAAAATCAAGCAAGATTCCTCAGCTCGTTGCATGCACGCCACTCCCCCGTCCTCCCCTGCTCCAGCCACTGCCTGTTCTGAAGAGTTTCATGCCATTTTCTTGTATTGTCATATTTTTAAAACAACTTTAGTTACATAATTATAATTATTAATTATTTCATTATTCATTTCAAGGAATATTTGATTTAATCATTGGTAGAGACCGCACAAACCAATACCCCTCCACCACAAATTATGGCGTCCACCCTCCTACTTGAGGAGATGGTAGGCAAGAGCTCCTCCCAAGTGCAATGGAGGCCGCTTACCCCGTCCAGGTAAGTATGGATCAATGTTGCACCCATGGTTTGTTTTACAGCTGCTCCTTGGTGCAGGCAGATTAGTTTACTGATTTGGGACTAAAAACTGGTGTTAATGAGCTCTGAGACGACTACGAATCGGTTAAGAGACCTGCTGTTGCTCGGCCTGTTGGGCCTTGCAAAGCCCATGCCCTTCGGTTGTCCGTACGTATAAAACCTGGCCCAAACAAGAAAACGTGCCGGAAATCGTTTCCCACGAGGCCTCGGTGCCCGGCGCTTCGGCTTCGGAAATCTTCTTTTGAGCTTTTTCCGTCGCCACCTGGGCACCTGGCTAGTGGCCGCTGCCTACTGTGTCCATGGTGCCCACTTCTCACCATCCTCCCCTCCCAAACCACTTCGACGCGAGTTCGGCGCAAGCGGAGGCAGCAGCCGCCGCCACCGCGTAGTGGCCTAACAAATGCCCAGCTCCATCCGTGGTTCATCCTCTAGGTAATTCCATTCGATGATCCGCTTCGTCCACTCCGTACCGACTCCAATCTGTGGTCCCATATTCGTCGATACTCGCGTTAGGGTTTAGCCACCGCGGCGTCGCTGTTGGTCGTGATATAAGGCGCGGCGTTTTTTAGCCCGATGAAGCAATGCGCCATGCTTGGAGGGTTCGGCTGTACTTGCGTTTGCCGACCACCACACCGTTTTAGTGCTGTGCCATTCTTATTATTTTCAATTTTGGTACGGCAAAGGTCATTATGAGGTGTATGGGCGAAACTGTACGAAAAGTTCCTCTGTGTTGTTGCGCATCTGCATGATTTTTATATGATTGATGAGAAATACTTCTTAGGCTATCATCAGCCAAACGTGCAGCGCAGAAAACAGCTGTTAGTTACTTGCTTAAGGTATCAACTGGTTGTGCTATCAGTAATTCAGTGACATATGCACAGTGTCCTGTCCTGTTGTTGTTGTTGAATGCCAACTGGGTAATACATTGCAGAAGAGTTCCTTGGATTGGCCAAGGATGCTGCTTGTGCATAGTAGCGACTCTGTTATGTTAAAATGTCTGTGCAAATTGCATTTTGGGTTTGTAGTGTCTTAGCATTTACTTGTTTTATGAAGAGGAAGGAAGCATTTGGCTTTGTTGCCTAAACTACATTATCTTTGTAATTTGTTACTAGAATGTCTTCATGTTTGTTTCAAATGCCCTGTAGTTCCATTTTGTACAACACGACTTGATCTTTGTAACATTATTTTTGTAATTTGTTAATTCTTGTTGAATTATATATATCATCTTTTTGCCGCAGGTTTTCAGCATGATTTATTCTGTTCGTAGCTTTGAGTTACTGAAGGCATGTATTGAAGACATACTCTCTACAATAAAACCAGGGGAAGATGATCGAATGAAACGATTGCGTGCAATTCAGGAGCTGGAAGATTCCATTTACTCAGTTGGGGCCTTGAGAGGTATTTGTGATTAAGCATCTGTTAAGTTTTGTTTGTGATTCTCCTGGGTGGTAGCTTTATGAAGACATGAGAAGTGACAAGCTTATAGAATTCATGATCTTAGAAAAGGGATAAGTTTGGTTTATGACCGTCCAGTAGCGATGGTTGTCAGTGCGATTGCTGTAGATGGAAGGAGGAAGGCCCCTTTTCACTTGATTTAACAAGCAAAGGCTACTTCGGACTGGCGAGTCAATGACAGATCCATGAGGCTGCCACCAACGGTTTGCTTTATCACTATATACGAGCACAAAGTTGTACTGGAATAGTTATTCGTGGGGCTAGCATAGAAGCTGCTCAAAATGGGGAACTATTAGTGTACAACAGGACTTTTGATGCTCTTGTGTTGCATTGTGCTATTTAAGAAATTTCTGTTATGGTAAATAGAAGTTAGAGAAGCTAAGACAGTACAATTTGAATGTTACTTACTTGATTTTTTCTACTTCATAAACAGGTGCTGTTGTCAAACCTTTTGGATCCTTTATATCAAACCTTTATGCAAAGTCAGGTGATTTGGATGTTTCAGTTGATCTCTGGAGTAGCTCAAGGCCTATAAGCAAGAAAAAGAAGCAAAATGCCTTGAGAGAACTGATGAGAGCTTTACAAATTAGAGGTAAACTTTCTGTGCATCTCTTTTAAATTCGTTGCATTTTCAGTATATTACTGGTCTCCCCACCCTTATTAGGGAAGTTACGTCTGTAATCTATCGTGACTGTTGTAGCTTTTGTGGGAAAAGAATGAAGGCTTTTATAAAATATAACACACTAAAATGTTTTTATTGAGCTATTCAAGAGTTAATCCTATTTTATGGCTACCCAGTTCATGATTGGTTGCTGTGGTCTGCTTGGTTGCACTGTGAAACTTAGTTGTGGGAACATTTGTTTATTCCTGGAATGTGAACCAATCATAACATCCAAAACCAATAAAAATTAAGCGGTTTCTAAAAGCATCCGCTTATAGAAAATGGAGCATCTGTGCAGATTTTTTCTATTCTCTGCCCCCTTAATTTTTACAGAAGCTCTTCTTTAAACGTTATTTCCATTGCTGATTCAGGTGTTGCTAGATGTATGGAGTTCATTCCTAATGCAAGGGTTCCAATTTTTCAGTACCTGAGCAACCAATTTGGCATTTCCTGTGATATATCGATTAACAACTACCCTGGTCGAATTAAATCCAGAATTTTCTACTGGATCAATACCATAGATGAACGCTTTGGTGATATGGTTTTATTGGTGAGCTCTATGATATCAAGTGATGGTTTTCCTCTGCTGCTCTGTTAAGTCCAAGGCTGGAATCTCAGCGTCGTGTTTCCTTTCAGGTCAAGGAATGGGCCAAAGCTCAAGATATTAACGATCCAAAAAATGGAACCCTGAACACATATTCTCTGTGCCTACTGGTCATTTTTTATTTCCAGGTGTTATTTCTTACTCAAGATGTTCTCTCTAGCTTTTGCTATTTATTTACTTATGGTTCTATCAAATTTATAGGTTAAGCTTACCTCTTATCTATTTCATTTACATCTACCAGACATGTGAGCCTGCAATTTTACCACCTCTGAAGGAGATTTATGATGGAAACGTTGCAGAAGGTAAGACTGACTTGACTTGTTCCTGGTTGTTGTCTGGCACATCTGTGCCTGGTGATTTACTGATAGCATTCACATGCAGAAACAGTGTTTTATGATGAGAAACATGTTGATGAGGTTTGTATGGCAAATATAGAAAGGTTTCTATGCCAGAACATGAGACAACGAAATCAGAACTCTCTCACACGTCTCCTCGCATCCTTTTTTCATAAGGTATCTGAATATCTGGTCTACTAAATTCCAAGTATTTCCTTCTGTCATTCGGATACGTGACAAAAATACACTGTTCATTTTTACTACATTTCCTTTTATTTGCAATAGAAATAATTGTCTTGGGGGTAATGTTTGGTCTATCATGTGAGCTCTTTGCCATATATAACTGGCTGTCTGGCTTATGTCTGATCGGTTTTGGACTCCTGTCAGGATGCTGAAGTCAAGAAACTTGGGGGTGGGGATGTTAGTTGTGCTTATCTAACTTCCTCAATGTACTTCACTGGGTTATAAATAAAACGAAACCAACATGTATAGAAGCCTAAACTAGGTCAAGCAGATCTGCAAGAATGCATTATTATGTTGTGGGCAAATGAGCTAATTTCTCGACTTCACAGAACCAGTTCTCTTTTCTTGTAGCTCAGTATATTTTCAGTAAAATTGTGTTTAAGATTACCAAAAAGGTTTAACATGGTTAATTTAAGAACACTCTAGTGTATATTTGTCTTATTTCTTTATCTGAGAGAAGCAATGTTAAGCTATCTTTATTACTTACAGTTTTTAGGCATCCGGCGCTTTTCAAGTAAGGTGATATCCACTTACACAGGCCGGATTGAGCTAATCCAGGATAACCCAAGTTGGATGGCCAAATCATACAGCTTGTTTGTAAGTATTTCCTTCACAGTGCTGTGTGTGTCTGTTGTGATCAATTTTGTTGAAAATGGCACATCTTTAAATACCACCTTTTCACTGTCATTGTCTAGGTTGAAGATCCATTCGAGAGACCTGATAATGCTGCTAGAGCAGTTGATGCGGAGGAGCTTGAACGTATTGAGCTTGCCTTCAATCATACGAGCAGTAGGTTTGTTGATGGCGCACTCGAAGACTGGGATGAATTAGTGTCGCTGCTGTGTACACCTGCTGTTGGATCTATTCTTCAGGGAGTCAGGGCCAACCGCTGCACAAATACTCTCTCCAGTCGTCAGCTGTATTCGGCAGCTAATCAATATGACAATCAACGTCACCAGCAAGCCAGAGGTTCTGCGGGAAGCAGATCAAGATCACAGTTACAGGTCTATACTACAGGACACCAGACGGCACGGCCAGACCACTATCATAAACAACCACAGGCCTATAACGCAGAGGGCATGACAGCAGGACAATATCAGAATGTCTATCGTCCAGAGGCTTATACTGCAGGGCTTCAAACAGCAGTGCCATTCCAGTACAGTGATTATACACGGTCGCACGCGGCAGGGAGCCGAACGGTAGGCCGATACCAGAATCAGCAGAGAAGGGAGTACTCGCCATACCAGCATTCTGGCACTACAAGGTATGAGCCTGCTGGTGGACGTCAGTTCCATGATGCTCCATCACGGAACTATGGGCATCAAGCCTCCTCGAGCAATACAGCATGGCAACGGTAGCAGCCATTCTGTCAAGGCGGCGGCTGCATCAACTGACTGACGAATAGAGTATCCCTGGATAGCAGCAGTTTATGTTCAGCTTTTGCGTGACGAAATGCATCTATTTATGATATTAACGTAGCTTTTGCCTGACTATGCATCAATTTATGGAAGCTTGGCTCATGTGGTAATGATGCTGATATGTTCAATTGGACCTATAGTCCTTATTCCTGTAAGCCTGTAGCTTGATGTCTTCAGTTAGTGTAATATGCAGAATATGGCTGTAAGTTAAGTAGTTAACCGACAAGCTGCAGTTTCATTACTCGAGTATGTGGCTGTTTTAAAAAACCTTGCCAGAAATCTTGCATTAACATTTTGTCAACATCGTGTTCATGATCATGGTGCGCTCATTGTGCGAGCTGCAAAACGTGCAGAAGTTGGCTTGGCATACTAGCAAAACGAAAAACGAGCGGAGAGTGGGTACTTTGCACAATTTTGTGTTCTGGTGGTAGACTGGCGTGAAACGAGCCCGTGCAGTCAGTGGTCGCTATTTTGTTCGATCTGTGCACCACGAACGATAGTTTCCCCCCTTATGTGACATTGGATCTTCTCTAAATTTTCATTTGTTTATTATTTTATTCCAAATTGAAGATGGTTTTCTACCTCATAGTTTGTTTGGAATTATTGTTGTTATTATCATCATCGTCATTATTATTAAAGATTTAAAGATTAAATTAATTAATTTATTTTTTAATTTAAGATTAAAGATTTACAGAATTAGGAGACCGGTACGGAACTAAACCGTCCTTCCCTCAAGTTGTTTACCGCGCGCCACATATAGTCCTCGATAACTCTTTTTTTTTTTGAGAGGACGATAACTCTTTTGTTATTCGGGCCTGCTCCTGTTGGCTCCCAAAGCCCATTGCAGTTGGTTAAAGTCCGTGGCCCAAACGAGAACACGGTCCTAGCTAGCGCGATGGCGGCGTCACGAAGAGTCGGGGGTGCCACGAGTGGGAGAGCGACGTGCCAGTTCCCCGCCGTGGCGAGAGCGCCCTGCGCCGCTGCGCGATGCAAGATCGGCTAGGGACGTGCCGCCGTGGTCGTGCCCTGGGACGCGGAGGTGTGACTGTCGCCACATCCCACATAGGGGGTGTTTGGGAGAGGTGTGCTAAACTTTAGCATTCCCATTTTAGTCCATTTTAGTTACAAGTGCTTCCAAACAGGTGGGTTAAAATTCAAGTACTAAAATTTAGCACCCCCATAATCCTTTAGTCACTTGGGGGTAGCTAAAACTGACTAAAATTGGTCCCCCAGACCAATTCCCCCCTGACACCCTCCCCTCTCTCCTCCTCCGCGCTCTTCTCTCTCCTCCCCGCCAGAGACCCCGCCAGACCCCGCCGCCGTCCTTCTCCGCCCACCACCTCGCTGCCTCCGCCTCCGGCCGCCCCCCCCCCCCCCCCGCCTCTGCCTCGCCCGCCGGTCCCGCCTCCTCCCGCCGGTCTTGCCGCCTCCACCCAGCCCCGCCGCCTCCGCCTCGCCCACCGGTCCCACCACCTCCTCCCCTCACTCTCTCTCTCCGCGAGGGGCACCACGGCGCCTCGGCTCCGCCGGCCTTGTTGTTGTGCCCCCCGTCCCGCCTCGCCTCGCCTTCGCCCGACCCCGCCACCACCGCCACGGCCGGATCCGAGCCCGATCGGCCCCGCCACCGCCGCCGCCGCCGGATCCTAGCCCGACCGACCACACCACCGCCTTCGCGTCGACGTCGGGGACGTCGCCGGCGAGGAGGACTCGGGCTCCTCTCCACCGCGCTCGACCTCGTGCACAACCTTCTCTGTGTTTTGCTCCATGGCTTTCCTCAGCACCCGCATCCCCTGCGTTCCCCTCTGCCGCCTCGCTTCCGCCATCGTCTCCAGGATGACGACACAGTCCATCACGTCATCCAGCTCCTGGGCGGTGAAGAGGGAGCGGGTGTTGAGGAGCGGTCGCGGAAGTCGGCGAGGTCGAAGGGGACGTGACCAAGGCGTGCCGCCACCAGTGAGAAGCAGCAGGGGCCCGACCTGAGATGCGCCACGAGCAGGGCGTGGCATTGCTGCTGGAGGAGGAGGCTGAGGGCAAGCAGAGCGGCCAGGCAGAGGAGGCGGACGGGGGAGGGCAGCGAGAGGGGTAAATCTGTCTTTTGTCAACACATGTGCTAAAATTTAGCATCCTTCGCAAACACCCCATAGGGCTAAAGTTTAGCACCCTCCTGCCAAATAGGGCCATAGCAGCGTGGCGCGTGGTCCGGCCATGAGAAGCCCCTGGCCGCCGGGCCGGGCAGGCAGTAAGCCAAGTACGGCACTTCCCGGGCATCGCAGACGGTGATGAAGGATCCTGGCATGGTGCAAACAGACAGAGAAGACAGCATGCCAGCTATAAATGTATAATAATAATAAGACCTACTAATCAATAATAGATAACTGCATCCAGAGAATACAAGGTCGATCTGAGAACTTTGTAATGCCACCAAAAGGGCTAAACATAGAGATGCTCCAACAAACAGAAACATCAGAACGCATGAACACTCGCTCGGGTGTACGACTAGACTATACAGGCTTATTTTGTAATCCCACATAATCGTCAACAGAGCAGGGAAGGGACCAGTGGATGCTGGTTCTCACCAAATAGAATCCTAGGTCACAATTACCATGACTGACGCCAGTTGTTTTAGGCGTGAAATCGACCAGACCTTCCGCAACAGCATTTTCGTCGTCCTCAAATTGTGAGGCCACCACACCAACCTTCAGTTGCCCTCCTGATTCCACAGAAACAACATTCCTTGAAAGCTCAACTACGCCGTACTTGTTGACAGACATTTTTCCATATCGAGTATCTAGTAGCACAACACCACCAAGACTGATAGGCTGTTCGGGAAACAACTTGTCCTCGATAATGATCTGGCCATGACCCACGGACAACTTTCACACGGATTGTGGCCTCAACTGATTTAACAAGTAGTGCAACTGCAAACTCAAGTTCACTTCGTTTGCAGGAGGAAGATCTTGTAGTTATGAAGGGAGAACCTCGAAAGCATGATGATGAAGATAACCGAAGACGCCGGAGTTGAGCACTTTATCTCTAGACTGGGTTTTGCACTTTGCTTTCAGTTCAACTTCGAGTGTTACTGGATCAATCAAACATTAAGAGCGAAAACGGATTTACTGATGCCGTGCGCTTCAGACTAAAGGATGGGACTGGGTTCTGCTCTATGTGATTTGGTTTCTCCTGCAAACAAAATTTTCGGTCACACAATTTAAATGGGGAACATCAAGCACCCATAATGTAATTGTGGAATGTTGTGAGTGATATCACCTTGATGCTCATGTTTTATCTTTCTTTCAGCAGACTCTTGCTTCACAGTGACCCTACTAGCATGTTGAAATATGCAATACACACTTGAACATTCTAGAAGATTGTGACTAGCTTTGTCATGCATAAGGATAAAATCATCCAAGGTAAGAAAGTTCTAGAAGATTGGAGAGCATGCATGAGCTATAGTTGTTATGCTTCATAGTGGAGTGTGGAATACTATAGAAGCATGATATTTTGGCATGGTAGAAATATCAAGAAACTAGATAAACATGAGGAGAATTCTAGATTTAGATATTTTGTAAAGAAGAGTGTGGAAGTTTGCCACATGACAACACTAAAATGATCATGATTACATATAAATAGAGGTGCTCCCCTGCCTACTAGCCATACCATAGCATAAGAGATCTCTAAGTAGGAGATGGCAAGGTAGCCATGTACTGTAGTGGTATCATCATACGATAGCCACACATAGGGTAAGCAAGTGAGTCTTGTATCAAGTTGAGTTTTGAATAAAAGTTTGAGTTTCCATATAGTATTGGTCTCTCATGTTAGTGTTAGTGTGAATGTCTTCTCGAAATATTATGGGTATATAGTCCACAGAAGAAGTGATAGCACACTACTTTGATGCCACTTCTAAGAAGTTGGTGTCAAACTTGAACTAGGGTGTGATAGCATTAAGTTTTTTGTTTTGGTGAAAGAGCTTTCCGCGTTCGCATAGAGAATGAAACCATCATTCTCGGCTACATTTCGGGGACAGGGTCAAAATCGAAGTGAGTCATTATGAGGGCGTATAATTTAGGGTGTATAATTTATAGACTTCTCCATAAGTAAGTCATTATTTAAATTAGTGAAGTTTCTTGGAAAAGGAGAAGGACCTGCTGCCCAAACTTGCCCTTGATCTTCACAATGTGAGATGTACACCGTTCCTCCTTTGCATCTTGATCATTAGATAAGGGAATAACTAGTGGTGGCAATACCGGTACTTCACTTAAATTTTGAAACTTGAAGGAATAGAATAACCCGGTTGAAGGGTAATGATACCGGTACTTCAACCACTTTCATGGAGCACATCTTCGAAATTCCTTTAAGCCTTTTTATCATGAGCTTATGAAAGCCTCTTGGGCCAGCATTTGAGCTGATTGTAAATACTACGATTTCTTGCAACAAACAAAGATATGCACTTTTGTGGGTTTTTCCCAAGCGACAGGATTCAATCAACAAACAATACACGCCTCTGAAGAATACATACTCCCTTCATCCCAAATTACTATTAGTTTTGACTTTTTAGGTACATAACTTTTGATATGTATCTAGACATAATATTTATCTAGGTGCATGTCAAATGCTATTGTAACGACCGACCCCTAATCTTTCCCAGTTAAGGTTTGATCTCAACCCTTAAACCTCCGTCAGTTGCTCTGTTGATCGCACTTAAGTGCTCAGTGTTCCGCCAGTTCCGACCCCTGAGATCCGACCCCTACTGCTTCGTTCCTTTTTCCCGACCCTGGCGAGTTCAGCCATCCGTCGGATCCTGTTAATCTTCCTCACCCGTCCGATCTTTTCCCCAGTGGACCCGCGAGACCTTTGTCCAGATCCCCCGCCTAAGCCGCACTCGAGTTGCATGACTGCCTCAGAGCCTTCCTGCCGCGTGGCTCGCCTTCTCCGACGCCACCGCTCAGTTTTGTCTCTGGCGAGCGACCGAGTGGGTTCCCGCGCCCTCTTCCCCAATAGCAGCGGAAGCCCTCTGCGCCCCTTTCTGCAGAGCCTCGCTCCCCGCGCCCATCATCACGATACCAGATCTCGGCCCCAGAGACCGATGTCGCCCGTCTTTTCCGTCCTTTCCAGCAACAGTTGCGCCGCCCGGTCGTCGCTACACGACGATTCCCCCACCGCCAACCCCGACCGCGGCCGCGACAGTCCCTTTCCCCGCTCTGTCAGACGCCGCCCGACAATCTGTTGTTCCGCGCTCTCCCCCGCGCCGCGTCCGCTTGTTCTCCCACCTGTGCGCCCTCGATCCTAGCGCCGTTTAACCGGTCGCTTCTATCACATCTTCCGCACGGCGACGCCCGCTTTCCGCCAAATCTCAACTACCGGTCTACCCGCGCCTACGCCTCCCTGACGGAGTAGCGCAATGATCGCTGGCGTCACCCCCGGAGTTCTATTGCACCGCCCGGTTTGCTCAATCGCCACCACGGTAGAGCACTCCATTGCTTCTCCCCGGCCTTCGCGCCGTTTCCCTTCTCTCTCTCCGCGACGTTTCCGTTCCTCTGCTCTCGCAGCTATAAAAGGAATGCCCCGTCGCCGGAGTCCCCTCCGCTTTTGTTGCCCTTAGTTTCCTCTAGCTCTCTGCTCAAGCTCCTAGCGCCATCCACCCAATCTTGAGAAGTTCTTCTCCCAGTTCCTTCTCAGTTCATCCAAGTCACCCCGCAGCTTGCTCCCTTGTGCTGCGCAAGAGCTCTCTTGCGATCTGCAAGAAGCACCGCCGCCGGAGCACCGCCGGCCTAGGTCCCTGCTCAAAGCTTTAGTTCCGTGCCCAAGTCTGCCTCTTCCCGACCCCAAGCTTTCCTTTCAGGAAGAAGGTGAGTGCCGACCCTAAGTCCGCCTCGACCGACCCCTCCTATCCGCCCGACCCCAGTTCCGTCTCGTCCGACCCTGTCTGTTTGCCGACCCTTGTCCGCCTCGCCCGAGGGTCTGGCTGTGATCTTTTCTTCAACTTAAGGGTGTAAGTGTAAAACGTGGGAACCCTTCAGCGCCTACGTCTGAGGATCCCAGTTATCACACCCTCTAGTTCAAGGATCAGACCACTCGTTTCTTCCCTACCCTTACCGGTTGATCAGCATCAACTCTCTCAACAGCCTTAACCTCCTGCTCTTTGTCGCAAGTTTCTGGGCTCAGGAGAGCCAGTGTTGCTGTCGACTTAAACGTTTAAGCTAACCTTTGCATTGCATCCGTGTAGAGCTGCACCTCGCTGACGGCTTCTACGAGCTGCACCCGGCGCCCGAAGAAGAAGCTGTAGCCGAGTTCCCACCCGCTGAAGTCGAAGCCGCCCCCGAAGTCGAGCAGCTTCCGCCCGCTTTGTTTGCAGGCAAGCCCCGGTTGCATGAACAATCCTACGTGTTTTGCAAGACTTGCGCATGCCTTCTGTAACATGCTTGTGCATTTACGTTTAGGAGTTGTGTGAAACCCTAGATGCATGACTCAGTGACCCATGATCTGAACACTAGCTGTTGGACCGAGTAGCTGCATTGCTTAAATAGGAACGGTAAAAGCCGAGTGATCTCCTGTCACTCGCGAGTTGTAGGAGTTGCATGTTTACTCTCCTGTTACAACTATAAGGACGATGGACGGGGCAGGGTTGGTAACTCTTTGGTGGTCGGATGATGGCCCCGTCTGTCTATGAAAACTTGCTAAGGCCCGACAGTGGTGGTGTTCGTGATCAAGTGTTTGAAAGTACTAGCCTCATACTTAGTATGGGATGAGGAAGCCTAGTACCTGATTGAACCTAGACGTGAGCGGTCGCCCCATTGTTCTTGGAACGGAGTTTCCCCTGCTGGTTGTCGCACGTGGTGGCAAAGCGTGGTCACAGGACGGCAGAGGCCGGGTCTGTGGAACCTTGCGCCAAAGGAAATGGGCCCGACACGGGTTAGGGGATCGATGGGGAAGGCCGACACAGGAAGCGACCTCCGGGTGCGCGGATGTCGTGGGGCTAGGTTCACCATGCATGGTTAAAGAACTCGAATCGATTCGTCTGCCTCTCACAGTTTGAGACTTCTTGATCGCTATGTCACCCTGAGTAAATAAGGAATCTGATGATGGCAATGATGTTGTTTTATATATACACTTGTTTGGCTCGATGATTGCTTAGAATAGGTTGCACAACCTAGACTGGTAAATGAACCTAGAACCGGAGCTAAAACTTGAAAATAGGTTACTTAGTGCTTTTGGCAAAACAAACCCCTCAGCCAAGAAGCCTTGCATGTCTAGTTGGGAGAATAGTTGGCTCCTCCCCGGTTAAGTCTTGTTGAGCTTAGTAGCTCAGCCTTGTTGTGGCTCCTGTTTTTCAGGTGAAGTTGCAGTTCCCGACCCCTCCCTTGTTGGCGCTTGGCCGCCCCAGCTCCCGCCAGGCTGGACGGTCGAGTGGGACCCCTCCTCGGACGGCGAGGAGAGGACTCAGTGATGTTCTGGCTGGCCTCGCCCGGACGTCCGACCCCGACGAAGTCTTCTGCTAGTGTTTTCCTGTTGTTTTTGTTATAAAACTCTGATGTTAAATTTTTTATGATCGAACTCTTGAGTAAGACTGTTTCAACCCAGTGGACTTGTTGTATTCTCTGTAACCGCTCACCTTCGTGTGGGTTTGCTAAACTCGATCCTGTTGAAAGTGGTTAAATCGGATGAAATCCGACGGTGCTTCGTGTTAGCTCGAGTTAATCAGGAGTGTCGCATGTCAGGCGGCTGAACTCCGGTTAATCAAGCTAATCCGAGGTGGTTCCGCCACAGCTATGTATCTAGAAAAGCCAAAACGAATAGTAATTTAGGATGAAGGGAGTATTAGTAAAGATAAAGCAATCATAGTCACACAGAGAAGAGGAAATTTTTGCTAGATTGAGCTCTAAAAATGCAACATTTCTGTGTAGATTGAATGCTGATAAAAAAGTTAAATCTTTTCTCTAACAGGGCTATCAACCAACAGAGATACACCCATGCTCTGAAACCTCATCACCCCAACATAGAAAAGAAGAAACTTTTGCTAGATTGAGCTCTAAAAATGTAGCATTTTGCGTAGATTGAGCTCTGATAAAAAGGTTAGGCCTTTGCTTTAATGAAGCTATCAACCAACAGATTAACGGGGCTATCAACCGGTAGAGATACACCAGTGCTCCAAAACCTCATCACCTCAACCCCCATCAACGAATAAAAGTGAGATTGATTTACCTTGAAGGAGCACTGCAGATGCGTGCGTACCCTCGCCTGTGCCTGCTCGAGTGTTCGCTCCATGTCCCGCAATTTCTTCTTCTCCGCTGGGTTTGCCATCACAAGAGAGACTGGGGTACACTCTCCTATCCTACGGCCGTGGAGACACAGCACGCTCGACCCTCTTGGTTACTCACTCCAAAACCCTCAACCCGTCCCTCCGTTAATCTTTGCTGTTCTGTCTCGTCTATCTCGGAAGGAAAGAGAAGCGGAGGAGTAGTGTATCATATGATGGGCCACAGGGCAAGGTTTATTTGACCCGGTGCACAGGGGCAAAAACCAAACGTATCCTAAAACTCCAGCGAAAGGGTCCGAGCCTCCGGTGACCCTTTAACAAATTTAGGACGTCAAATTTCTATCTCGAGAGTTTATGGATTTAAGTGATACTCCCTTCATCTCAAAATACGAGGCACGCACGTAATTCAAGATTCAAACTTAAATTTTTTAACCAACAATTAATCTTGTATAATAAAAACTTTATCTTAAAAAATAATATCTTTAGATTTATATTTAAAAGTACTTTCATATGGCTATAATTCTGTTACTGTAAATATTATACTATGGGAGATATTAAGAGTCAAATGTTAGTTATGGAGTCCATGCCAAGTTTGACCGTGCCTTATATTTTGGGATGAAAGAAGTATAACACAAGTATAGGGATACAATACAACAAGTTTAGTGACAGTGTATTTAACTCAATATAGAACATGAGACTAACATGAAAAAAGATCGGTGACAATAAGGCCAATGACTCCTTTTGTCACATCTACAGGGGAAAGGTCTCGTTCTTACCCCCGGAAAAATAATTGTCACCCTATCCCAACGATACTATCATGATGATACAACAAAAGAAAATGCCACGTATCCGGGAATTACACCAGTCATCATTGTACAAACGAATATGATCAATCATATTATGTTACAATTTAAAGCCTTCACCAATCCTATCTACGGAACGAATGTTAGTCTCGACAGCAGCTCTTGTGATGAGACTGGATTTCAATTCTCAACTCTGCTCAAGTAATGCAGCATGGCGAATAGCTGCCATTCTGTGGCGACAGCAACATCAACTGACCAATAGAGTCTCAGGTTAGCAGCAGTTCATCTTCAGCTTTTGCCTGACGACAAAATGGATCAATTTATGCCAGCTGCCTAGCTCATGTACGTTTGCGATGTTAGTCTAATTTGCAGATTTTTGTATCTAAATTTTAATCGCTGGCTAAGGCTCATGTACGTCTTCAGCAGTCAGTTCAGTGGAAGTTGTAAGTTAACTGAGAAACAGCGAGTTCATTGCTCGAGCAGTCTAGCTGATTGACAAAAGCTTCTTGGGGTATACATGCGGGCATGCGGCTGCGTTGTATTTTGTAGAACACCTGCTCATGAGAGAATATATGGTGCGGGGGAACGAAAGGTTTGTAGCTCCACTCCATCGATCAGTTGTATCGATGGCTATTAACTTACGCCAGTGCAGATCGTTTTATAGACAACTGAACCCCCAAAAGCCGCAATGACTGGAGGGAGAGGGCGCGGCCGGTCGGACGATTTTTCTGGAGAAACTGGGGAAGCGCCGCGTGGCTTCTTTGCCGCCGCCCGCCGCTCTCGGCGGACCGTATTGCCGTATTGGTGTGCAGGCAGGGGCTTGAACGGAACGAGGCCGGAAGGGGCTCCCTGTTCTGCAAGAGTCCGATTGTGATTTTTTTGGGGTAAAACGGAATAAAAACTTGTGTTGCACGGAAGATACGGCGCCATGTCACCGTATATCATCACAAATTATAGTTATTTTCCCAATTCAAAAAACAAGTTATACTAGAGTTTCAATTTCATTAGAACGGCAAAGTTATATAACAAATAACAAAATTATTAAGAATATATATATAATAAATTTTAAATTTAACAAATTGGTAGGAACCGCGCGAACGCGTACCCTAATTATGACGTCCACTCTCCTACTTGAGAAGATGGTAGGCTAGCGCTCCTCCGAAGTGCAATGGAAGCTGCTAACCTAGGCCATGGCTCTTCTTGGTCAACCGTTGACCCCGTCCAGGTTGCACCTGACGTTTACTTGGTATCCTTGCCCTCTTTTCCTCCAGCTATGGAGGACCGGTATGGGACTAAACTCCTCGGTCTTTATCCTCCGCACCATAGTGCGCAGTGACCTCTCGATTTGGGCTAAACTCTATAATTGTTAAGCTTGTTGGGCTCTCCGCAAGCCCATTACTGCCTGCGGAAACGCGATGGTCCAATGCCAGAAATTTGTTCCATCCCCGCGTTCGTCACTTCATTTCTGGACAGGTTCTCCGTGTGATCCAAACTTTGCCAGGTTATTCCCAGAAAAGAAAAAAAAATCAAACCTTGCCATATACCTCTGCTAAGGCTAAGTTCAGATTCCAAGTCGAATCTGACTATCTGAGTTGGAATCTCTCGGATGAGGCTTACAAATCTAGAACACTGAGGCTGATAAGAAAAAAGGCCAGTGAAACCAGGGCCAATGACTCCTTTTGTCACATCTATATATAGGGGAAAAGGTCCTCTTTCTTACCCCTGAATAATAATTCTCACTCTATTCCAACATTACTATGACAATACATCAAAAGGAAAATGCCACGTATCAGAATTACACCGACCATCATCAAACAAACGAATGATCAATCAAATTATAGTTACAATTTTAGACCTTCACCAATCCTATCTACGGAACGAATGTTAGTCGAGACAGCAGCTCTTGTGGTCAGTCTCAACGGTGCCAGAAAAGTTTTGAGCTGCTCGGCGGTTTGAAACTCCAACGGTGTCAGGCCTTTCCTGATCGGCTAATGCACCATAGGCTTGTCACACATCAAAACTTTCCGACTCGCGTATCGGCCTTCTGCCGTGTCACGTATCGTACCGCGCCACCCCATGGCGTTTGTTATCTCTTTGATCTCCTGTATAACTTCTTTCCTGTCACGAATGTAAGCCCTACCACCTGGTCTGAGTATGCGATCCATCTCCAGCAAGATGCTTGAGATGTTACACCTATAAATCGAAGAGAACATTGTCAGATGCTGATAGGGTATCTTATGCACCAGTAAACAGTCAGGAAAAGGCTTCCTAACTTCTAAGTACTGATATTCCAGCGGCATATTTACAAATTTAGTTAACAAGATGTAGGAGATCATGTATCTTGAACATAAATACACTTTCACCAAAGTGCAGACATTTCCTTTTGAAGTTCTTGCCAAGTTGGATGAAGTAAACAGGCCACAATGAAATTCATTATGAAATGAAAATAATTAAATAAAGGACCTCCTACCTTTTCTGCTCTTTTGAGAAAAGACCGAATGCATGCAGTAGATCATACGTCCTTGGGTATGTGTCAAATGGTTCACACCTGTTCATGCAGACGTTAAAAGATGGCAGCATGAGGTTCACAATGAGGCAAAACTTTCAACGCTATTGGCTGGTACCAACATAAATAATGCAAATAGCGCCGCTTAGTAAGAGACAGTTATATCAATCACAAACAAGCGGTTGATGATAATTTTAATCAGACACTGAATTTGATCTATTGTAGTATATAATTTTAAATCCAGATAAAACAGGAATGGTATTTAATCAGCTCAGGATATAAAAATTCATACCAGTCATGACCAACTCCAAGAAGCCCCCGATCATAAATTACAGGCAGTGTATTTGGTTCAGTAACAGGAACGACATTCATCACCCAACAATCAAATTTCCGGTTGATCAGGGCAGCTGCAAACCTAGATATTAAAGTTGCAGGAAAAGTTAGAATGGTAGGAATAAACAAGATCACAGTACATAAGCACATGAGTCCATTTTCATTATTGATATGTCTGAAAAGTGTAGCTTGCCACAGACCCAAGTGAAAATAGAAATACAAATCGAATATCCAAGAAAGCATTGCACTAACGAATTATGCATCTATAAAAATTCAACCCTATGGCCTCAAGAGATCCAGCTGAATTATGCAGGTGAAAAATAACTCAAACGTATAGCCATTTGAACATAAATAAAACACAACGCCTTAAAACATTTCCTTGACAGAAAATAAATATTGAATTTCCCATTCAGAAACATCATTGCTAGATAATCTTTATCAGCTCCAGTTTTTGTTTGAAATGCCAGTGGCTTTTGAGGAAAAATAACCAAACAAAGATGTGCTTAGTTACGTATTTCCACTGTAAGAGCTTTGAGCAGAAAATTACCCTCCAAATCCAGCCCTCATGTCCATTACATTCCGAAGTTTAAACTTCCTCCACTTAAAAACGCGAATATAACCTTCAAGTATGTCTTCCCAAAATTTTGTTTCTGCTTTGAAAAGCTCATTCTTTGATGAGTAGGCATCCATTTCAACGCCTTGAAGCCTCTTTGGAGGATCCATTAGACGTGCAGGCCACTGGGCAGGAGTTGGCCCTTCACCAATTTCAGGAAGTCGACTGATACATGCTTTCAGATTAACATACCTGAAACAAAACAGAATGTAAATAACAGTAAAACAATAGTTCTGCAGCAAATGCATGAATAAGGATCTCATCCTTGTGACAAATAAAAAACTTGACAGAATATGTCCATACAAACTTCAAGAATCAAGATTGCATCACTGTTGCTACCGTGCAACTAAAGTTGATATAAAGAAAACATGATTTCCCAAATAAAACTCAGCAGCAAAGAGGACATTAAATTGAGAATTCACTAGCAGACAATAATAACAGACTAAAATGAGCTAGACATATACCAGACGTCATCTGGGTTATCATCAGTATCGCAAAGTGGAGGTTTGACTGCCGGATCACGGTTCATGTAGCACGAGTTATTTAAAGGTTTCCTCCACATAGCAATATAGCCCTCTTTCTTCACAAGCTCCCAACAAAGTCGGGCAGTGAGGTCCTCCATCTCTACACAAAATTTTGTCTATAAGCAACAATTTCAGGACATACAACAAAAAATCACATACCACTAAAAATAAGCTTATCAAACTGGTAAAGCATGAAATCCAGGGAAAAAAACTTACAATTGTGTGTATTCCATAAATATTTGCAGATATTAGATAACATCTAAGAGGATTTGCAGTTTCATCTTTTTATGCATCGAACTCTTCCAAACCCTTTGCATGGAAAGATTCCTCAGTCATAATGTTAGCTTAATCAGGTACCTTATTCCTATCATATAGTTCCGCATAGATATATTACCATGAGACTATTTTGAAGTTCGGAAGCTGCTAATGCTTAGTGGAGTCAGGGCAATTCATCATGCTGATACCCTAATGCATATCATGAAATTTGACTTAATTTGTGTGAGGCCACCTAATAGTTATAGCCTTACATGGTCTTTGGTTTGAGGAATGGGGTGATCCATCACCTTCTCAATCTTCACATTTTTGTTTGGTTTGAGGAATGGAATTGTTGATCCATCACCATGTCATCCCTTACAAGCATATGGTTAATTGAATTATGAAGAATGGATTCATCCCACCAAAATTCATGGGATGACCCCATGATGGACCCTTCCATCCTAGATGAGGTCTCAAACCAAAAACTCTATTAGGCCTTGTTTGGTTAATCCCCTCCCCAAGGGAATTGAGGGGGATTGGAGGGGATTGAGGGGGATTTTGACTTGTAGGGGATTTAATCCCTCCCAACCCCCTTCATTCCCCTTCTAACCGAACAAGCCCTTAGTGATAGACAAATTCAGGTCAAAACATATACAGTGAAAAATTGACTATTTCGCATCAACAAACACAAATTATGTTTTTCACCAAGGCTATGCAGAATATGAAATAATAGAATGAGTTCCTTTATGGAACATCCTGAACTTCATAGTTCATACTAAAGAACAACTACTGAACTCAAAACATGAGTACTATTTTATCACCTTAACAATCAAGAACTACCACACAGATAGTAGAAAATACCTTTCCATGCCTCTTGCTGGGCCTCTTCATGCTTATAAACAGGTTGGGCTGCCCAAGCAAAGTAACCGCCAGCTCTAAGCAGTCTATTAACCTCCAGCAGCAGGATTCCGTCTTTAACAAACAAAAATGATGACAATGCTCAGCCAAAATCACAAACTGTATTAACAAAGAGGCATATTTATGTATGAAATCAAGTTTAACTGTGGAGTATTGGCCAATTTGTGCTTAACAATAACACTTTTTTGTATTCTTTCAATTAAAGTATAATGTTCTTCAACAATAACCAATAGATCCATTGTTACAATGATGAACTAATAAATATCATCTTCATAGACCTAAGGGAAAAAAAACTTGGGGGAAAATGGGTCAGATAAACATTCAGCTTGACAGCGAAAATACAGCATGAAAGGGAGCATATAGAATGAAAGAAAGAAAGTGCGGGGTATTGATAAAAAAAAAATGATATTATGTCACAATCAGAGCTCACCATCACGAGTCCAATTTATTCGACAGCGCGAACAATGGATAATATCAAAAGCTTGGCTGGGATATAATAATCTGTGTGTTGCAAATGCTGCTACCATTGCAGGCACACCACGTTCAAGAGCAAACTGTATCTGATTTTCATGAACATCTTTTGGAGCTATGGACAATGTCAAGACGTCACGTGAAAGTAAATATGCACCAAAACTTGCTACTCCACAGCCAACATCCAGGACAACTCTAGTATGAGATCCAAATGCAACATCTGGTACCATCTGGATGCACAGAGAGAAACAGGTCTTGCTACTTTAGAGTAAGAGTCATGATTAATTTCAAGCAACTTTAAGAATATTCGAAACTGAACCTGGGAAATCTGGTCTAGGTATTGATCTGCGCCATGAATAAATTGAGTTCCTCCTCCAGGAAATCGGAATTTGTCTTTAGCCTTGGTAATCCAATTCTGCCCACCTTTGTCGTCAACCAATCGTGTGTGAGGAACATTGCTAAACCACACCTGCAGTCGATCAAATTGTATTTATTAAGTCCTTCGGCTTGAAAAATAACCTTTGATTTCAGCAAACTAGGCTAAGTCAGTTCAATTTGATCAGTTGTACTTGTACACACATTTGCACATCAAATGCAGCATCAATCATGTTCTGGTTTTTTTAGGTTGCTGACAGAATCTGACAAGAACGCGGCCATAATAAATAAAAACCAAAGGTTCACCCTCAATTTTCGCCTAGATTGCAGATGAAGGTCAGTCTTGTTGTATCATCATTCTACTAACACTATAACTAGCGCGAATTCATAAATGTTACTACTAATCTATCTATACTATTGAAAAAGCAAAAGTAAACACCATGCGTGCTCACCTCGTCCCTGCTCTGAGGCCAGGGAATGGGCGCCTTGTACCCTTTGGGCGCCGGCACGAGGCAGCTGAGAGCCTTGTCCTTGGCAGGGCAGTGCCGCTCGAATCGCTCGCCGCGCTCCGTGGAGGGCAGCCGCTTGATCTCCTCCTGGTTGTCGAGGCAGGGTATGTACTCCCTCATGCTCTCTGGGCAGACCGGGAACCTCCCAATCCGCACCATGGGCCCGCCGCCGCCGCCGCCCGCTTCGCCAGGCTCCTGCGGCGCGGCCTCGTCGGTGGCCAGATCGGTGTCGTTGGCGTCAATGCTGCCCACGTCGAAGTCGTCCCGCATTGCGCCGTCCTCTCCGACGATGCCGAGGCGCGCGGGCGGGGGCGGGGGAGGGAGGGGAGGCGGCGGCGGCGCTGTCGTCGGCGGTGGTAGTGACGGCGGGGGCCAGGCATTGGGAGTAGGAGAAGCAGGCCGGGCGGTGGTGGTGGCGGGGATCAGGGACGGGTCGAAGGAGATGTTGGCGTTGGGGGAGAGCGCGACGGCAGGGGAGCGAGGGGCGGAGCCGGTCGCCGACGAGGAGGAGGCGGTGGAGGAGAAGAAGACGAGGCGCGGGGAGGCGTCGGGCCAGTGGTAGCCGACGAGGAAGGCGAGCGCGACGGCGAAGGCGAGGACAGCGGCGCGGAGGAGGTGCGGGCCGCGGAGCAGGTCGGCGCCGTGCGCGGCCAGGGCCTTCATGGCTGGGCCCTCCTCAGGCCTCGGGGAGTGGTCGGCGCGGTGCCTTGCTTCCCGTCTGCGTCGTCCCGGGACGACGCGGAAGGGATGGGATCGCCGAAGGGCAGTGACGAGTGAACTGGGCCACTGCAGTTTTATTAAATTAATTCATTCTTTTTACTAGGACTAGGATTAGGATAGGAATATTATTCGTTCTCAATTTTCATGACCCAGCTGTCAGCAAGATATGGGATTTGGGACATCTGGCTGCTGTGTTTATACCGGCCGTACGTGTGTATAGAATGCTTGTAGTAGTTGTGTAGATCTCGGCGTCGCGCGGCCGGCGCTGGAGCTAGCCTGCTAGTCTGCTAGAACTGGCGAATGGCCGCCTCCGCGGCGTAGAGTCCCCCAGTCTCTCCGTGGTGAATCGGGTCGCGGACGCCGGCACGTTGCTACGGAGGACGAAGACGAACGACACGACGGCGCCGCCGTCGGGCGTCGGCCGTCGCTGGCGAGGATGGCCGACGCGCCGACAGAATCTGGGCTTGTGAATATCGTTATCGTGAACCAGCCCACTAGCATAGCAATGGGTATCATCAGGCCCGTCATCTGTGTCATTAGGCCTGGATCTATGGGCCAGCGTCTATTTGAACCTCGCTAAATTTAGGCCTTTTTACTGAGCGTAGTGGCTCCAGCAGTCCTTTTCTAGCTTGGCCATCTGGCGCATCTCGCTGAGTTCGCCGAGTCCTGTACAAAATCGAACACGAACAACCCCCCCCCCCCCCCCCCTTCTAAAAATAGAGAGAAAAGAAATGCAAATCTGCGTGTTGCGATGAGCTATTTAGGCATCGCGAGCTGTGAGAAGTCGGTTCTACGCAACTTCATTTGCCGCCCCAGTAGCAGACTCTGCAGTCCTTACCTTCCAGTGAAGTTTACATTCCAACAGCACTAGTTTGTCACGTAATACATTTGACCTGTCAACGGACAAACATAAAACTGTATAGGATAGTACACCTTTCGTGCTGCGTTCCTGAATCTATTCGCTTCAGCTTATAAGCCGGTTGAAAAGATGAAACAGCTGATGTTGTGAGAGAAAAATACTGTTTGGTGGCTGATAAGCCGGCTGAATAAGCTGAAGCGAACATGCCGCTGTTCCAACTCGGCCATCCTACTCCTATCTTGGTCTCTCCCTCCCAAAAAAAACAGTTCATTCCTATCACCAGTCACCTGGAACAAATAAACTGCTAACGACAAGATTCCGCGCACCCGCTTCCAGCTGCCTCAACTTGCCTGGCATCCCACAACCGTGTACGCACGCCCCGCTACACTACCCCGCCTACCCTGCAACTAGCGTTCCGTCGGCCATCAGGCGCGATGACGAGGAACCCGGCCACCACAGCTCTCGCCTCGCCCAAGCGGCTGCCCGCTGGCCAGCAGGAGCGGCGGGCACGAGCCGTGCGCCGTCCATCCACGAAAGGCACGGGCCGTCCACGCCGAGCAGGGGAGGACCAAGCCAATGAAGAGAGCGGATGGCTCCGCGCCGCAGGGAGTCAGTCCACCACGGCACCACCTGTTCTGCCCCTCTCGGCTTTTGCCGTCGCGTGCGCGTGAAGCGTCGCGGGCGAGGGGGGCGACGGGGCGCGTGTGCGCGGGTGGGCGGCAGCAGCAACAACATCGTACGCGCGTCGCCGTCGCCGTCGCCGTCGCTCTCGGCCCTCGGGGCGCGGCTCTCCTGGGGGGCGTCGCCGTCGGCCGCGCGAAATCATCAGGGCCTGGTTACGGTGGTTGACGCGTGACGTTTTCCGCTCGCGTCTCCCGACCTCCCGTGCCGGGACATTGGTGGCGGTAAGCCGGTTTGGCGACAAACCAAGGTTTCTTTTTTGTCTAAAAGCTGAGGCCAGCACGCGCACGCGCGGCTTCCCGAAGCTTCCAGAGCTTGGCCAATCGCTGCGCACGCAACTACCGCCGCGGCCGGGGCCCGCCACAACTGCACGGGGGTTGGGGTTGGTAACGGCGTAACGTTATAAAAGAGAACCCTGAAAGTGCTTTAGGGCTGTTTTTGATACATTTAATTTTTAATTCGAATCATATTAGATATTTGGATGCCAATTAGAAGGACTAAATGTGAACTAATTATAAAACTAATTGCATAAACGAGGGTTAATTCGTGAGACGAATCTATTAAGCCTACTTAATTCGTAATTACCACATATTTACTGTATCATCACATGGGCTAATCATGTACTAATTAAGTTTAATAGGTTCGTCTCGCGAATTAGCTCTCATTTATGCTTAGTTTTATCATTAAACTATATTTAATACTTCTAATTACTATGCAAACATTCGATGTGATAGGGATTAAAGTTTAGTCTAGGGTATCAAACACCCCCTTAAGCTCCTTGCTGAATCCTGAATTCCTGATGCTCCGAGGAGGCCCTGGGAGTTGCCGATGATGAACCATCTGAAGCGTCGTGCAAGTGCGCACCAACCAAGCTAAACAAGTAGCGCCGTGCGAGTGCGCACCAACCAAGCTAAACGAGTAGGATGTAATTCAAGGGAGAGGAGAAGGAAGGTGAAGCACACGTATTAGGTTGATTTGGCTCAGACGCTTGGTGCGATTTTTTTTTAAGGCGAACAACTAGAATTTGAGTAGTACGGAGAGCGAGCGTGCATGTGAATTTCGTACTGCCAGCTCCGAAGAGGCCCTGAGAGCTGCCAATGATGAACCATGAGGAGCGCCGTGCGAGTGCGCACCAACCAAGCTAAACGAGTAGGATGTAGTTCAAGGGAGAGGAGAAGGAAGGCGAAGCACGCGCATTAGGTTGATTTGGCTCATACGCCCGATGCGAATTTTTTTAAGGCGAACAACTAGAATTTGAGTAGTACGGAGAGCGAGCGTGCATGTGAATTCCGTACTGCCAGCTTAGGTGGTGTTTAGATACGATGTGCTAAACTTTAGTAGGGTCACATCGGATGTTCGGATGCTAATTAGAAGGACTAAATATGAGCTGATTACAAAACTAATTGCACAGATGGAGTCTAATTCACGAGATGAATCTATTAAAGCTAATCAATCCATCATTAGCAAATGGTTACTGTAACACCACATTATCAAATCATGGACTAATTAGGCTTCATAGATTCGTCTCACGAATTAGACTCCATCTGTGCAATTAGTTTTGTAATTAAACTATGTTTAACACTCATAATTAATATCTAAACATCCGATGTGACAGGTGCTAAAGTTTAGTAGGGGTATTAAGTACCCCTTATTTCGCGCATTTACTGGTCCTTCGGTGTTTTGCCCTTGGTAGCACGTGATTTTGTAGCGTATGTTTATTTCAAACAAAAAAAATTGTAGCGTATGTAGTACAAGTGGAAACTTGGTTTTAGTATTTTCATTTTTTTAAAAAAAGAAAATTGGTTTTATACTTCGTACTTCTTTAACCAGGATTAACGGAAAATGCAGAGTTGAAGATGCTCAACATAGCAAAACAACGCGCGAATTGCAGCCTGGACGAAATGCATTAAACCTTTTTACAGCAGGAGGAGCATAAATTGCATCTTTTATAGAAGTCGTATAATATAACATCCTTTGTCCATCCCGAATTATGCCATATATAGTTTTTTTTGATAGAAATATGCCATATATAGTTGGAAAAACAATGGGCACAGTATAATCTCATATAGTAGGCATATTCTTTTTTGAAAATCAATAGTGGGCATATTCCAAAATTCATGCCGTGCATATTTTTAACCTACTGCGACTACAAAAGTACAGGAACAGACCACGACACATGTATGGAAGCGTATGTCATACCACACCTGACACATTTGCATATTTGAATAGAAGTATATTTACGCATACTTGATGTGATGTCAGTACAAGTATTTACTTGTGTATAAAATTAAATTACCGAGCATCATAGTTTAAGCTTTAAACCCTACCAGCATGTGGTTATCTAGTTTTTATATCCACCTTCACACCTCCCACGAGCCAAAATATAGAACTCGTGATGCGGAAACTACTACTGCACCTTATCATCTCAGCGTGCAGTATTTTAGGTAGCCTGGGGTTCTAATTCTAGCGCGAAAGCTAGCCGTCGGTACCTCACCACCGTTCTCCAGCATACTTTAATTCGTGGATGCGGCGAGCGCCGTTGGTCAAATCGCTGCCGGCCACGTCTCCCTCCGGGCACCGGCCCTCCCGAGTCAGTCCCACCCCCGCGTCTCCTGGCTCCGATCCCGCGACGTGGCTGCCGTTCGGGGCCGACACGTCCGCCCGCCAGGGCCCCCGGCCTCTGACTTCCAGATCCTTCCTGCCGCTTCCTGGCCACGAATGTCCGTCTCGATCCAGCGGCCCGGCGCGCGCCACGTGTCGGGTCCTGCCACGTCAGCGTCCGATGTGGCGCCCCCGTCCCCGAAGAAACTGATACGGCGCAGACCTCGCGGCTCTCAGCCTCACGCTTGGCCTTGGAAAAGCAAGTGGCCGCCGCTTCCCATTCCGCCGCAACCAACACCAGGGCCTTGCTTGCTCGCTCGCTTGCTTCGCTCCCATCCGCGGCCCGGGCAGGCAGCCATCGAAGAAGATAGCTGAGTAATCGACGGTGGATTCGGAGCGGCCGGGGTTCCTCGAGGAGATGAACGGCCGCGGCAGCGGCGGAGGGGGAGGGGGAGGGGAGGAGGAGATGGAGGAGGACGGCGGCGGCGGCGCCGGCTGCGCGCAGGGGGCCGGGGCGGGGGCGGAGAATAAGGAGCGGGTGGTGCTGATGTGGGGCTACCTACCCGGCGTGTCGCCGCAGCGCTCGCCGCTGCTCGGGCCGGTCCCCGTGAGGCTCCCCCCGGCGGCGGCGGCGCCCGGCGGCGATGGGTGGAGGGACGTGTGCGGCGGAGGGTGCGGCTTCGCCATGGCCATCTCCGGTGACGTCACCTCTTCCCTTCGTCATTGCTCGTGTGCTTGTGTCCTGTTGCTTTCCGTTCGTTGGTTCTGCGCGTGGGCTGTTTTAGATCTGCTGCGGGTGTCGGCCTGTGCGGTTTTTGTGGCGGATTATCGTTGGGGGGCAGGTTTTGGATGTGCGAGCTTGGCGAATTTTTGCGAACTGATGAGTAATTGGCGGTGATAATAAGGTACTGGAGGAAAGTGGTTTTGTTGGAGGATTTGTGAGTAAATTGGAAGACGGGCTGTTCCGGGACCGTTTGAAACAGCTGACTGCGAATGGGTTTGTGGAGCTTACATTGATTCGGGTTTCTTTAGACCTTGGTGATCCGTATTGACGGGTGTTCTGCTGAATTGAATTGGAGCTTAAAGTCTGAGCGCAGAGAGGTTCCCTAGCCTGATTATGCTTTCGGTATAAGAATCTCATAGGGGAGAGTTTCAATCTGAAGTAGGGATTTGCTTCTGAGTGGAAAGTAGTTTCTATGATTAAGATGATCCCAGAAGAGCCAAAGCAACATTGCTGAGTAAAGTTTCCTTAGTTTTTGTGGAACCTGATTCCTGTTATTCCATAAGGATCAAACAGCCACTGACAATAAACAAGGGTCTTCGAATGCCATTGCCTCTTAACATGGTGACAATCCTCCTTGTTTGCTGTTAGTATGTGCCTTGCTGGCCTACCATCTTCCACAAAATTCATGCAAAAGTCTCAGGTTCAAATTGTTAGTTCTATATGTCTAGCTACAGTCGTAAGAGTATAAGATTATGTTGTATTTATATGCTAATTCCTGAGTTATAGTTGCTGCCATCAAATTCGACCCAACTCTGAACCTGGCTTTCTTTTTCATCGTTCAAGAGTCTGGAAAACTCCTCACTTGGGGTTCTGCTGATGACATGGGCCAAAGTTATGTAACTGCTGGGAAGCACGAGGTATGGAAACAGTATTGATGCTTTATGCTTTCCTGCACCATGAGAGAAAACTCAGGACCTATTGTTACTAAATATAAAATATTATACCTCTCAGGAGACTCCAGAGGTTTTCCCTCTTCCTAGTGGTGTTGCAATGGTGAGGGCGGATGCTGGATGGGCACATTGTGTTGCCATAACAGGTACTAGCAATCCTGGTTCCTAGTTTTGCTCTACACGTCGCTCATAATTGTGGAATTTCTTATAATTGTTTTTCTGGAGCAGATGAAGGGGATGTCTACACGTGGGGTTGGAAAGAATGTGTTCCAACTGGCAGGGTTGTTGGAGACCAGTCTTCAGTTGGAACCATGGAGAAGGATGAAAGACAAATTGCAATGGCCACTGACCAAGGTGGTGATGCTTACTTCCTACCTTTTCTCATTCCTGCCTAAAAAATATAAGCTTCTCTACATCAATTGTTTACAGATATAACAAAGGAAACTCCATTACAGTGAGCCCCAGGTCACAGGTATCTAGGACGAGCAGTGGAGCAGCATCTGGTCCTTCTGAAAGCAGAGGCACTGACGATAGCACAAAGCGACGAAGGTTGTCTTCAGCAAAACATGGACCCGAGAGCTCAACATCTAGTGATGAAAGTCTTTCTGCACCCCCTTGTGTTGTGACATTTAATACAGGAGTGAAAATAGTGGCTGTAGCTGCTGGTGGTCGTCATACGTTAGCACTATCAGGTAACCTAGATTTGTCATTATGGCAGTGATATTTGCCTTGCAAGGAAATTTACTGACTAGAATAATATTTTCTTTGAAACTTCAGATTTAGGTCAGGTGTGGGGTTGGGGATATGGAGGAGAAGGGCAACTAGGTCTGGGTTCTAGAATCAGAACTGTTTCTTCTCCTCATCCTGTACCGTGCATTGAATCGGCACTGTACAGCAAGGATCGGCCGTCAGCTATGAAAGGTAACAAGACCGCTGAAGGGCATATCAGTAAAGTCATGGGAAATTGCGTGAGGGCCATTGCTTGTGGAGGCCGTCATAGTGCTGTAGTAACAGGTCAGTTATATTTTTTTATTCCTTGAAGTTCTTTACCATATCCATGTAGAGATATACCAGTCATTCTGGATCTCAAGCTAGTTTCAAAAGGTCGGATATAGCTCTGTGGAAAACAAGGTTTCAAATCAACATGTGTCCTCTGAAGCAGGATAGCGTAGTCTTTAGACATGCATTTTGACTTTTCAGAATAGTAGACATGTTTACTATTTACTAACTTGTTTTGCAAGATAGTAGAAAATGCAGGATCTCGTACCAAAAGGTGTTCATGTAGACACAGTGTTGTAATCCTAGGCACTACTGCTCTCTTATCCTTCAAAGCGAATTATAATTCCATAATGGTTTTTACATTACAATAAGGAAATATAACTCTAGAATCTAGTCCCAGGCTCTGATTTGCTACTTGGAGGGCTTTCTTGTCTTAAACCAAAATGCTATAGCTCAAACCACCTGCAGCTTTTCAGTTGTCAGATTGTAGCAAAGCTGCAAAGGTTTAGTTTCATTTGAACTTGAAGTTTTCCCCATAGATATCTGCAACTGTAGCAAGATCTCTCCTGTATTTTTAACACCCAACTCCTGCTTGCAGATTCAGGAGCTCTTCTCACATTTGGATGGGGGCTGTATGGACAGGTTAGCTTTTCAATCTGGCCAGTTTTGTTTGATCAAAATGATTGTGATCTATTGAACCAAACAAATACACTCAGGTAGCTAACAAAAGATATATATGTTCAGTGAGTGGCATTCTGTGTCTTAGTGTTAGATGGGTGATCATTAGAATATGGAAAATATAGTAATCTTGTACCTTCGGCTGCTAATTGCTTTAGTTCATTTTATTTGTATTTGTATATGTTGGAATTTGTATCATTATAACTAATGGGTACTATATTTTCACAATTTTTCATGCTCTAGCATATTCCATGTTAATGGCATGTTATGCTATGTGCAATAATTTCATTCGTTTTATATGTTCTATAGGATTGTTCTTTATCAATGCACTTCATTTGTGTCAACCGTGCTTTTTCTTCTTCAGTGCGGACAAGGGAATACAGAAGATGTTTTAAGTCCGACGTGTGTATCATCTATCCTGGGAATCAAGATGCAAGATGTTGCCGCAGGTCTGTGGCACACCGTATGTACATCTGTAGATGGTGATGTCTATTCGTTTGGAGGAAACCAGTTTGGGCAGCTTGGCACTGGTTCGGATCAAGCTGAGGTATGAAGTTTTTAATGTAACAGATGCTACTGCAGTTAACGCAGTTTTGATCCATAGAGATGCCCATAGTTCTCCATGAAGTAATGATGGCCTTTGACAACCGTTTGTTTCAAAATGCAGACTGTTCCAAAATTGGTAGATGCTACGAGCCTGGAAAATAAGAATGCCAGATCTGTTTCTTGTGGAGCTCGCCACAGTGCTATTATAACAGGTACGTTCAGCTGTTCTATTGTTGGTTATAGAGTTCTGCAGATGTTTCTAGTGTACCATCTTGTACCATCCTTCGCCTTAGTTACATGTTTAAACTGCTCCCATATACATATACGAGTCCTAACCCCCTTTTAATCATATGATGCTCTCATTTTAATCATAGGTTGTACTGATTGTTGTGCAGCCTGGGGTAGAATTTTTTTTTTCCAATTCTTTCATTGAGTTAAGTAGACTAGAGGAACTAAGAGCTGGTAGACCTATACTGATCCCTAGGGTTTATACTATGTAAATAGACTAGAGAAAGAACTACGAAGTGAAACAGTAAAAGTTGTAATAAATATAGGAAATGGAAAGGGCAACTGTATCGGCAGGACAATGTTTCCATCTTAGGTCGGAAAAAAGGTCTTTTGTGCTTCTGGCATCTGACAAGGATTACGAAACTTTTGCAGATGAAGGCGAGGTATTCTGCTGGGGATGGAACAAATATGGCCAGGTAGTTAACCCTTGACTCTCCTTTCATACCACTGAAGTACAAGGTTTACTTCCGTTTCTGAAATTTGAGTTTGCGTTTGCAGCTCGGCCTCGGCGACTCGATGGACAGGAACGTGCCTTGCAGTGTCCCCGTGGACACGTACCACCCGCTGAACGTGTCGTGCGGCTGGTGGCACACCTTGGTGCTCGCGGAGTCGCCTACCTGAAACCTGACAGGAATTACCGTAGATTGACAATTTTGTTAGGAACATGTAGGCTCGTGCAGGTGCGGATGCTGCATTTCATCGTGTACATACATGGCTGTGCATACAGATGTGTGTATTCATTCTTTCCGGTGCGCTCTTCAACGTGTGCAACGTAGACGAATCTTGTATCGCCCTGCGTATACAGTTGAGTAGGATTGCCTGTACAATTACGCTTGAAACTGGGTTCGCTGACGCTTGCCAAGCGGTTATGCTGCTCCCACATTGGGTAGCCGGATTACCAGATTGCTGACTCCAGACGTCCATGTTCTTCGCTACTGGAGCCTGGAGGATGGACCTGCAAAATAAGGCATACGATGTACCTCCATGTTTATAATCCTACAGCTTGAGATTTAAGTACTACTGGTTCACTACATTGAAGCCTGAAACGGCCATTGCCCTGCAGGAAAAAACCGAGACCAATATGTTTGAACAGGCACGAACTACCACTCTACCAGTAACAAAAAATGAAATCGAATACACGTCACTGATTTTAAGTTGTGCTCACTCAAATATATGTTCACCTACATAGCAACGTCAAAACTGGAGACGATAATGCCCCGTAGCAAAAACATTTATATACAACGGACGGGGGCATTTACAGGCACAAAAAAGAAAAAGAAAAGGAACAAAGTCACAGTCGACCCAGGTAGAGGGTCCGTCGGAGACGATCGGTCAGTCAGCAACTGCTTTCCTGTAAGTACACAGGCATCTGTGGTTTGCCACAGATGCTCGTGGATTTATTTGTGCTTCCATTTGCTAGCAATCCTTGTGTTAGAGCCTACGGCTGTTTCCATGTAGATTGTCCTGAAAACTTGAAAAGGCTAGTTGTGAGAACAATCAGAAGTTAAGAACAAACCTGACACTCAACAGATATCCTACAGATAGATATGTCAGCATTGAAATTTGTCAATTTAGATTGTTTCGGTCCTGGGATTATTACAGCACATTGTACACTAGATAGTTTGAACGCACAAGCTGCATACTGGACACTAAATAATCTTGCGGGGCCATGTGTCCTACAGGTAGATATGTCAGCATAGAAATTTGTCAATTTAGATTGTTTCAGTCCTGGGATTATTAGAGCACATTGTACACTAGATAGTTTGAACGCACAAGCTGCACACTGTACACTAAATAATCTTGCGGGGCCATGTGTATAGTAGAAAAACGTGTGACTAGAGAACTGAATATCTACTGAGACAGACATTAGCAAACAAGGGCAAAACTGAAGATGCACATATTTTGTGGGAGCATCAAATTTATATAACATTCCAGCTTGAGCAGTCAAAAGATCATCAGACTACCAAGGATTATCATTGAAAACTAGAAAGAACAGCATTTATCCACTCAATTAACTTACAGGAAATTTTCCTTCGATGGGAGAGCAGCATTAACACCTAAAAGCGGGGAGCCTTCGACAGGGGTCCCATTGTTGGCATTGCTGAAGGCTCCGCAATCGAAGGTCTTATTTGATGGTTGCCAACCGAGTTATTAGCAATAAGCTTATTGCCTGGGCCTCTAACACCAGCAGCATCACTTTCTGGTTGTTGCGGATCTACTGATGGCTTTACCTGTTGCAACAATGGAATTCAATCAACCTTTTGTTTGAGCATGAGGGTTCCAGAATACAAATTTCAATGTAAGTTTAACTTGTAAATCCTACAAGATACACTCAGCAAATTGACTATGATAGTCAGGATATTATTGTGAGTAGGGTCCAGGGGTTTATTGTATAGCACCAACACAGATATACGTAAGGTAAAAGAACATTAGAAAAAAGATTATGGCTCCAACCAAAGATAGGTTAATGAAGAACGATAGTATTCACAAAGTAATGTGATCTTACAGAGTTTCTTTGAGGATTCTTATCCTCCTTTGAGAATCCAGGAACGGACAAATGCCAATTTTGTTCTGCAAGATATATTGAAAATTAACAAGCAAAATGAGATGTAGTAGCACATTTCCATGAACATGTGTGCATGAGAGCGAGGTGAAGCAGCTGACCTAAGTGCAGCAACACATCCTTTGCCTCCACAACCGATGATTTCCTATGTTTTGCTAAGGTGCACGCAAATGCAGTCACCTAAAGGCAAACCCGTGTCAGCTGAATCACAAGATATCTCCGGCAGATAACATACGATCAAGTTTAGAAGATGAAGGTACTCTGATTCTGAACTCGATAGGAAATCATACTCTTAACAAATAGCAAGGCACAAAACAATTACCGAGTCAATGAAGTCATCAGCCATTTCTAAAAGTAGATCTTCCACCTCAGGGTCAAGCCTGCCTAGGGGATCTATCTGTAATAAGACTTTATGGTTTAAGAACAGACCAAAGTATTATATTCAACTAAAATAAGAAACCTTCTTCCAAAAAAAGTAGGGTGTGTATTAACTTTGCTGAAATCATGATCAGTGACATGAACAACATCAACAAAGAAGTTTAGAACAGGTAAGAAAAGATCCAGGTCATCACCTGTGCAACCAGATCTTGTATCTTCCTTTTCCCAAGAAGTTGGCTAGTTCCTTCAGCTCCCTGGCTTGCACTTCCACCAGTCATAGTTCCACCGGACAAAGGTGTACCTGGCTGTGATCCTGTATGGTTCGCAGACTTCTGCGAACCAGACGCTGAAACCCTTGGAGATTGTAGTGACTGCTGCTGCTGCTGAAACTGCTGGAGAAAATGTTGCTGCTGAATCAGTTGTTGGGCATTGAGATGTGGATGCTGCTGTTGGACTTGTGCAAGTTGCTGTTGGCTCAATCCCGTTTTCTGCTGAAGTTGCTGCATTAACATGAGTCTTTGTTGGTGCTGAAATTGTTGCTGTGGAGAAACTGGTGAGCTCATGGATGATTGCATTTGCTTCAACCACTGCTGCTGTTGCTGTTGCTGAGGCATGGACATTGCCACCATCTGTCCATTTTGCGATGATCCAGGCAGTTGTGAATTTAATGCTGTAATTGACGCTGTTCTCGACAAGCCTTGACCGGCTACTTTCTGTAAACCAATCACATATAAAAATTACGATCATTCCTTCGAAAATAACAGCTACTACAGAAACATTATACATGATAAATGTTTTTTAAAAAAAAGATATGCAAGAACAGGTTGATATGTAGCAACTTCAGTATGTACTGTGTGCAATTCTGGTTGTTACGGATCAACGGGAAATATGGATAAAGGGCACACAAGTCACAACTCTCAAGCAGTTTTATACACGGTGGTTTAAAGAAAGATCAAACACTGTGGTTAACAGACTGTTTATTACTTCTTTCAGCATGGCATATAAATATATGCTTCATAATCTTGCCACACTGCAGCATTCCTTAACATTAGTGCGGCCGGAAGACCATGTATGCAAATTAATGGAGACTATTTTTTCTTATATAGTCCTTAAACTGTCAAGGTACCTGAGGAGATAGTGCAGCTTGCTGAGATGCTTGAGGTCTCATTTGTGCATGGGCAAACCGTTGTTGGGCACCATAGGGGATAGTTCCATTTGGTCTCATCTGACTCATCCCCATAGTACCCATGACTCCCATCGGCTGCATCCCTTGCAGCACTTGAGCTGTATTAGCATTATTCAATTGTGTACCTTGTACCATGCCCTTTTGCCTTGCCTACAGGAACATAGAAGTCAATTACTCTATTAGTAGCTTCTAAGAAATAATGAAAATAATACTCTCCTTGAATTAAATCCAGCTGGCTGTAGGTACCTTAAAAAGAAACACTTTCCTCACCCAATCAAAATTCCAAAAGGCAAACTCTGGACAGTGTCATTCCTTTTAACAGGCCACTTATTCATTGTGCAATTTTTCTCGATGAAAGTATTTACAACCACGAGTAGAACTATCTACTAATAAGTATTATTGCTAAGAGATTTTATAATTGAGTTTAGATAATTTATTTTCTTTCCAGTCCACCTTCACATCCAAGAGTTTAATATTTGGTCCTTCTCTTTGTCCATGTCATGATGCAGTAAATAACTTCAAAAGAAATAGGAGTATTCTGGATTCACTACTCATTTCCTTTTAATTGAACATAGATGGGTATAGGAAACCTGTTCGACCATGCTTAACAAGCTTCGACTGCCCATGTATATTCTTGCGTGATTTTACATGTACAGGTATTTTACAAAGCTGTTTCTACCCATCAAAACGAACCTGATTGAACAGATAAAAAAACAAGGAGTCCTAACACCAAATTATGGTATAAAATTATTGTGATTGCTTCTAGCATGAGTAATTCACATTTAAAAGTCTTCCCCTCACATTTTATCCTTCTTGTTATGGTGCACGAGGAGATGCAAAATTCAGTTTACTTATGGAGGCCCCGAGGCTCCAAATTCAGTAATTCACCTGCGCCATCATCTGTGACTGGAGCCCAAAATGTGCCGCGGATGCCGCGTTTCCCTGGCCTTGCAGCATCCCCAGCTGCCCCTGCCCAAGCATGGGCGCACGCCCCGCCAGCTGCTGCTGTTGCTGCTGGCCCACCAGTCCTCCGCCGCCCGAGAAGCTCATCTGAGCGCCGTACATCCTAGCCGCCATGGCGGCGTACTGCGGGAGCTGGCTGGCGGTGGAGAGGCGGGAGGTCGACCCCGAGCGGTGGATCTGGCCGAACCCCCCAGCGCCGGCCCCCGCCTGCGTGGGCGACGGCGCCTGCAGCTGGGGCGGCCGCGGCGGGTAGTCCATGGATCCTCCGCCCCCCGAGGCGGCCGCGGCCGCCGGGTCGAGCTGCTGCGGGGAGGAGATGTGCGCGGAGAGGTCGGAGACGGTCGGGGACGGGGGGATTTGGGGGGAGAGGAGGGGGTTGGGGTTGGGGTTCTGCGGGGTGGAGACGGAGGCAGCGGCGGCGAGCTGGTCGGGCTGCGCCGGCGAAGCGGAGGCGGCCACGGGCGGCGGATCCGCCATGGCGGGGCTGTAGGGTTTCGGCGGCGGTAGTCGGACGGGGACGAGACGGACGACGCGGTTGCGTCGGGGGCCGGGGCAGGGCAGGTACGGGTTCGTGTGGGGCACTTTGACGTGTGTGCGTAGTCTTTTCGGCGGTCGAGTCAGAAGGAGGGTTAGATGCTGTCCGGGTCACTGGCGGGCGAGCCCCACGGATCATTTAGCGGATAAGAGCCCCTGTTCGAGCTTTTGCCGTTTGGTGAGGAACTTTTGGGTTCATGCTGATGCACCGGACTATACCGAGTTCCGGGCATGTCAGCAGCACACCTCGTCGAAAAAGATGTTCTACTAGAAGTTTTCTTCAAAAAAGAAAAGAAATTGCTCTGCTTTTGGATCGTCTGCACCATGCTGTAGTCACATTGGTATCGGAAAACAGCATTCGTGCAATGTTGTGGGTTCAGCTGATGAAAACCGTACATGTCAAGCACTCTTTTCATGCATGCACGTATTCACAAGCTAGCACTCTCCCGTCTTCCCCCACACAAAGCGTAGCAGCCTAGCAGCGCAGGTCTCGCAAAGTAAAACTTTTCAAGTACACGTTTGGTTTTTTTTCCCTTCCTCTCCCATGTTGTGGATTGGTTCATGTTAAGAATGTTGGATCTAAACTAATATGAATATGAACTTAACGACAGAGGATCCCTTAGCCTAAAATATAATCACATCATCTAATCTTTAGATATGAAGAGAAAATTTAGCCGGAACCTTAAATACTCATGATTTACCTCTGGACTCGGTGAAGACATTGATGCAGATGTAGAAGTGAAGATCTTGTCACCAAATTAAGAGGATCCATCTCCTAGACCTTCAATGCTTGATCGGATTTGTGGAATTATGTGATGTTGGGTTGATTATATAGCAAGTTGTATCGCAAGGGTTGTAGCCGACCGTAACAACTTACTTAGATATTTCAGATTCAGGCGATAATCATCTCTTATTAATCTCGGATTAATTCTAAGATTAATTACAAGTGGTTGGCCAAGGTCCAAGATAAATTCAAAACGAGGTCGTATGATCATAGGACACCGAGTAGCAGCAAAGCACTTATCTGGTCGATTGGTTCTGCAATTGTGCTCACGGTCCTCCTGAGTCCCAAACCTCGTCGTTTGAAACATGCCAGGCAAAATCAAACCTCGTCGTTTTGTCGTGCAGGAGGCGCACGGTGCTGTCGCTTACCAGTTCGCCATCTGCCGACCTCCTCTGCCTCTCCCTCACCGCCGACGAGCGAAGCACGGCGCGTCGCGTCAGATCCAATTCACTGCCGTCCAGGTCAGGCGTCCGGCCAGAGACCGTCGTCCGGCGGACGGCCGTCTCCCGTTGGACCCGCAACATAAACTGCCGATGCGCGCTTGGCGCCCTGCTCTGCCTACGGCCAGTGCGCACCTGGTGGGTGGGACCGTGGGAGGGGCCACAAGCCCTTGCCGTGACGGGTCATGCGCGCTCGTGCCGTCGTGCGCGACGGGGCCGAGCGCGTTCGTGATCGTGAAGCCAAGACCTCGGCTCGGGGCAGCCGGCAGCCGGGTGCGAGCTTGCTCCCGGCCCGGGAGCCATCACAACCCACACTGGTCCCGTCCAAAGACTTCCGGCCAAGCGAAGCCAAAGCCCGCTGCCCGCTGCCTCTTTTCCAACCCCTTTCCGCGTCGGCAGTCGAATTCGTCTGTGCGCGCACATCGGCCCGCGCCAAAAGAAACCCACGGCCGCGCCCGGGATTTCTGCTTCCGGCGGGCTGTCGCAGTGTCGCCTCCTCCGCGCCCCAGTCCCACCTGGAAACGGTTCAACACTGAACACTTCGTCGATCCTGCGGTGGCACCTAGCTGCGAGCCTGAGAGGCTGCAGCACCGTGTCGATAAGCTCATCACTCTCCGTTCAAGGAAGAAAATACAAAAAGGATGGGGACCCCGGACGTCTCAGGTTAATCCACTGGGTTTGTTCGCTTCAGCTTATTCAGCCGGCTTATCAGCCACCAAACAGTGTTTTCCTCTCACAACGAATCAGCCGTTTCAGCTTTTCAGCCAGCTTATAAGCTGAAACGAACAGGTCCTTAGTTTCCAGTGGATCACGCCACCCGGCAGTTAAAACTTTCCACTGCTGTAAGCTTCGGAGCTCTGAAAAAAACGCACTTCCGATATGATCTCCCAATGGCAGACTCGTCGTGCGAGACCACGCAACCATTCCCTTCCAAATATTCCTGGAACCTGGATTGAGCTGCCCGAAAACCCATTGGCTGTGCATTCCGCGGGCAACGAAAGCGTCAAACCATTGAGCTGTCGATCCGTCGTCAGACATGCACATCAAGCTCAAGGTGCATGCGTGTCAGTTAGAGAATAGCACACTGTTAACATTTAGACTTTCATAGCGGTATTGGACCCATCGTTTGGGTTCCGGTCGGTCTCAGTTCGAACAGTAGTTTCCAAACCCTTTCTTGCTGGGCTATGGGATTAGTTGTTGATGTCCCTTTCCATGGCGATTTTGCCCGCCCTTTATATACCCCGTCATCTCTCAAGCGTCCGTCCTTGGCCACACTACTACTCATCATCCCTATCCAGCTCTTTCACTCAAGTCACAGAGCACAAAAGCTTCTGATTTCTCAGACAGCTTCTCGCCGAGCATGGAAGGCATCATCCCGTTCGTCTTCAAGGTCATAGCTCAGTACAAGGAAGAAGAGCATGCCTCCTTCGGCGGCTTGACCTCTGATTCCGACGAGCCCTCGCCGGTGTCGTCGTACGTGCTCCTGCCGGGAGATTCTGACGGCCGCCACCGCGACGAGAGGAACCAGCAGCTCTGCTCGACGTCCGTGCACGCCGAGGCCGTCACCACCTGCACCGCGCGGGCGTCTCCGATCCGATGCTCGACGCTGCGCCGGCGAGCTTAGGATCTTTAATCAATGAATTTGCTGGTCAAAGCGCGGTGCCTCGCAAGACGAACATGTATGGTATGATCATGTGCAAAGACATCGAGCAATAGTACGAACTGGAAACGAACATACTGGTTTAGTGGTTTTCAGGTTCTGTGCAGTTTTTACTAGCTTTTATGCCCTTTTTTCCACTGTCGCTGGAGGTTGTAACGAGGCATATGTAAGTCTCAAAGGAGGCTTTGCAAAGTTAGACATCAAGTGTTTTGTAGTGTCAAAAATAAACAGGCAACCAGTAAGTGCGCAATAGCACCAGCAACCAGTCATGTAATATATCATGGTCGCGAACAGTGGTGCCGCCATGATTTCCTCGTCACTCAATAGCAGTGTATAACTGTATATTGTACAGGACGGTTAATTCTATCCTTCTGCTTTTTTGGGGGGGGAAGTTCTGTCTTTGGACGAGGTTAACGCGCGGCCGGTCGCGCAAACGAATAGCGCGCGACCTCTATCCAACGCTACAACCTGCAACAACTCACTGTTTCCCCTTTTCAACGGATGGAACAGACTAGTAGATGTCGCTTTCGTTGGTGACCTTAGCGACGAAAAATGCTTTGGGGTGTTTGTTTCTCCGGGGATGTTTGTTTCTTTAGTCGATTCTAAAATTCCTGGCACATCGAATGTTTACATACTAATTAGAAGTATTAAATATAGACTAATTATAAAATCAATTGCACAGATGGAGATTAATTTGCGAGATGAATCTATTAAGCCTAATTAGTTCATGATTTGACAATGTGGTGCTACAGTAAACATGTGCTAATGATGGATTAATTAGGCTTAATAGATTCATCTCATGAATTAGCCTCCAATCAATTTAATTAGTTTTATAATTAGCTCATGTTTAGTCCTCCTAATTAGCCTACGAATATTTGATGTGACATAAATTTTAGCCCGGACTAAAGATCCAACCACCCCTAGTCACTCCTAAAATTCCTATCACATTAAATGTTTAGATACTAATTAGGAGTATTAAACATAGATCAATTACAAAATCAATTGCACAGATGGAGACTAATTTGCGAGACGAATCTATTAAGCTTAATTAGTCCATGATTTGACAATGTGATGCTACAGTAAACATATGCTAATGATGGATTAATTAGGCTTAATAGATTTGTCTTGTGAATTAGTCTCCATCTGTATAGTTAGTTTTATAATTAGCTCATATTTAGTCCTCCTAATTAGCCTTCGAATATTCGATGTGACATGAATTTTAGTCCCGACTAAAGATCCAAATACCCTCTTTATTTTTTAGATGGCAATTACTCTTTCGTCAAGTGCTCGTTTTTAAATCTGATTGCATCATTGTGTTTTTTTCAATAAGATCATATTTTATATGTTTTAAGCCTATTTTATACGATGATCAAGTTATATTGATTGTAAGTAGTAACTTATGTACAAACTGTGTAACAACATATGTATCAAACTTATGCAGATAGTAGTCGATAACTATAGATAGATCCTGACAACTTATGTTGAGTGACATACTATATAATAATTTATGCATCAACTTATGTTGTATTTCTACTGGTCTAGTAGTGAATTTACATTGCGACAAATTTATCAACTTATGTAAACATTGCGTACCAACTCGTATTCAGACAATATTATGTATTGTTTGGTAGTAATTTATGTAGATACAATATGGTTACTTACGTAGATCCTCATAGAGGTAAACAACATAATAGAGGGTAAAAATTATTTTTTAGCAATTTATCTACATATTTGGTTGAGAGATTTACGCATAAATTGTCACGCACGTAGTGCATAAGTAACTATTGTACATTCAATATAAGTTGCCAGTTTATAAAAATTATTTCAAAATATATGCATTATGAGTCTTGTTTTGTAGATCTTATCGCAACAGGCACGATGATGTAAACGGAATTGAAAATGGACAATAAGTTATCATATTATTTTTTGAAAGCAAATACCAAAATATGTCCGTGGGCCACGGCAGCCCACCTCTCTGCTGTTGGGCTACAGCAGGCCGTGGAGGGTCACGCGTTTCGCACAATGACACGATCGAGCGCTCGTTAGCTTTTTCCTATCATTTGTCCGTTGTGAGTCGTGCACAACTTATTTCTTTCCCACACGACGCATATTCTTTGCCGGGCCAATTGAGTATGTCCATGAGTGGCCTAAGATTTAGTGGCCCAAGATTTTAGCCCAATGGGCCATGATTCCATGAGAGGGAGTTGTTTCGGAGCTAAAAATAAAAATAAGATGCAGAAGGTGCACATTGTTGCTAAAAATTTCCTGTTTAACTTCTGACAAAGAAAACAATTCACCTTACCTTGCTTTCCAAGTTCATCTTGTCAAACCCCCCAAAATTTCACTGCATGAGGCGTAGCCGGGGGAACAAGGCAGCCAATATTTCAGCCTATTCACTGGTTGTCCCAGCTCCTAGCACAATCAGGTTGGGTCTATCAAATCTCGAAGAAGGATCACCAAAAATACAGTATCCAGCTAGTTCAGAGTTCAGACAAGGGCACCACACAAGAATACAGGATTAAGTTGCATAAAAATCTTTTGCAGAAAAATTAGTACTACTCCATCCATTCCAAATTGTAGGTCATTTTAACTTTTCTAGGTGCATATATATTTGTTGGCGCTAGAAATCAGTCAACCGAATCCCAGCGTCCGACACACGACCCGGGAGAATCTGCTTAGCTCCTGTTCGGGTGATTGCCCTGGTGCGGTTCGCGCGGCGTGCCAGCCAATCTGACCTGTTGATTGGCAAGGAAGAATACGTGTCAGGTCCAGAAATCTCGATCGGCTCAGTTTCCGATCTTAAAAGAGCTTATCGGCGAATCGGCCGATTTGCTTTAATAAAGGAATCGGCTATAAAGCAGCCGATCACTGTAGCCTTGTAGACAGAGAACTATTGGAGTAATCGATACAAAGCTATGACAACAACACTAGGAATAGATCTAATCGGCAGTAGATGAATTTAATAGCAGATCGTAAAGAGAGCCGAAACTACCGATTCCTAGCTGGATAACTGGTGATAAAACTAGAAAAACAGGTAAGACCTATGATTCTAGCAAATATCGATAACTAGTGAATAAATCTAAACGAAACAACAGCGATACGCCCGAAGTTAAAGCTTAGATATTACTCGATAAGCGGAACTTACAGAATCGGCCGGAGATCAAGCTGATGCAGCCCTGCCAACCCGCACGAACTCGTGAAAAAGAGGAAAGTATTGGCGAAGTCGCCTGCTTGAAGGTAAGTACGAGGAAAAAGTAGTTTGTTGTATTGATTTGTTGGTGATTACAGATTTACAAAGGTAGCTATTTATAGCCCCGTACAGATAACTTCTTAACCGACTAGAATTATATCCCTAATTCAAACAGAAAACGAATATCTACATGCACAATTCGTGCTAGGTTGGTTACTCCACACTTCGTGGGCTGATTTCCACCTTATCCTTCTATCCCTTTCCAAGCCCATACAGGCCCATTTAGCCCATCCTCCTAATCGGCCGATTCCTCATCGGCAAAAGGCTACCGATTGGGACTCTGGTATATTCGACCCGAAGCGAGACAGAAGTCACCGGCCGATCTCACACTGTAGCGCCATTTGGCCGATTCCCAACTGTGCTTCTCCGATTCCCTCTCTTCTTGGCGCCGATTCTACTAGTGACGAAATCTGGCGTCAACAATATTATTATACATCTGGATATAGTATATGTCTAGATACATAATAATATCTATGAACTAAACAAAAGCTAAAACGACCTACAATTTGGAACGGAGGGAGTACTTCAGAATCTATGTTATATCTATACTATAAAAATCGAAAACAATTGAAAACATTTCCCACCAAAATAATTTCCCCTACCCCTACAGAAGGACCCACCTAGCAGGTTGAGGGGTACCAAAGTTTTGACAAAAGGTGAAAACAACACTTTAGAAAATGGTTCTGCCTTTTCGCCATCATTTTTTTCACCTATCTATATCTATACATACTATATCTATTCTATACTAAAGATCGAAAACAATTGAAAATATTTCCCACCAAAACAATTTCCCCCTACCCTTACAGAAGTACGGGGTACCAAAGTTTTGACGAAGGATAAAAACAACACTTTAGAAAATGATTCCATCTTTTCGCCACCATTTTTTCACCGCAGAAAAAACATAACCGCCCGGATACCCGCCCTCGCGATTTTCACCTCCGATCCCTCGGCGATTTTCACCTTCCAGAAACCCCGAAGCCTTCCTTTTTATTGCTTTCCTTCAGTCGCTGCCATCCCATCGTGCCCGTCACGCCCTCAGGCCTGCCCTCCACCCGACGTCCGTTTCAGGGTCAAGGTCGGGGGTGCATGAACAGATCAGGGGTGCGTGCCCAGCCCAACGTTACTCGAGCGTCAGGACCCCCACACCGATGCCTACGATGACGACGTCTTATAGCAGAACCTGGCGGAGCGACAGGCAAGCAAGAACATATTGCTGTCCATCTCTTGTTTGGTTTTTCCTATTTCCAACGATCATCTGTTCATCATTGTTCCGGCGGAGGTAGAAAAGAGGTGATTTTGCTGTTTACGGTTTGCGTACGTGGTCCTTGCCAGCGGGCAGCGGGTCGACGACGAAGGTGGGGATCTCGTCCATGAGCCCGTCGGGCTTTCCCGAGATGCAGTACGTGCATGAAACCCGACCATGGCCTCGCCGCCGGGGTGCGCCTGCATTCGCTTGTACCAGTAGTACATGACCCAGCACTGCCACCGGCTGTAGGCCGCGTCCATGGCCGTGAGCGCCATGTGGAATGGCCGCGCCGACCCTCGCCGCCCGCCGCCTCGCGCATCCACGCTGGCATCGCCACCACCGGCTCCCTCGCCCCCCGGCCGTGCCGGAGGCCGGAGCCGCCGCCGCCGCGGAGCAATGATGAAGAGATCGTCGCCTTCCTCCGCTGCCATGACATCGCGGGATGCTGCTTCGCTGCCGTCTCGCCGCCGTTGCAAGCTGCTGAGGCCAAAAACGGGTCTCCAGGGGGCTCCATTATTATACTTCATGCATGATACGTTTGCAATGCACATCCTCGTGTGCTGCCAATACTCATTTTGCTCTTAAATCTATGTGGTTCATGATGTTTCTCATTTGGCCTGATGCATTGCCATCAATCTGACTATGCTTCACAGGTTTCTTGGGTCTTAGGTATAGATTTAAGCTAAGTCTGGTTCGTGTTAACCTATCTTGATTTGCAATTAATTAAATATATATTTTAGCAGTCCTCTACTATACTTTGGTGCACGCGTATATGAGGTTCTTGATTTTGGTCCAATAAACTTTGCACGCACATGATTACCTGAGCGGTCAGTAGAGAGAGCTATTTCATGGTTGTCAGGTAATCGCATACCATTTGTAACCACTGTGTGAACTGACACATCGTTTATCATATTGATCTTTATAATATTAGAAATAGAATACTGATAATTGTTTCCTACCGACGGATCATCGTCTTCCACTGATGTGACAAACATAACAACCTCTAGTTCTCGACGTGGTCGTAAAAGATCAAGAGGAGAGTTTGGTCGGCCTAGTTTGTTAGTAGAAGAAACAATGGCTAGCGTGGAACGTGGTACTTATATGTTTTTTTTATTTTTTTCATCCATATTACTTGGTTTGGTTTTGCCTGGTCTTCGTTAGTTTTGACCATGGTATTTTAAAGTTGCAGGTGGTGAAGAAATTGAAAATGTTGATACAGCAGCAGCAGAATATAAAAGGAAAAAAAGAAAGGATAATTATACCAATTTGCCGGAGGAGTAAAGAGAGAGGAGGCGTGCAAAGTCCAGCAAAAATTATCACCATAATAAGACCGAGGGCAAAACAAGCACTACGCTGCAACACTTAACAGGCACTACGCTGCAACACTTAACAGGCACTACGCCGCAACACAAAATCTTGTCGATGTCATGGACATCAACTTTCAAGTGGCCAAATTGTTATCATTGGGTTACGACCATGTTTGCCTCGTAGAGGTATTTTTTTTAGAACATGGAATTTCAAAATGCTTTCAAATTGCTATGAACATGGTTTTTTAAGAATATTTATATGCACGGAATTATTTAAAGAGCATGACCCAAAGGATGATGGCGACAACTGCTACGTAGAAATGATGAGCCTGTTCGCTTCAGCTTATAAGCCGGCTGAAAAGCTGAAACGACTGATTTGTTGTGAGAGGAAAACACTGTTTGGTGGCTGATAAGCCGGCTGAATAAGCTGAAGCGAACAGGCCGGATAACTTGCCCAAGGCTAAATATGTCAGACTCTATACATGAGTTTGATCAATGCTTAATTGGAAATTCACCTTTACCATTATCATTAGGGTCTATCTAAATTATGATTTTTTCCACTACGCCAGAATTGATTTGGGCTGGCACAGGGAATTTAGCGTGTTGGCGGGTGGGATTGGCACCCGCTAGCACAAAGCTTCCCTGGGCAAGCTCATCTGTGCTGGCGGGTGGCTAAAGATGCCCGCCAGCACAGAACCGTCTGTGCTAACGGGCAAGTACCCGCCAGCAGAGACGGTATCTGTGCTGGCTCAAGGTTGCTGGCGGGTGCGATACCCGCCAGCACAAATTTGTTCTAGCTGCCAACACAAAGTTTTTCTAGCGTAGTGTTTGTAAATGGATTTCATTGCCTAGATGCAAGTTATGGATGTAATTACATACCAATGGATGTTTATTTTGATGAAGAATTTTTACCCTTTGCTATCATGCATTCATGGCTGATCTCAATTTTTATTCTCCTTAGCATTACATTAGTCACGTGGGACAAATTTTTATTTATTTGATTTGGCTAATGTATGGATGAAAATATTCATAGTATGTTTTGAGTTTTCTAAAATATTATATTGCTTTTTTCTTAATATACCGATGTACGATGGATCGGTAATAAGTCTATATTTTTTTTCTAAATCAACTGGGTGCCGCATCGTGCACTTTACTAATCAACAGAAAATCAGCGCCCAAGCGCAAACTTACCTCCACGCGTATCACGTTGCGCTGCACCGATGAGATCCATTGATAGCCCGTCGGTCGCAGATCGCGCTTGCGGCTTCAGGAGGCAAGGCAACCCGGCCGGTTCCTTGGGTTCACCGACACTGCATCATGGTTTGACCTCAAAACGCCCGAGATCTGCCGGGTTTCGCGACGCATCAGAAGGCGCGTGCTTGGCGTTATTGCCAGTCGCATCGGATAAGATAATCACAGCCCCAGCACAGGTGGTCCATGGGCCATGGGCTTGATGGACATGGGCTTGTTTGTTTCCGATTCTGGGCGAATTCTAGTGAAAAAAAATCGAACAAACCCTCCCAAACGCTACGATTCTCGTTTGATTCCATAGCAATCAGATTTTCTCCCGAGCGGAAGTATAATGTGAGGTGAGAATCAGGCCGGGGTGCCGCTTGCGGGAAAATCCCACCGATTCCAGCACCCCCTCTCCCCTCTGCACCTTCCCGCTTGTCCTCCGCACCGTCCGCTGCTGGCCCCTCCGCCAGCCTGGCCGCGCCCCACCACCGGCCCCTCCTAGCCCATCAACGCGCCACCGCTGACCCCTTTGCGCCCCCTCGCCAGCCCCTCCGCTCCCCGCCACCAGCCCCTCCTGGCCACACAGCGTGCCGCCGGCCCCGCTGTGCCCCGCTGCCAGCCTCGCTGCCCGCCCTCCGCCGGCCGGGCCCCACCGGGTCCCGCCGCCGGCCCCTCCTAGCTATGGCGCCGGCGAGGCGGTGTCCCTTGACGTAGCCGTCAGAGGAGCCGGTGTAGAGGAAGCACCTGCGCGTGCCGCCGGTGGCGGCGTGGCCCCGCCGCCAGCTCCTCCCGGCCCCTCTACCTCCTGTGCCGCTCGTCAGTCAGTGCCATCGGCCGCCGAGCACCATCCTGCCATCGAGCTCCCTGTCCCTAACAAAAAAAATCAGGTTGCCAAACACTCTGCTTCTCCTACCAGCAGATTCTGTGAATAATAGCTTTTCAGGGTAGCTAGATTTCTAGAGAATCGCTACTCAGAAAAGCTGAAACAAATAGGTCCCATGACATTGAGGAATCAGCAAGCACTTCACAGAATATGCTAAAAGCCTGACCACTAGAGGACTCGTAGTGCTTGTGTTGAAGTAAATTTAGAGCCAACACATGAAAATATTATAGCATGCGGATCGCGAGCAGACCGAACGGGGCAGTATGTTGCCCAGACCGGTCAGACTAGTCTAGCAATCCGGTTAGACCGGTTTCCTAAGGTTTAGCCCGAGTTGAGGGTTTAGCCCGAGTTGATTGTTCAAGAGGATAACTACTGCACTGATGGAGGACGGTTAGGTTTACAAGCAAACCAGTAAAGGAATAACCAACGCACTTACGTGGCGAAGAACGACCAGTTTACGAGCAAACTAGCAAAGGCCGTTGAAACTCTTGCCCGGGAGGGACCCCGTCAAGGCGTGGACATCACCGGCGTGCCCTAGGTCGACCAGCAAGCCTAGGACCCCATCTCTGATCGTGGAGATTAGTAGATAAATAGCATGGAGATTGGAAGAGGATTTTAGGAGATAAAAAGTATTCGATTGGGTTGTTCTCAATCGGCCGTGGCCCTTTATATTTATAGGGTGGGGAGGTCTTGCCCCAGTAGAAGTAGAAGGTTATGTAAATCCTATGTCAAAATACAACTCCTAATTTGGATTAGACTAGTCAAACCGGTCATACCGCCTATCCCAACCGGTGTGACCGGTCAGCACAAGATTGCATCTTGCAATGGTGAAGTTCAATTAGAGATCTGACAATATTTGTAAAACTGATATGACCGACTTGTAGACTGGTTTTGCCATATTCAGACAGCTGATACCAATACCAATTTCAGTCTTGAAAAACTTGTTCGTCAAAAAACAAGAAAAAGGGCCGCGCGTGTTCGGCACTTCAGCTCGGCTTCACTCTAGCTTACACATGCACAGGCAGACAAGCTGCTTCAATTCCTCGTTCCTCGGTGCCTTGTTCTCGGGAAAGTGGCCATGGAAGACTCGAAACCGGACCGGAAGAAGCAAGCGCCTGATTTCCTTCGAGGACGGAATATGTGAGGGCACGCACAACAATTTAGACAGTGACTGCTTATTTGATTTGTCATGTCAGTCACAAACAGCTAAAAAAACAGTTTGTACAGTAAACCGTCTATTTAGTTGTCTACAAGCTATTTAATTTAGTTGTCTACAAGCTATTTAATTCATTCATAGAAACGGTGATCAAATATACGCTTGATTTTTATGGCCATTTCGGTGCTGGTAGAATGCACGATATTAAATTAAATCACATAAAATCTTTTAAAAAATATAAATATAATATATATTTATACAATCGGTGTCCCTGTGGCACTGCCAATCTCCACGATTAAGGATGATGATTAAGCATAAATCTTTGTATATCACTTCGTTTATTTGAGAGAATACGTGGTACATGCCGTGCAGTGCAGAAGAATACAATCATGCGAGAAAGGCTGTAATGTAATATTTTTATTTTATTTTCGGCCTTCTTAGCTGTCTAAAGGATCTCTTTTTGATTTCTTATTCTACTAAGGGACAGATTGCAAAAATAGCAACTTATCTGGACTATCCTTCTCCCGTTGACTCCTGTATCTTCTCTCTCTCAATCCCGTTCTCGTCTCTCGAATTCTCGATCTGTGAGGGTGCGGCGGCAGGAATCCAGCAGCAAGCGTGGCTCGGCGGCGTTACGTCCAGCGGCTGGCGCGGCACTGGTGGCGTGGAGCAGGCGGCCGGCGACGAACGGCAACGGGTCTGTTCGCTTCAGCTTATAAGCCGGCTGAAAAGCTGAAACAGCTGATTTGTTGGGAGAGAAAAACACTATTTGATGATTGATAAGCTAACTGAATAAGCTGAAACGAACAGGCTCAACGACTCTTGCAACGCACCCCAGGAGCCGTCGCATCGCGTGGGAGCACGAGCTCCTGCCGTAGACGAACGAGGCGCCGGTGAGCCTCTCTTTCCTCCGTAAATGCTTGCCACGGAGGACGATTATGCTGATGTGGCGCTAAAAAAACGATGGCCGGCTAACCTATGTACGTGCCCTGATGCCTCCGGCCGGAGAAGAAACACGCTCTGTCTGTGATGGACAGAAACCCGGCGTCGTTGCTTGGGCCCAAAGCCGGCGATGTCTCGTCGACGGCGCAAGTCACGCGCCGAATGGCAGCCAAGGCCCACGGGAGGCCGGCAAAGTGACAGCGTTGCACGGGGGTCCGACGTGTGACGAGCGGAGAGGGTAAGGCCAGCGCAGCACGTGGTGACGTGCCGGGCGCGGGTGGGGTCAAAAGGGCGCGGCGCCGCGGCCAGAGGCCGTGGGCCCTATAAATTGGACCCTGACGCTGGGGCTGGGCCTCTGAGTCCAATCGCCAGAACCCAGAAGCGGCAGGCCAGCCTCTCGCTCGCAGCGGTCTGGTCTGGTTGCGGTGTCCCTCTTCGCTGGGATTGGGAAGGCCGGAAGGGGAGAGGGGGAGGACGCGAGGCGAGGCGACCGGCCGACGCAGGGAGTGTGCCGCGCGAGCGCCCCAAATCTCGCCCTGCCGTCCGTCCCCTGCGGTAATTCTCTTCTTCTGTTCGCAAGCAGCCCCGAGCTTGCTCAGATGGATTGTCTCTCCGTTCAGTTACTCGCGAATTTGTTCAGCTGCGCTCCCCTTCCTCGGCGCACGGGATTGATTGGTCTCGGTTGGCGCCGTAGGTCTTGGTTCCTAGGGCGGCCGCAAGCTTTATTTGCCAAAATAATTTCCAGCCTTGTGCAGGCCGGCCGCACACATTTTCTTTGTTGTTTCTTCCTGATTTGATCTATGATGTGTGTCCAACAGGTATTGAGGAAGGAAATCAGGTGCTTCACCATGAAGGCGCTCATTCTTGTTGGGGGTTTCGGAACCCGCCTTCGCCCTTTGACTCTCAGCTTCCCAAAGCCCCTTGTTGATTTTGCAAACAAGCCCATGATTCTGCATCAGGTAAATACTCCTTGAGCTGATACGAGCATTCTAGTATATTCTTCTTCTTCTTTCGTTTTGGAACGGGATATGAGCTATCAGATCAGCATTCCCGTACTGCTTTTATCTATTGGCATGAGCGCCATTTTTTTTTTTGGTAGTCTGTTATCATTTGCCTTGGAACTAATAATGGGCTCAATACTAGATATGGCTGTAGAGTTATAGTTCCTGTGGTATTTTTGAACCCAAGTCCACATCATTTAAGCATCCTTCATCAGTAGCTTTTGACTGTGCTGTGCATGTAGTTAGCTTACCATGCAACTATTACTTTCTTTAGCGGTAACGTCTTTTCTTTTATCATAAGATTTATGCATCAACTTGGGAAAATCATTATGTATTACATCATAAGTTCCTCTCCAAACAGATATCATCTCTAGGAATTTTGCTTTGTGTCCAAGTACATATGTAAGCACCAACAAAGTGCTCTTTTCATGTGTGGGAAGATGAAGAAACTTGGTTGCAAGAATTAAAACTTGCTCATTCTGTGCAGATTGAAGCTTTGAAAGAAGTTGGGGTCACGGAGGTGGTTTTAGCCATCAACTACCGCCCAGAGGTAGAATAACAGATCGTTCATATTTCCCACTGTCACAGCTAGTCTTAACTTCTATGATCTATCTAATTGGTGTGATCTGTATCTTCCAGGTGATGATTAACTTCTTGAAGGATTTTGAGGATAAGCTTGGCATCACAATTACATGCTCTCAAGAGACTGAGCCCTTAGGAACTGCTGGCCCTCTTGCTCTAGCAAGGGACAAGCTTGCAGATGGATCTGGTGAGCCATTCTTTGTCCTCAACAGTGATGTCATAAGCGAATACCCATTTGCTGAACTCATCGAATTTCACAAGAGCCATGGTGGTGAGGCAACAATTATGGTCACGAAGGTAAATTCTTGTTGGCCATTGTCTCGTGGAGTTAACTAATATACATGAGCTGACTTTCTTTTCCATATAGGTGGATGAACCATCAAAATATGGTGTTGTGGTTATGGAGGAGGCAACTGGAAGGGTGGAAAGATTTGTAGAGAAGCCAAAAATATTTGTGGGCAACAAGATTAATGCTGGGATTTACTTGCTGAACCCATCTGTCCTTGACCGCATTGAACTGAGGCCAACATCAATTGAGAAAGAGGTCTTCCCTCAAATTGCAGCTGATCAAAAGCTCCATGCGATGGTCCTTCCAGGATTTTGGATGGATGTTGGTCAGCCAAGGGACTACATTACTGGTTTGCGTCTTTATCTAGACTCACTTAGGAAGAAATCAGCTGCCAAGCTGGCTTCTGGAGCACATGTCGTGGGCAACGTCCTGGTGCATGAGAGTGCCAAGATTGGAGAGGGTTGTCTGATTGGTCCTGATGTCGCTATTGGACCTGGATGTGTCGTGGAGGATGGTGTGAGGCTTTCCCGTTGCACTGTCATGCGTGGTGTGCGTATCAAGAAGCATGCTTGTATCTCAAACAGCATTATCGGGTGGCACTCAACTGTTGGACAATGGGCACGGATAGAGAACATGACTATCTTGGGGGAGGATGTTCACGTATGCGATGAAGTATACAGCAATGGTGGTGTTGTTCTCCCACACAAAGAGATCAAGTCAAGCATTCTGAAGCCTGAGATCGTCATGTGAGCTATCCTGTTTTAGCTGCAGTACATTCTCAAGTTCTTTTACCCAGGGAGGATTGCAAATCCCCCTTTTATAAACAATATAGCTTGGTGTCTTTGTCCTAGTGCAAACAGCTTGATATATCTGACAATGTATCCTTGTTTTTTGTTGAAAATTTAGTGTACACTCATGAGTCACAAATAACAAGTGATTGTGATCTCTTGAGTTTCGAGGTTTCGGACTCTGGTGTCTGCAGAAGTTCAATAACATAGCAAGAATAAATTTTAAAAAAGATTGTGGTCCAAGGTATCTTTGAGTACGCTTAAGTCTGTTTGTGTGCTAAATGCTGTTCAGTAGAAATGTACCCAGAAGCCCATGTGTGATGTAACTAAATTTTGTGTATACGCAATTTTATACCAATGAATGTACTGTCGGTCTGCTACATTGTCTGTGGTTCCCAACTCTTGGTTACCTTTTTTCCTCTCTATTTTTTTAAATATAATTTTGGCAGGAGCAGACTAGTCGTGACTGGTGAGCAGAGAGGTATGTCCTGTTTTGATCCGGCTGCGGAGAGCTACTCTCTATGCTATCTTTGAAACTAAGTTCTCATTTTCAACAAAATGTCGGAACAATGGCATTATGCATGGGATGTTGCTTAATGTTTTAGCAAGTCATATACTAGTAAATGATCACGACTTCGTATTATTTTCTCTCTGCACCGGCCCTTTTATTTCTAATAAACTTGGGCACTGTCCGAAAGAGTGACGGACTATTGGTTCTGAACTTCAGCTGGAGGCGCCCAATCAATTTAGATAGTGTTTGGTTCGTGCTAGTGCTAAAGTAATGTAAACGCAAAGGGAATCAGATTACAGTGTATTTGGAGGTGGAATGGGTGATTGCCCTCTTTGTTTGGTTGCACTCTGGTAACATAATTAGATTACTGTGTGGGTACTATATCTGATTACGGTGGGGGAGGAGGGGTAACAAGCTTGTATAGATATTATTTAGGTAAGGGATTCGATTACAGTGTCAATTGATTACAAACCACCGTAACCAAACATATGTAATGGGATTCGTTACCTTCAGTAATCAGATTACGTTACATTTGAGCCAACCAAACACTACCTTAGTGAAAGAGTCCGTCATGCAATTGCAGCCAACAAAATGAGGAACAAGCGTATCATGCTGCTTGTCTTGCCATGAGCCTCCGAGAAATTGTGCGGACTGGAATCGTATTATTTTCTAGATAGACTCCTGAATTGGCTACAGACATACATAATGTGGCCTGGAGAAATGCATCCAGTGGACAGACTGTGAAATGCAGCCGCATAAATTGTGAGGCAATCATATGATGGTTTATGTGGTAGAAAATTCAAATAACATCTCTTTCCGTTGCAATCCTTGTCTTTGAACCCTTTGGAAGACCTGTTAGATCGGTGTCCATGTCAAATTAAATTCCAAGGACTTTTGCTATGCCTGCTAGAAGAAAATGGGGGAAGAACATACGAGGTCACTCGACGTGTCATTCTCCAGGGCAATATGGGTTGGAAACTGACATCGATGACCTATGATTGAAGAAGCTAACAAGCAGCAATCATTCTAGGAACCAAGCTGCTTTTTGTCAAAAATACAAAAATGTGTATTAGAAAAGAAATTTCTTATCCAAAGCATTTGGAGAAAAAATGTTTGAGGTTGGGCAGATGAGACAGACATCCTTGCACAGAAGAGCGCATGGAACCCAATTCCCAGAATTTTTCAGAATTTTTATTGTGTGGTCTGCCTAAAAAATGAGCTCATATACAAAGAGGCATTACAAACAGAGCTCACACAAGGTTATTCACAACGAAGCAAGGAGCCAAAACACTACAAGAGCAGACACAGCACTGCATGCACAGGAAAGAAATGCAAATGCAGTTGCGACTTCGAATCTTCCACAAGGGAGTTGGGGATCCCTCCTGCAGAAGTATGCAACTATGCATCCGTTTCGAAAAGAACGACTACACCTCCTGCTGAGCACGCTGCAGCAAATGAAAGAATTGCTGTTACCTGCATCATATTGAGCATTCTTTCAGAAATTCTGAATCAACATTTTGAAAGTTCAATACCAGCGGTACAAGTATAACATGTTTCATAAAATGTTGTCCATTATCAACATGGATATGATCCTATTGTTCATAAAAAAACTGTGTATAAAACCATAGAAATTACTCGCAAATTACAATTTAACACATGTTTCAGTTCAGGGTCAAATTGGTACTGATGATAATTTGGATGACTCCAAAATGAAACTAGGAAAAGAAGCTTAGACTTCATGAACATGTAAAGCAAGGCAGCGTATGTAGTACACAGTGTTCCTGAGATTTTACAAGTCTGCAAAATACCAACAAAAAAGGGGATAGTTGTCTCTTAGCATGTAACGTTAAACATGGACAGAATCCTAAAAAAATATTGACAGAAACAAAACCGAGGATGATCGAGGAATGGTTAACGTGTCTCCACATACTGCAGGAATATGGCATCCAGGTGCTACGATTTATACACTGAAAACACTGCCAGAAACATTTGGGTACTCAATGTAATTATAGAATATGCTAATTGATCACTTTGGATGGTAGCAGAAACAAAAGAGTTTCAATAATATGTAGCATGGATAAAAACTGTCATGAACGGTTACCCAATCGCCAACAATAAATAAGCTCATGAAAAAAGCCTGCAGGAGATCCCTTTTCAGTATCAAGGCATAGCAATCAAGACATGCATGCCCCAAACTCCATAGTGCCTGTAGTCCCGTAGATGCAATCAAGTAGCTGAATTGGATAGCAGTGGCAAAAATCAGTTGCACAATTGGAAACTATGTTAGCTTAAAAAGTCTGAAGGTAATGCCTTGATGTCAACAAATTTGGCATGCATGGGCACAAATGGTTGCAGAACCAGATACTTTCATCCACACGCCTGTCAGAGCATGCAACAAATGCAAATATGGACTTTGTAGCCAATATCTAAATTTGGTAGAAATGAAAGCACAAGCTACTCATCAAGCTGAATACAAAAGGCGTATAAAATAACATAGCAGTTGCAATGAACTACACAAATTCTTTGTTATAGCTCTTTTTAATAGGAATGCCTTGTTATACTTATAATTAACAGGAACGAAATTTCAATTTGTTCCCTAGAAGAACAGTTCGCAGAAAGTATGGTTAAGCGACTTGACATTCCTGCAAAGGGATAAATTCAACATCTAGTGGATCAGTGGATGCCCCTCCTAGTGCTGGTCAATCAATTAATCGGGTCACCGGCTTGATCCTTGACTTTAAGGTGCATACATATTTTTATTCAGTTTTCCCAAATGCACAAATTGCATCAATAAACGAGTCATCTTGCAAATGAGTACTCCAATTAAGAACACAGAATAAGCTGCCCACAGGGAATCCAAATGCCACGGGCCCTCCACGCCAAATAACAGGGCAGACGGCTCAACACAAACAACTAATAAAATCAAGTAGAATAATGATGCTGCTACGAAGCAGATCTCTTACCACAGTACCATCCTTAATCGCAATATCTCCTACAGAATATACGATGTTCACCACCGTACAGGCGATACGCTAAGGGCGTGATTGGTAGGTTGATCCGGCGTAGCCTGGCTTGCACCTGTGAACCAGGCAGGCTCCGGTCATCGTGCTTTTCCCGCACCGCCGCTCTCTCGCACGGACCCGCTCGCGCGCGCGCACCGCACCGCGTGAGCCCGGCTCCGCAGAAAGGCTCGATTCCCTCGTTCCCCCGGAGCCGACCAGGCAACCAAACTAGCCGGTCCTGCATCTGGCGGACCTGGTTCGCTCATGTCCAGAAACCAAATAACCAATCACGCCCTAAGCAATCAGGGATTCACATGAGTGTGCCAGGCAGGCTCGGGCGGTACCAGAAGGCGGTGTAGTTGGTGAATCCGGGCGCGGAGGACATGGCGCAGATGCACGTGGCGGCGAAGACAAACTGGCAAGCCCGCAGCACCAGGCCGCCCGACGTCCCGGGGCGGCCGGCCATCTCCGTCATCTCCCTGGCGGCCGCCGCTTAAAAGATGACGCTTTGTCGGCGGTCGGCGTTCATATGGGCAGACGAGGATGGGTGCGGGTCTCGATGGGCCGCGACGCGGCGTGGGCGAAAGAAACAGCGCGGCTGGGGCCTTGGGGATGAGCAGGATTTGGAAACTTTCAAAGATGGCGGAGTAGAGAACTAGAGACGCCGCGGTGGACGGGAGAAAAGGTGGCGCGTTCCTGGGATCGGTGGCGACCAGATGTTGGTGCAAGGTCTGTCAGTCAAGTGAACTGGAGGGAGGAGGCGCCGGTTAACCGCCGGCCGAATCCGCAGGCAGACGCGGACTGCTTTGCTCGAGTTTAATGATCTGGGTGCGTCTCTTGGTCAACTGAAAGTGACATTTGCTTTGTCAGTCAGCCAGTCCACGCTCAACTTGGCATCTATGGGAGGAGAAGAGGACGGCAACCTCATTAGCGCCATCGCGCCAATCCTAGGGCGAGCGAAATTCCTGAAAAGTTACTGGTATCAACTTCTCGAGCGTGTAAATGTGTAATTACTCAAATTTCATGATGACTAGTCTTCCATAGATGCTTTGGCTCCGGCGAACTCGATGGCACCGATCATCTTCATTTTTAACGTCGCATTTGAAGAAGGTGTAGAATTCATCTTTAGCTTATGGGGTTGCGTTATCAACAGCGCATGTAACGTCGATCGTCACCTCGTAGCCTCAACTAATTAAAGGACCAACTTCTTGCTCTGACGGTTCACTGCGAGGTGCTGGACGACGTCGTCAGGAAAATTGGCAGCATTACGCGGCCTGTTCGCTTCAGTTTATTCAGCCGGCTTATCAGCCATCAAACAGTGTTTTCCTCTCACAACAAATCAGCCGTTTCAGCTTTTTAACCGGCTTATAAGCTGAAGCGAACAGGCCCACGATCTCCGACCCAACGCAGACAAGAAGAACTCCGCTGGGTCGCAATCCGACCTCTACTTCAAGTCGGATTCAGCTCGGTCAGCCAGCGAAACCCTAGCAGCATATCCTTACCAGAACTGTGTATTAAATTAGTTTAGAAAAAAGTCCAATTTACTACCCGAAGTATATATAGACTAAGTCCAAAAATCCTCCCCCGATTTCGCTAAACCGGTTCAAAACACAGCTTTTAATACATTTGAAACTCGGATTTGATAATTTGGCAGGTCTGGAGTCTAGTTTTGCTGAGTAGACATGACACATCAGCAGGCCTACTTGGCATAACGTACTTGTCCACAACAACCCTCCGTGTCTAATCTAATAGTTCGCCATGTCCCTCACGTTGCTCCCTGATTTCGCCGGGTGCCCAGATCCGCCACTGGTCATTGCGCGCCGCCGTGCTCCCGGTAGCCCCTGGCCATGAGCGGCAACTGACCCTGCTGCCTGCCTGCCGTGCAGGACCTGTGCTCCCGGTCCCCCAGCCCTCCGCATGGCACCTGGTGGTGTCCCGCCGCCGCTCATTGGTTGGCGCACAGGCTCTCCTCCATGCGGCAGGTGGCAGTACCTTCTGATTTTCAGGAAAGTTAGCTATGAAAATATTACAGTGAAACTACTCCGGTGTATCGATGATTCTAGCTCTAGCTAGCAATCCCTCAGCTTCTGATCATCTGGTGCCGCTATCCTCGCCAGAGCTGTGTATTAAATTAGTTTATGATCTCAATTTATTAGAGCAGCAGCGTGTAAATCAGGAGGTAATGCTAAAGCTTGACAGGTCACGTAGGTGCATACCTTCATATCTCTCTCTAGCGTGTAGCTCACTCACCAAGGTG